>NW_026571473.1:5519222-5879222 GCF_026225935.1 Boleophthalmus pectinirostris | reverse complement strand
TCTTAATGTTATTTGGTAGGTGCCCATAGGGTCTTTGCCGGTCAGGGCCCCAGGTTCCCCTTTGCCTAGGGCCCCCAAATACCTTGAAACGGGCCTGCATGTTATAATGTACAGACAAGACGCTAGTGTCTCCACAGCTCAGAGGAGAATCTGACAGAGCTCCTCAAAGACACACTAGAGCAGGGGTGTCAAACATACGGCCCGGGGGCCAAATCTGGCCCTCCAAGACTTTTAATATGGCCCTCAGCTGATTTTCTACTAAAATATTTGAATTATATTTTCTATTAAAATATTGGTAATTTTCTGCGCCGCTTAGCATAGCAGTGTCTCCAACGCCTCTGTACGTGGCCCCTCCCACCAGAGCAGCATAAATGAAGTCTTGTCTCTTTCCAAACGCTCTTAAAGGACGATCGTTTTGACTGTTGACTGTGACACCCTCATCAACAAAATGTCCAACATGAGAAAAGTGGAGCCGAGTGCAGGATTTTACAACAAAAATGGACTTATTCCTATTTACAAACAAGTTCATGTTAAAACATTGTGTTGAAATTTTATTTTTCTTAAAGTTTCAGGTTGTTTTGTTTTGTAAAAAAAAAAAAAAAAGAGTTCATCAATTAAAAAAGATTTCTGTAATAGATTTGCGTTTCTCTGCACAAATATTTGAACTTATTGTTATTTTTGGGGTTTATATGCCAAGAGTTTTCTGATCCCCTGGACCAAAATGAGTTGGACACCTCTACACTAGAGCTTCAATGGTTCGATTGCTCAGATTCATGGCTCTACGCATAAATTAATAAATACAACATCTGATTGTGACAACAAAGGGTCTCACACCACAATTTACAAACATTTCACTGGCGCTACAGAACCTCAGCACTTTCAGTAATATTATCAAACAGTCATTATAGACCACTGTCAAACGTTTAAAAAGTGCATTTTTGACATCACTGGAGTGTAGCACTTATACAATGCCACCATAGGAGGTATAGTAGTAGTAGTAGTAATTATGGTAATAGTAATGGTAATAGGCTAGATTAGAAGACAGGGTTTGGCTCGGAGGGAAGTGAGGTGTTTAATGAAGACACTTACACACGATTGTAGTGCTTAGTTGTGGTGTTATTATATACAGTGTACCAACAGACAGTATTTACAATATTTACAGATGTGCACATTTATCTGATTAAGTTCAGAGTCTATGAGGGATTAAATGAGCTACAGTCCTTAGTCCAAGTGCTAATGAGCAGCAGCAAAAGTTAATATAATCCACACGAAGGTCATGTGAAAGGCAAAAAAAGAGAGAGTTCCGGAGATGGTTAGGGCAGTGGGTGTGCTAGTGTGTGTGTGTGTGTGGGGTTGAGCGGCTGCTACGCCTCCTACCACACCGGCAGATGCTTGCACTCTTAGTTTGATTCGGTCTCTAGGCCTTAGCTCGTCATCCAGTGTCTGAGAGTCCAGTTTCTGTAGAGTTCAGTTTCGGGAAAGTCCAGTTTCGGAACCTGGCCTGTGCAAAACAGGACCAGCAGTGAGTAATACAATTATTTAAGTAGGAACAAGTCACTATAAAACATTTTTCCAAACATCATAACAATTTTGTCATAATAAATCAGAACCATTATTCCATCCATTCATGTACATGTACCAGTATTAGTCAATATCAAGAGTACTCCATTGTAAAATATTTCCAACAACAGGTAATATGTCATTTTAAATTATTTAAGTTAACAATTTAACAGGGTCATATCAATCATTATTTGTTGTCAATATAAGCACAAAAAAGAAAGAGGCATCTAGGGAAGTTGATGGCATAAGTGTTACTTTAATATACTTTTAGAACGAAACAGTGAGTTTTTAGAGCAATAATCTTCTACCTGCAGCAGCTCAGTCACACCCAGCCCCGACACAACACATGAGTGAATGGTAGCAGGCGCGCAGCCATGTTGAAAGAGCTTGGTGCAATTAGTCTCACGATACGTGTGCGAAGTCTCGCGATATTTGAGAACAACGGCGCCCAAACTATTAGGTAGAGAGGCCCAGGAACAGAAAATACCTGGGTTACAGGAGCACATGGAGAACGTACAGACAAGCCATAAAGCCATGTCACTGGTGACATAATATTACATAGAAATGTCTCAACAGGCCATTTTCCGACTAAACTTATGAGTCTCAGAAAGAGATCGTGTATATCGAGAGTCACGGGTCTGTGTACGCGCACATTTGATTAAAGCCGATGTAAAGCCAAAAATGATTCTTAAGTATTTAAAAGTGAATATCTTTGTCATTCCTGGGTCTATCAATGTAAAGTAAAAAGTGACTGAAAGATAAAACCCTCCTCTGTTAGAATATTTCAACTGTAAGTCTCTGTGGAGCTGTTTCCTGCTGCATCTGAGGAGAACACCAAGAGAATTGTTTTCCTGTTGGACCAAAATACAAATAACACAGCGCACATGGAGACACGTGCATATCGACACGTGTATCAAATGAACACGTGTATCGAATATTGTTGCATCCCTAATTGATACTGCAAAAAAATCAGGACAGACATCTTCCCTGTCCACAAAACTCTCATAAAGCTCTTACCTTCTGCACATTTTCACAAACTAAATCGTCTGTATTGATGCTAAAATAAACTCAAGTACATATTGTCAGCGTCTCAATGTTTGTTTTGCTTCATTTGGGTGATTCATCTTTGGCTCGGTGCTGCTCTGTGATTGGCCAAGATGGATTCTCATGAGTTTGTGAACTTGCTGTGGAAAGTTATCAGTACATCTGTTTGTAAACCCTGCTCTGACGTTCACACTGTGTCACCCCCTGCAGGGTGAACGACTGTATCGTGCGAGTGAATGACACAGACGTGCGTGAGGTGACCCACAGTGGAGCGGTGGAGGCGCTGAAGGACGCGGGGGGCCTGGTCAGACTCTGTGTGAGACGCAGACGCAGCCTCAGCGACAGAGTCCTGGACATCAAACTGGTCAAGGGCCCTAAAGGTCAGAGAGTTTTCTGTTTGTTTAAGACAATATCAGACTGTGCAGACTTTTTTTACTCATCCAAACATATCTGTAGTTGTGTTTCTTTTAATTTGTGTTAAAAACTGGACAAACTAACACTCACTAGTTGTTTATAGTAAGGTGTAAGTTATTATTCATGTTCCACTGAACTACCCTAAGGTGTGAACACGGAGAACATCACTGACATCCTCCACCATCAGACCCAAACCAAAACAAGCAAAACAAAAGGGAACATTAACAGTTGCTAGATCAGGGGTCTTCAACGTTTTTCAGGCCAGGGACCCCTAAACTGATGGAGAGCTGGAGCAGGGGCCCCCTACTGTATATATGATATTCAGAGCCTAGAGTCATGTATAAACAGCTACTCTGTTATTAATCTGTGTATCATTCGTTCTTTCGTTTTTCAGTATAAATCCAAAAATAAGAAAATGAAAAAAACTACGGTTTTCTTCATTATTTGTCTCCAAAACCAAAATGAAAAAAATAGATAACGATTCTTCTTTTCAGTTTTCGATTTTGTGTTTAAATGAATAATGGAAAAAACTGATAACGGCCGTTTCTCTTTTACGTGACTTCTGTGACTGCGATGCCAGACTTTTGCACCGCATACGGACTGAACCAGGACTGATCCAGGTCCGAGACCAGAGTGGGACCAGAGCGGAGTCCGAGCTTTGACTCCAAGCCTCCGCGGGGTCCAAGCCTCAGCTTTGAGCTCTGGCCCTGCCGTGGGCTCTAAGAGCCTCCAGTCTGGTCCCGGTCTGGTCCCGGTCTCATTCTCGGTCTGGTTCCCGTATAGTCCCAGATAGGGATGGGCATGATTAGTTGATTAATCGATAATTGATCATTAAGAATTTCATCGATTACGTTAATTTTAATCAACAAACCGAATGTAGGTTGCTGTGCGTAGCGTGACCAAACAGGTCTGTACATGTGTCTCTGCACTCAGAAGGAGCGAGACACAAACATTCGGTCAGTCTGCAACGTACCGAAGCACAAATGCATATTTAACGATGACTTGTACAAGAAATTCCATGCTTTCCGTTGCGTTCGGGACAAGTGGGAGGCCATGTGCACAGTGAACAAAGCAGCACATATGTTTTGGTGTCCAGAGGGAACAAGCTTTGCCAGGTGAGAGTCGCTCAATGTCGATGACGAGTCTGACGAGACCTTTGCAGTGCAAAAGTCCGTCATCGCAGTCACGGGAGTCACATAAACGGGAAACGGGCTTTATCCTGTTTTTTCCATTCTTCAGCATTAGAACATGACCTAAAGCTCATAAGAGTCAATTTTGCGTAATATAAGAATTTAAGGGAAATATTTAGCTATGTAGATGTTTTGGATCGCAAAGGAAAGTGGAATTCTGTGAAATGAACAATAATAATGTCAACTAATATAAGCTAATTCAGTGTTAATGTAAGCTCTTGTGGCAGATGGCTCACATGTGTTCATTAAGTCAGTTAGAACTTGCTCCAAACACATATACTTTACATATTCATTTCACTGTACACTATCTGAAGATGGAATCCGTCGAATCGTTTACTTTTGCTTTAGTTTACACATTACGCATTTAGTTTATGCATATGACTTTTAAGACTACACATTTCATTAAAACAAAGTTGGCAGAATTATATTTAGGATGTTACAGATTTTTTTCTAGTGTTTCATTTAATTAAGTAATAGTATTTAAAGTAATTCCTAAACTGTTACTTAACAACTATAATTTTCCACTGGGGCAGGGATCTCCAACCTTTTTTTGGGGCAAATTTAAAATGCCAGAGAGTGACAAATTTTAGCGGTCGCAAGAAACTGAGTAAATATAAGAGCCACGACCTTAGATGAGGTACAGTCAGATGCCAATAAAACATAAACCTTTATCTTGCATGTATCATTTTGAGTTAGGCTTCAAAATGATACATGCACAATGGTAATAGGCATTTAATTAAACAAATTAAACTTACGCAGCATAATACGTGTAATTCAGAAATCCCTGGGCGAGCTATTTGGAAGGGGGTGGAGAGCTACCAGTGGCTCGGTTGGAGACCCCTGGACTCGGGTGACCGGATTTTCAATATCAAAAACTGGAACACCAACATTTGTGGCGGCTGATAATAATAAAACGACTTATTTACGACCAACATGTGAGTCAGTATAGTCACATTTTCTTTGTTTTGGTCGTTTTTAAGCAGCTTTTCTGTATTTGACATAAATGACTTAAATGAATGACTATTTTTACTGTTGGCAGGGGTACAATCTCACCAAACCAAGTCAGAATTAGAATTATTAAACTGTAACTTTGTCTCATTTATTTGTATTAGTAGTTATGGTACAGTTTTGTTTCTTTATAATAGTGTTTGTGTATGTTTGTAGGTCTGGGCTTCAGTATCGCAGGTGGAGTGGGAAACCAGCACGTTCCCGGTGACAACAGCATCTACGTGACCAAAGTGATCGAGGGAGGAGCAGCGCACAAAGACGGACGGCTACAGATAGGGGACAAACTTATTGCTGTGAGAAACTTACACTCACTCACACGACACTGACATGATTTTTAAATCAGCTACTCAAACAAATAAGAGCTTTAATGCGTCCATATTACACTGTTTTCTAACCTATGTGATAATGTTTCCTCATCACAAACAGACCTGGAGTTTTGCACTTGTGTTTTGTTTCATTCACACAAATCCTGATCCTATATTTAGGCTGAGTTTTTTGCTGAAAACACTCTTTTCCACCTTGTGATGTCATGTGGTATATAGCATATGATATAAGAAGTGCTCCACTGTGTTTTTTAACTCCATACACCTTGTTTTTTTAACTCCATACACCTTCACTAGAATCATTAGAATATTTTCAGCTCTGGAATTGCCAATCTCTACTGAACAAAAGGTAAAAGAAGCTGTGAAACTAACACTCCATGACATCACAAAGTGGAACAGAGCATTTTGAGTTTAAGATGTAGACAGATAATAATAAAGGTTTACTCAAACGTGTGAATGAAACAAAACAATACTCCAGATCTGTTTTTGAGGAGACAACAACATGTATAAGAAGGCTTAAAGCTCACAAGACATTTTGCGTAATATAGGAACATTTAAGTTATTATATTATAATTATACGTTTCATATTTAATTCAAAAAAATAACATTATACATGAGTATGTTGAGTATTGTGATAATGCAACTTTATGATAATGATACTTTAATAAATAATTTTATACATATAATATATGACATATTTAATTAAAGGGGACTTTTCTGGAGGAGGGCTCATTACCTGCTTGTCTCCATGACGATGTTTTTTAATTTAACAACTTTATTCATGGAGACACAAGCAGAAGGAAACACATTCATTTTAGACAATTTGAGGAAAAAAACTAAACAACAAAGTTTATTCTCTTTGGATGAACTCACACAAAATTGGTTCTAAACTGAGACTAAACCCAAGACTAAACCTGAACCTGATCACGAATAAACCAGGACAAAACCACTTTACCTTCTCTTTGTTTATGTTTGTCTCCTGATCTAAAGCGTCTTTGGATATCTTGAAAAGATGATTTATAGCAGTTTATACCACGGCCAAAACCTACATCAGAACAAAACTGGATTAAAAGCAGGACAAATGTAAACACACCCATAAACACAGGTTGTACTGTTATTGTGACCAAAGTCTGTATTGTATTGTGAACACTGTGCAGGTGAATGGGACGTGTCTGGAGGAGGTGAGCCATGAGGAGGCAGTAGCAGCTCTCAAGTCCACTCCAGACGTGGTTTATCTCAGAGTCTCCAAACACACTTCACTTTTCATCAACGACAACTTCCCCCCACCGGACGTCACCAACTGTAAGAAAACTACTGCACTTAAAACTTACTGTGTATTACTGTGTTTATGCATCTGAACTTCTCTTGTTTTGCTGGCCAATTGTTATATTACACAAACTTAGACTTAGACAAACTTTTCTGATCCACAAGGGAAATTATGTGGACACAGTAGCTCACACATCACAATATATTAACAAGGATAAAAATATAACAGAAAAGCAGAAATACCAGAATGAAACAATGTAGGGAGAGGTAAAGGGCATCTTAAAAGGGCCCATATGATGCTATTTTCTTATCTATTCTTCTTTTGTCAAACAGAAAACACAGTATTCCACATTGTAATGTCATGTGGTAATACAGGAAGTGCTCCAATGTGTACACCTTCACTCTATTCACCAGACTTGGGCATTGTACAGCCATGGATCTATTAAAATAACTGGAGGGTTTTGCTGCTTGTAGCTGCTTGCCTCCAATTGATGTAGTGACACTCACTGGTCATTCAGCGGGGAAAAAAGCCCTGGGCTGAGACAGGATTATTCTTAGTGATGGGCGAATGGAGCCTCGTGTTACGACCCAGCTCTGCTAGGGACAGGGGGAAGTAACAAAATAACCAAGATTGTAAAATGGTAAAACTAAAGTTGTGATTTATTTAACAGAATTGTAAGGTAAAACTAACAAAACAATGATTTTTTTCAAGAATTAACAAAAAGAGGCTCTAAACAGAGTGGCTAACAGTATAAGGAAAAGTAGGCTAACCAAACAGGGTACACTAAATGAAACAGAAAAACCAAAAAACATGTACCAACAACAACAATAATGATGATGATTTAAAATAATATGTAAATAAGAAAATAGGTGTTACCTTGTTAGGTGGAATTAGATCAAAGTGATCCCAAACCATGGATCGCTTTTTTCCACTTGTAGATGCCATCGAAAATGAAACAAATGCCAAAAGTCCCCAAAAGTCACCACTAACATCACACAATACTCCTCACTACCCAACATTTTTAACAAATATTGGTGCATCTTTTATACTGTAGCAGTTTAGCGCTTGTCAAACCACAGAAGTACACTGAACACTCTGAAACACTCTGAACCAATCACAGAGCAGAACATTCTCTGAGCCAATGAAACGCTTCGATACACTGAAGCGATTGACACGCAGAGTGAAGCAGTAGGAGGAGGGACCGACACTTCCACACTTTGGTCACGTGAGCGGCTGCTGTGAGACGAGCTCCGAGGCAGTGCTTCAGAGCAATTTGTTTCAGAAAGAACGAGACGTGCTCCAGAGCTCCGACTCATTTGCCCGTCACAAATTTTTCTCATAGAGCATAATGTAATCACAAACTGCTCGTGTTCGGCTGACAGGGACCTACAACTTTCAAAAATGTCAGATTTTGTGGCGATTTTCACCTATTTTTAGAGCATAAACTATTTCTCAGCTCAAAACCCTTCAGTTGTCTTAAAAAACGCTTTATAATCATTAGCCCCGGCTCCGCTCTGATTGGTCAAAGCGATCACATGATACACAAGACCGCGTTCTGTGCATGCACTCGTGTGCATTTGTGTGCACCAGTGGGAGCAAAGAGCACTACTGCACATGCTCAATCAGCCCACAGCCACTGGAAGTACCTCGCTGGGCTAAAGGCGAATCTGGAGTCATGCACCACTGAGCTTGGCCCACTGACTTGAATGGTCGGCCATTTTGAAAACCCAGGGCTTGTGTACAGCTCCAGGGCCACAAACGCCCTTTGGTTGACTCTAACTGGCTCAATTAGATAATTTGGAATTACAAAATAAACAGATTTTATCATGTGACCTCATGCATGGACTAAAGCTGCATTGCTTTTATTTTAGAAATGTTTTTTTAATGACATTTTTTGTAAGACAGCCTCACTTTTTCATTGCGTCGTCATAACAAACTCTTACCAGTCTGAGCAGCGAAAAGGAGCTGTTAACATGAAAACTACCGCTTCATGACATCACAAGGTGCAATAGAGTGTTTTGAGCTTTGGAGATGTACACAGCCCAATAATGCAGGGTTACTCAAACATGTGTGAATGTTGCAACCCAGTGCAATGAAAAAATAAAATAACAAAACAGACTAAAATATATATACAGAAAATAACCTAAACTAAGAAGTAAAACAACAGAATTACAGTTTTGTGCCATAAAATGGGTGACGCAGGCTTATACAAAAACGAGGTTAAACTGAGGGACACATAAAACTAAAACACAAGTTCCCCAAAGTAAAACCACATAAACCCACAAACAGAGTCAAGTGACAAAATTAAAAAAAGGCACCAAACAGAATTGAACTATTGTCTCAACAAAACCAACAAAGTCAGACACGTACTAGTACAACACAAGTGACTGACATGAACGAGAAAGACACAAACACAAAACAGCAGACTGGCCACCAAGACCAGCAACCCCCAACAGGTGCTGTAATCTTCTTAAACAGGGGGAGGAGGCTGGAGGTGAGGCAGGATTGGCCAGGTGAAGAAGTACTCCACCAGGGCTCCCACAGCAGGAATCCAGGCATGCCAGCAAAATCAATTAAAGCACACAAAACAAATTAGAACTGAAGGTCTGGGGCCGTAACAGTGAATGAAACAAAACACAGATCAGAGTATGTGTTTGAGGAGGTAACAGCAAGTTTTGAGCAATTTTATAATTTTGTCAAATTTGAGCTGCAACATCAACGCCGGACCTAACGAAAAATCTAATTTTTGGCTCTGTCATGTTTTGGGCCCAAACTGTCTTCAAATGATAAACTATCTATCTAATATTAACACGTCTTAAAGCTCACAAGAGTCTATTTTGTGTAATATACAACCTTTAAAGGGAATGCATTTGTTAACATTATGGCTTTAATTTATAAGGTCATACACTCCCTCGCACCACCACCACCATTAAAGGAGTACATCAAACCCAAAAGCATTTGAGAAAGAACCACTCGAGCCACCACCAGGGGAGACCTGGTCATACCCCACAGACGGACCACCTTTGGTCAGAATGTTTCATCTGTCCAAGTGTTAGTGGAACAGTCTTCCACTAACACTGATAAGAATGTCCTGCATACAGCTCATTTAAAGCTCAAATGAAAAACTGGTTATGGTCAAACCAAACATGTAGTCATGTAGAGCTGCATTATGATTTTAATTGATCTTCTATGGACACATATTTGCATTTACTGAATGTATCACCAAATTGGCTGCAAAATCATGAGAATTGTGCAATAACTGGACTGTGTAATGTTTTGGACTGTGCAATATTTTATAGTTTGACCCCCTGTGATCCCAGCCCCTTGGGACAACGGATGGAAATTAGCCTTAGTCTACAATCCGATCCATTAACATGCTCTGTCCCAATCAAATAAATAAATAAATAAATAAATGAACAGTTGGAAAAAGTATCTAATGCAATATAGATATAGAGAGAGAACTTTTCTGGAGTGCCCGTCACCTGCTTGTTTTCACAAAGATGCTGCTTTGCCTGGCATGTTTCACAGAACAGCATTAAATATTTCTTTAAACATTTCCATGGAAACAAGCAAGTAACACTGCCAAGTTGCAGGTCAGATCTGTGGAACGGCGACCCTTCTCACAGTGAAAATGCATGGTTCCTGTGGTACTTTTGAGCAATTATAACACTTGAAATTGAATAAATGCTAATTAGATGTGTTTAATGCCGAACTGCGGAACATTTAAAGCAACATAATCTCCACAAAGACAAAACAGAACAGACCCCGTACCAGAAAAGCTACACAGTGAACCTTTAAACACATGCGTGGAGTCATAGTAGTAGTATTTTTGTTACTGAACCTGTTTGTAATTTTGTGTTTTGTATTACAGCGTACTCTCCGCACCAGGACAATCACGTGCACAGTCCGTACATGAGCGGCAGTCAGTCCGTAAGCCCCGCCCCCCTGACCACGCCCAGATACTCCCCTCTGCCTCGCTCCGTGACCGCCGACGAAGACATCTCCAGGTAACAACACTCACTCTGGATGCTTTATTAATCCAAAACCCATGGATATTGGTATTGTTTATATTTTAATAGGAGATAAAACCACTTCTTTTTTGAGAACACTTGATTCCATGATTCCCTGATTCCCTGGTTTTCATGGTATTCCCTGGTCTTTCCTGGTTTGTGTTCGTGACCCTGGCCCTGAACATATTTTGCTCCCTTCTGGTTTGGTCGGAGAGGAGCAGAGGGACAGTGGATCGCAGATGGCCTCATGAATGTTCTGTACCGTGTAAACTGGGGTCACCATCGCGAGCGGCTCCTCCATCTGTAATCTACTTTAATGGAGGGATTACACAGACTTCCACGCCACTCGCAGCTCGCGTGGCGTCACCGCGTGTAACAGAGCGTGGTTAGCGTGCGCTGTCATGCGAGCTTTGTCCAATCCCTGCTCGACGATTATGAAAAGTCTCACGTAAATCCCGGTGTTTCCTTTGACGTTTGCTGTTCATTTCTCTCAATGAAACCAATCCACTGTCCCTCCCATGAGACTGTAATTTAATGTTGAAAATTACATTCTATTGTCTAAATAGAGAGTGTTTTTATTATCATTATGGCATCAGAATCAGCATCAAGTCTATTCCTTAATTGAATTTGACATTAACTGTGACAGATTTTGGGCAATCTTCCACCAGCATTGCGTTAATACTAAACTACAATGTCATATACCGTATTTTTTGGACTATATGTCGCTCCAGAGTATAAGTTACACCAGCCAAAAAATGCGTAATGAAGAAGAAAAAAACATATATAAGTCGCACTTTTTAGGGGAAATTTCTTTTATAAAATCAGAGACCAGGAACAGACATTTCTTCTTAAAAGTCAAGTTCTAGTAATAACAACAGAACAGAGAAGAACAGACTGTTAACGTCACATATGAACAGTTCTTCAGATAAACTATAACAGAAACAACAGAACAGAACAAGTTTACCAAACTGTGTCGCTGTCGTCAGACTCAGCATCAGTTCCAGTTAGAATTATTCCAGTCTTTCTAGATCCCGACAGGATGGTTTCGGTGTCACTGAAGTTCAGGCTTTGTCGATTCATCCAGTGACTTCCAGGAAAGTTGCATGGTGCACCCTCCCGGCTGCCGTGAAGCTGTGTTTTCCATCCCCACTTTCGTCAGTCCCTCACAAGTTTTTCACTCACTCCAAACTTTCTTTCTGCTGCTTGATTACCATTTTTGGCTGCAGATTTCACGACTTGCAGCAGGACAGCCATGTTTTCTGCAGAAGACATGCGCAGTAAAGGGTGGAATGACAGAGGTACAGGAGGAACAAGAGCAGCAGATACTGACACACACACAAATCTAGAGCCTCTCACAGCTGTCAGTGTGAACATTTTTATATATAAGTCGCAGGAAACACCCAAACCATGAAAACAAGTGCCACTTATAGTCTGAAAAACACTATATATATATATTAAAAAAAAAAAAAAAAAATGTGTTTCTCACCTTCCACGGTGGTTGGTCTCTCACCCTCATTGAGCTCGGGTCGTCTACCAGAGGCCTGGGAGCTTGAGAGTTCTGCGCAGTATCTTTGCTGTTCCCAGTACTGCACTTTTCTGGACTGAGATGTCCGTTGTTTTTCCCGGTATCTGTTGAAGCCACTCTTCCAGTGTATATATATTATATATATATATATATATATATATATATATATATATATATATATATATAATATATATTCAATGCACCTTTAAAGATATTACTTTCTGTTTGATTTGTATCTATATAATCCATGTATTCCAAAAGCAGTGAGTAAACCTGCTTGTATGTTGTCTGTGTGTCCTTGTGTCCCTCGCAGAGACCCTCGGCGTGTGGTTCTTCAGCGTGGCTCAACTGGTCTGGGCTTTAACATCGTGGGAGGAGAGGACGGGGAGGGCATCTTCATCTCCTTCATTCTGGCGGGAGGACCAGCCGACCTCTGTGGAGAACTGCGCAAAGGAGATCGCATCCTCTCAGTACGTCCACAACACAACCAGGACTGTGACCATGGACAAAAATTTAAGATCTTTCTATAACTATTGCAAGTTAAAGTGCCTATGACAGGTTGAACTACTCATTTACAGTTTAAAACACACTTAAAGTCATCAGACTGTCAATGTAAATGTCTGTGTTGATAGAATAATGTTTGAAATAAAACTAACCCTGCAACGCATGAATCATCGCATGTTGAGGGACTATTTTCTCAGCAGTTTGTTCTCTGTAAACAACAATACTGATAAAATAAATAAATAGATAAATGTACAAAACAGTTTAGAGAAGGCTGAAAGATCACATATGTTTGTTTCTCTCCATGTAGTGCATAATCGGAGATTTAATCTCATAAGATTCTCCTAGTGTGTGTGGTGTGCACTTTTTAAAATATTCCATCCAGTCCTTGTATTTGCAGAGGTCGCTGGTGCAAGGCTAGTGCATGTCAATGGCCATAGTTATCCTGCTACTAAAAACAGTCTTACACACTCCACAAAACACCCGAAGCAAATCTATTATTACACCAGACTGTCCATGTGAATGTCTGTGTCAAGAAAATAATTGTAGAAGTAAAACCAACCTTGCATTTGAAGGATTCATGTCTGAGCAGCCGCCAAGACCCAGGGTTTCAAAATGGCCGCGAGGTGCATCGAGTGGCTCTGGGCCGACTGAGTATGTGCAGTAATGATCTTTTCTCCCGTGGGCACACATCAAATCACACAAAGGCATGCACAGAGTTTCATGTATCACATGATCACTTTGACCAATCAGAGCGAGAGGAGCTAGAGTGGAGCAAAGCAGAGCCAGAACTAACGATTATAAATCGTTTAAGACAACTGAAGGATTTTGAGCTGGGAATAAGTTTATTATTTGAAAATAACTAAAAACCGCCACAAAATCTGACATTATTGAAAGTCATAGGTCCCTGTCAGCCGAACACAAGCAGTTTGTGATTACATTGTGCTCTATGAGAAAAATTCTGTCTCAGCCCAGGGCATTTTTTCACTGAAGTTCCAGTGAGTGTCACTGCATCAACTGGAGGCACAAGCAGCAACACCCCCCATTTATTTTAATAGATCCATGCAAATTTTACCAGCAAAGTAAAATTACGCTGCTGCTGAGAAAATAGTCCCTCAACATGCGACAATTCATACGACGCAAGGTTAGTTTTATTTCAAACATGATTCTATCAACACAGACATTCACATGGACAGTCTGGTGTAATAATAGATTTGTTTTGGGTGTTTTGTGGAGTGGGTAAGACTGTTTTTAGTAGCAGGATAACTATGGCCATTGACATGCACTAGCCTAGCACCAGTGACCTCTGCAAATACAAGGACTGGATGGAATATTTTAAAAAGTGTCTCCACACGTCTCCGACACTCTGGCTCACTAGGAAATGAGGTCCTATGTCCAAAATTCTGTCCCTTTAAAATTCATTTAATCACAGGTTTAAATTTACAAAATCAAAATCTTGTATCTATTTTCACTATTGAACCCTGATAATCCTGAATGAATCCTGTGAGCCTATATTCAATTTGGTGAACGTTAAAGGTGCAAAGGTGCAAAGCTTTTCTGAGGGATGCTTGGATGGGTCACGTGCTTGTCATGGAGATGTTATTAATTTGTCTGGAATGTTCCACAGTATGACATTAAACAGCTCTACCTTTCATTTATTCAATTACAGGTGGTTTTATAGCTCAAAATACCTCGAAAAAACTGGAATTCCGAAGATAGAAAGGTTTAATGCCATACTTTGAAACATTCCAGACAAAGCAATAACTGTGTTTCCATACCCTCTACCAGAAAAGTTACACAATGCACCTTTAAATGATACGCTGCCATTGTGTTTCCAGGTGAACGGCGTGGATCTGTCCAGTGCCACTCATGAACAGGCAGCTGCAGCTCTGAAGAACGCTGGGCACACGGTCACTATAGTGGCCCAGTACAAACCGGAGGGTAAGTACTCATATGCAGTACTACTATTTTTATGTATGTGTCTATGGATATGTGAGTCATTTTATAGGAAAGGGCAGAATTACGTGTTTCTTGGCTGGATTTGCAAGTTTTTGTGGCGAATTGAACTGAATGTAGAGGCTTGGATATCATTGTTTTTTTGGCGTCCAGTGGATTATTTGTTTAAACATTCTTGTATATATTTTTAGCAAATGGTTGTCTATTTTCTTCCCACATATAATTTGGGATTTTCATTTGATGATTGAGGCATTTTCAAGAGATCATTCAAGACATTGCTAGTATGAGATTTTTGTTTAATGACGATTCGCGATTATATACTGGGTCAGTCTGAAATCAGCTGTTTTCAAGGAATCTCCCCTATGAGCTGTCTCAGATTTCACTGAAAAAATTCTAAAAAATTTCTAAAACCACCAAATGAAAGAATCTCAAATTTTAGCTCAATCCCTTCAGTCGTTCCTGAGTTATGGCCTGTGGAAATTTTGGGACCATGCTCACTTTTTCAGAAGCCCTAATTTATAAGCATGTTTGAGAGACCAGAATTTTATAAAAAATACAGCTAGGAAGCTGAAAATTATTATTGTACTGTATTATTGTAGATTCTTGGTCATAGATTCTGAATCTGTCGTCAAATATTGGATATCTTTATTAAGAGGGGTGCTGTGTGCCCCCAAAATCTCACGTTTGGTTGCCGCAGAATTTTTTATTTTTTTGAGTCCAAGATCTATTTACCTGAATATTTGAGAGAATGACAATTTCTGACACAGATCTCACACTTTTCTGAGCTTTCGTGTGGATGGTGTAGCGTCCCAAATATGACCACAGACCAAATGTGATCTTTTTGGCCCCTTCTTTGGACCCTGGGTTCCCCATGTGGGCACAGTTAGATTTTTTTTTACCAGAGAAACTTTGGCATATTCTGATTAGTTTAAAGCAGGGGTGTCAAACTCATTTTGGTCCAGGGACCGTATCCAAACTACTTTGATCCCAAAGGGGCCGGATCAGAAAACTCATGGCATATAAACCCCAAAAATAACAATAAGTTCAAATATTTGTGCAGAGAAACACAAATCTGTTGCAGAAATCTTTTTTAATTGATGAACTCTTTCTTTTACAAAATATTATAATATTATGAACAACCTGAAACTTTAAGAAAAATACAATTTCAACACAATGTTTTAACATGAACTTGTTTACAAATAGGAAAAAGTCAATTTTTCTTGTAAAATCCTGCACTCGGCTCCACTTTTCTCATGTTGGACATTTTGTTGATGAGGGTGTCACGGTCAACAGTCAAAACGATCGTCCTTTAAGAGCGTTTGAAAAGAGGCAAGTCTTTATTTGTGCTGCTCTGGTGGGAGGGGCCACGTACAGAGACGCTGGAGACGCTGCTGTGATAAGCACTGCAGAAAATTACCAATATTTTAATAGAAAATATAATTAAAACATTTTAGTAGAAAATCTGCCGAGGGCCAGATTAAAAGTCTTGGAGGGCTGTATGTTTGACACCCGTGGTTTAAAGTAATAAAAACATCTACTATTAACATTAACAATATCATTTCAAACTGAATTTTTGAAAATGAGCTCTCATGGGTCATTTTTGGTGAAGCTTAGGTATTTTTCCACCTGCTAGAAAGGTTCAGTTACCTTTAACAGCCTTAAAAACTATTTGCTTGTTATAAGGGAAGACAGTTGGAAGTTATTCATCTTCCTAGCTCTATTTTTTATGAAGTTATGGTCTCTCAAACATGCTTATAAATTAAGGCTTCAGAAAAAGTGAGCATGGCCCCAAAATTTTCACTCAGGAACGACTTAAGGGATTGAGCTAAAATTTGAGATTATTTCATTTGGTCATTTTTGAATTTTTTTGAAAAATTTTCAGCCAAATCTGAGATGGCTCATAGGGGAGGGCGGCTGATTTCATATGGACTGACCCTACTAGTACAATTTCTTACCATATTTTCTTCACAGTTTGAAACTCTGCTTGGTACAAAGATATTCTATGTACATTGCTGCCACCTACTGTTGCAGACTCGTCATTGCAATTGAAAAGTGATTTTTTAAAATTTATTTATTTCTTACAGCATAGAAGTGGTTGTAGTTGCAGGGACAGTATCAGCTACACAGAAAAATTACTACCAACATTGATTCACAAATGTTTAAAGGTGCATTGTGTAACTTTTCTGGTGGAGGGTCCGTCAAATGCTTTTCTCCATGGTGACATTAAACCTTTCTATCTTCATGGAGACCAAACCAAACCAAGTAACAAGTTAGATCTGTAGTGAGGCGACCCCACTCACAGTCAGAATGTGTTTTTTTTGTTTGTATTGTTAAGTTTTTGTTTTAAGCTGTTTAACCACATGTAATTTAATAAATGTAAGGTAGAGAAGTTTAATGTCATACTGTGGAACATTTAAGACAGAGCAATGATGTAATGATGTAGAAAAACATTTGACGGACCCTGCACCAGAAAAGTTACATAATCCATCTTTAAAGCTGTCTGTAGTAGTAACAGTAATAGTTATAATCAAGCAGTTAAAGTTTTTGATGTATACGTGTTCATGTTTTGCACTCTCAAACTCTTAATGCCTCCGGGGTTAAATGAGCCAGAAAAAGCCTCATTAACAGGAACTTAAGTAATTGTGGTTTCAAAATGATTGTTATTGCAAATTTGTCCAGAAGAGGGCAGTGTCAGTGGCTCAGAAATCGACTTTAATCACTTCTGGGGTCTACCAACTCCTTGTCTCCATGGAGATAGTATTGTTTTTGTCTTTCCTGTGGGTGTGAAGCGAACTTAGATTTAGACTTAGATTTAGACAAACTTTATTGATCCATAAGGGAAATTACATGGACACAGGAGCTCACACATCACAATATATTATAATATCAAAGAGTAAAAAATAAAAATGTAATAATACATCCTAAGTAAGTGGGGGAAAAAAAGAAATAGCAAGAGGCAGGTGTGAAATAACACATAATTATATAAATGTACGTGTACAATTCTAAATAAAATAGAAAAACAAGTAATAAAAATCTCAGGGTCAGGGTGACTTGTTGTACAGTTGTAGGGAGTATTATCTGTTACATAAGGGTGAGTTGTTGTACAGTTGTAGGGAGTATTATCTGTTACATAAGGGTGAGTTGTTGTACAGTTGTAGGGAGTATTATCTGTGACATAAGGGTGAGTTGGTTGTTGTACAGTTGTAGGGAGTATTATCTGTTACATAAGGGTGAGTTGTTGTACAGTTGTAGGGAGTATTATCTGTTACATAAAGGTGAGTTGTTGTACAGTTGTAGGGAGTATTATCTGTTACATAAAGGTGAGTTGTTGTACAGTTGTAGGGAGTATTATCTGTGACATCAGGGTGAATGTTGTACAGTTGTAGGGAGTATTATCTGTGACATAAGGGTGAGTTGGTTGTTGTACAGTTGTAGGGAGTATTATCTGTTACATAAAGGTGAGTTGTTGTACAGTTGTAGGGAGTATTATCTGTGACATAAGGGTGAGTTGGTTGTTGTACAGTTGTAGGGAGTATTATCTGTTACATAAAGGTGAGTTGTTGTACAGTTGTAGGGAGTATTATATTTCATAAAGCTGAAGTGTTGTACAGTTGTAGGGAGTATTATCTGGTTTGTGCTGTTAAAAGGTCTCATGCGTAAAATGACAAGTGTATGCATCGTGTCGCTATGGTAACAGCTGAATATTCCAACAATAGAGATGGTATACTGCGTGTTTCTCCGATTCAGCACCATTTTCAGTACATCTCTCTCCACTCTCGCTGCCATATGTGTGTAGTGTTGCGTTTTGTGGTGAGTTTGTGGTGAGTTTGTGGACCTTCTGCCTTCTCAGCGCTCTGTCCTCCTCCTGCAGAGACCGGGGACTGTCCTGTCTGTTTACACAAAGCTTTTCCTGCCAAATAATATCACACCTCCAAAAATACACCCAACTCTCCTGGAGGCAACACGGAGGAGGACTTTAAGACTCATATGCAGATTTTTGGTTTAGTTTTGCATTCTTCTTTTAATAAGTTATTTAGTACGGATGTAGTAAATTGGTATTTCACAGTTTGTTCTCTGTAAACAACAATACAGATAAAATAAATAAATAAATAAATAAATGTACAAAACAGTTTAGAGAAGGCTGAAAGATCACATGTGTCTGTTTCTATCCATGTAGCACATAATTGAAGATTTAAAATCTCATAAGATTCTCCCAGTGTGTGTGGTGTGCACTTTTTGAAATATTCCATCCAGTCCTTGTATTTGCAGAGGTCGCTGGTGCTAGGCTAGTGCATGTCAATGGCCATAGTTATCCTGCCACTAAAAACAGTCTTACCCACTCCACAAAACATCTGAAGAAAATCTATTATTACACCAGACTGTCCATGTGAATGTCTGTATCAAGAGAATAATTGTAGAAGTAAAACCAACCTTGCATTTGAAGAATGCAAAGTTGCATGCAAGGGAAGACCCGGGGTTTCAAAATGACCGTGAGGTGCTTCGAGTGGCTCTGGGCCGATTGAGCACGTGCAGTATTGCTCTTTTCTCCCATGGGCACACATCAAAGCACACAAACGCACGCACAGAGCGCGGCCTCATGTATCACATGATCACTTTGACCAATCAGAGCGAGACGAGCTACAGCGGAGCAAAGCAGAGCCAGAACTAACGATTATAAAGTGTTTTTTAAGACAACTGAAGGGTTTTGAGCTGAGAATATGTTTATTATTTAAAAATAACAAAAAATCGCCACAAAATCCGACATTATTGAAAGTTGTAGGTCCCTGTCAGCTGAACACAAGCAGTTTGTGATTACATTACACTGTGAGAAAAATCCTGTCTCAGCCCAGAGGATTTTTTCACTGAAGTTCCAGTGAGTGTCACTACATCAACTGGAGGCGGAAGCAGCAACACCCTCCAGTTATTTTTAATAGATCCATGATGAGCAGCAGCAATGAGTTGTACTTCCTGATAGAAAGCTCGGCAGTGGCGGACTGATCTCACCTAACACCTGTCTTAACCAGCAAAGTAAAATTACACTGCTGCTGAGAAAATAGAAAAGGTTAGTTTCATTTCAAACATTATTCTATCAACACAGACATTCACATGGACAGTCTGGTGTAATAATAGATTTGTTTTGGGTGTTTTGTGGAGTGGGTAAGACTGTTTTTAGTGGCAGGATAACTATGGCCATTGACATGCACTAGTCTAGCACCAGTGACCTCTGCAAATACAAGGACTGGATGGAATATTTCAAAAAATGTCTCCACACGTCTCCAACACTCTGACTCACTAGGAAATGAGGCCCTATGTCCAAAACTCCAAACTACCCTGTAGTGTGTGGTGGCCTTAAAACAAACTTTTTGACCTACAAGGGAAATGACTTGGACACAGTAGCAGTAACACATTACAATATATTATAATACCAAAGAGCAACAATATAAACGGTAATAATACATTCAAAATAAGTAGGAAAAATAGCAAGAGGCTGGTGTCAAATAAGGTGTAATTATGTAAATCTAAATGTACAAAAAAAAACCAGACATAAATATAGTAATACAAATATGTGTCAGCAAATCCCATTTTAGCAATCCAAGTGATACACCTACGTATAATCCTGAGAAATAACAGAATCGTGTTGTTATTTCCCCCCAAACAAAAGTCAAAAGCCAGTCTAAAATAGAAGAGTAAAATAAAAGCGGGCTTCCTCTGTGAGTGTACAGTGTGAGTCAGCAGCACTTATAGATCCTATGGGCCACAGTGAGTTTGTGCAGATTATTTAAAGCGACAGGAGCAGATGGAGAGAGGGGACTTTTATCCACGGTGCCTGCTCCGTTCACTCGGCTCCAAACCTGAAAATATTAAACCGAGGTTGGAGCGTCTCCCAAATGTCCATATGGGAGAGAGGGAACCACATGGTAAAGGGATTAAAGACGGAAAACTCAACAAAACAAAGAGGAATTTTAGTAAACGGATTTGATTGTCAGGAGAAAGTTTTAGGTTTTTTTTTTGTTTGTTTGTTTGCTTTTTCACTTTTTTTTTTTTTCACTTTCTTTTTTTTTCACTGAGGGACACATGAAACAGACAAAACAGGTGACGCTACCAGGCCATGTTACTGGTCAGATCTCTGGAGAGTCGAGCCCATTTACAATAAAAAATGCATCTTTTACTGGGTACTTTTGGACAAACTGCAAGATATTCATGGGACCACTGCCATAGCAATTAATAATTCAAAACGAAATATTATGTTTTGAAGCATCAGAGGAACCTAAAATACGTGAATCTGTTTAATGCATCGATGCAAGAGTAAAAATATCTCCATGGACATAAGCAGGTGGCATTTTAAGTTGTTTCGGACTTGAATGGAAATAGAAAAAGGTAAAAAGTAACAGTGATCTGAATTTGTTATCTGTTGAGCAATTAATATCCCATAAAACACAAATCTGGAGTTGTGTTTTGTTTTATTCACACATGTTTAACACACAAATCCTGCATATTCAGGTTCTTTTTGACTGGTTTGTGAGTTCTTGTCTCAAACTGAAAACTGATTATTTCAGCCTTGGAATTTCTACTAAACTAAAGGTAAAAGGAGCTGTTAATTTGAAAATAGCCACGTTTACATGATGTATATGGAGAGTGGGTCATAATATTAGAACAATACTGCCTCTGTAGCGCTGGTTTATGTTTGTTGTTTTCTTACCATTGCTGGTTTGTGCTGTCAGTTACTTGTATTTGTTGTTTCTTACCATTGTCTGTATCCTTAACTTTACCATTGTTGGTACATTTATGTTACTACTATCAAATTATAACAGTGACTCTTTGTCTGCACTTGTAAATAGTTCATATAGTTTAATTCAAAATGTCTGAAACACGCAAAAAGAAGCTCATTGTGTTAGATTATGAAGAGTAGGGGTGGGATTAAATACATTTTCTTCTTCCCACTCCTTTTTGGGCAAAATAATAATAATAGTAGTAATTTTTTGTTGTTATTTTCATTTCTATTATGATTTTACATATGTCATATGTTCCATTGTATATGAATGGAAATCTTTACTTGCCCAAAATAAATGCATAAATAATAATAATAATAATACATTTTTTTAAATTCTGAATTAATTGTTCTGAATTAAAAAGTTCAGAATTAAAATTACATTTTTAATTAAAATTAAGAATGGCCAAGATGCATTCATCCAACCTACATGTTCAACAAATGAGAAATGTACACAAACATTCTTCTCATCATGCGAAAATTGTTAATGATCTCTGTGTTACTGTCGCTATCCCACCACTCTTGGCTACGTCTCCTCATCCACATGTTCCTTTCAACGGACTGTCGCACAAAACACCACGGCCAAAAACCTCGTCCTTCTCCTTCTCAATCTCCTCCTTAAAACAAGTAAGTTGTTCATGTTGTGGCTCCGGTACGAGAGGAACTTTAAAATCTCCAGGTGCTCAATGCTGCGTCCATGTTTGGACAACTTCTGTAAACACAGAGCACGCTCGCTGTGGTTGACATCATCGTGTCTCCAGTGTTCATGCTGGAAACTTTTGGGCCGTTTAAAGTTCACACTGGAGATCACATACAAGTCACATTTAATTGGATATGTGAATGACCTTGCAAAAACTTCGGATTTCACCAAAAAAATCCGAATTGAGCGTGAAGCCCTGCAGTCTGAACGTAGCCTCAGTTGTTCAGTTGTGTCTAGAAGTGGCACATTGCGCTCGCTTTTTCGGTTCGTTCCTCCGTTCCTCGTCGGTGTGGAGTGATGAGTGTGTCTGTGGGTTTTTTTCGCTGTGCGGTCGCTGTCTGCTCTGTGTGTGTTCTGCGGCTTTGTAGTTTACTGAAGTCGTGCTGGGACACCCGAGTGGATTTGTGTATAGGGTGCTCTGGATTGTGGGGCGTGCGGTCGTTTTTTGATGGGGTTGGAGGCTTAAGAGCGCGACCTATAGCCCAGAAAATACGGTACATGTATGAAATAACCGTAGTGGCTTCCCCGTTCTGTTGTCTGGTGTTTTTGTTGTAGTGAATTTCCCAAAGGAGAGGGGCAGATTTGTGGAGACGAAAAGCAGCAGTTGTGACCTTTCTCTGATTTGCTTGACTGCATTGGCTCCTGATTCATGAGGAGCCTGAGGTCTACTGTAGGATTAGTCACTGAAATACACTGTCACTCTCCCATACGGACCGGCCATATACTGTATACTGTTTGTATTCTGTCCACTGGAAGGGCACGCAAATTTAAAGACGCATTGTGTAACTTTTCTGGTGCAGTGTCCGTCAAATGCCTTTCTCCGTTTGTCTGGAATGTTTCACAGTATGGTATTAAACCTTTCTATCTTCACGGAGACCAAACCAGACCAAGGTACAGGTCAGATCTGTGGAGAGCTGTTTAAAGTCATACTGTGGAACATTCCAGACACATGACATCTCCATAGAAACAAGCAGGGGACGAATCTTACACCAGAAAAGTTCCACGATGCACCTTTAAATGTGATTCCACGTGACAAAAACGGGATTGAGTTCACAGTGCGCAATTTACCAGCCAGCTTCCCGTCTCCATGGTAACGTTATTGCTTTACCAAGAATGTTCCTCAGTACAGCATTTCATTTTAATCTATCTAGCCTTTTAAAAAAAATATTTAAACATGTTTTCATTGCCTTGAAAAACCTCTTCACAGATTTCACTTATGACTTTCACCACGCTTGTTTCCATGAAGATAAAGATGTTTAATGCCATATTGTGGAACCTTCCAGGCAAAGCAATGCTTTTTTTTTTTTGCAACAAGCCTGTGACATACTCTCCACCAGAAAAATTACTAGCACAGCTTTCAATTTGAATACATATAACTAAAAATGAAACCACTTCATGGAATTTTGGACAAATTCATTGAGAGCCAGCTGGGTGTAGAACAGCGCTCACCAGCCTTTTTGAAACTGAGAGCCACTTCATGAGTACTGAGTCATACGAAGGGCTACCAGTTTGATCCATTCTTCTAAAATAACAAATTTGCTCAGTTTGCCTTTAGTTATACATTATTAATAATGATTAATGATAGTCATCTATGTGAAGACTCTGATCATGTTCATGATTTCTCACAAGAATTATCAACAATGACAGCGAGGTGGGAAACCTTACCGGGGGTGGGAGGTGGGGTCTCGACATTGAGCTACAGTCATCCCTCTCTATATCGCGGTTCACCTTTCACGGGCTCGCTGTTTCGTGGATTTTTCTTTTTAAATTTTTTTGTGCCAATTTTGCATGTTTTTTGTGGCAATTTTGCATGTCCTGACCCACCCGTGTGTAAACCAGGTCTAAAACAGGACTAATCTTGGACTTAAGAGAGGGAACGCCGAGCAGTTTGTCTGCAAAGCGCAATCGGGCAATTGCCGCTTTTACCTCCATGAAGTGCGAAGCTCTCCGTTGGTCCTTTCTCCTGTGGTCACCTCCGAGCCCGTCCCAACAGTGAGTCCTGTTTCAGTTCTGGTGTAGTCCTGGTTTAGTCTTGGTTTAGTCCGTGGTGTATGCAGCGCAAAAGTTTGATATAATCTCTTGTGTCTGCTTACTCCTTCTGAGTCACAGAGAGCTACGAGAGACGCTCAGTTTAATGCTCCCAATGAAAACCCAGATATTTGCATCACTTAAAAAAAAACCCGGTCACCCAGGACAGGACGCAAAATATGGACATGTCCAGGGAAAAACGGACATTTGGTCACCCTATAAATGCACTATCCCGCTTTCTTGACATAATCTTACTAATGCAAGTGCTAAAATTATATATTTATTAAACCAGGAAAAATACAAACAACCATGAGCTTCTTTAGCAGAGGAAGCTCGGGAGGTTCCACAATCCACTGCACATATCCACGTTTCCAAACACTATTGTACAAGTTCTACACTGCAGCAGATTCTTCATTAAAATCTTCTGCATAAATAAACTCAACTTTACAACCTATAAACCAAAACCACTATACAGCCACATCAGCCCGTTTGAGATTATAATGTGTTTAATGCAGTTTTGCACACATTTGTTTACATTTTACAGAAACAAAACTTAAAACCACATGACTCATTTGCATAAAATGTAAGCACTAAAAAAAGAAAAGGCTCATTCATCTAAATGGCTTATCTAAACTTCATGTATAATGATCGTATTTTTAAGATATTGTCATTTAAATCTATATGAATGCAAAAGTGATTAAAAAGAATAGCAACAGAATATAATTTAATTTTAGATGCAGCGCACTAACGACTTGTGCTATTTTTAGAGCCAGCCTGCAGGCGACTCTTGTTGTCCTTGGGGGCTCCGTGTTGATGACCCCTGTTGTAGAAGGATGTAAATTGGTTTTCATACTGTACATACTAGTACTCTGCCACCTAACTGTCTCCATGGAGATGCTACAGCTTTGCCTGGAATGTTCCCCAGTATAGCATTAAACGTGTCTACTTTACGTTAAGTGAATTACAGATATTTGTATTGCTCAAAAACGCCTTAAAAACCTGCGTTCTCATCATCTGCGTCGTCGCCTCTCCGCAGATCTGACCTGCAACTTGGCCTTGTCACGTCATTCGCTTGCTTCTTTGGAAATAGATACGCTTAATACGCCGTGCTGTTAAACTCCACGCAAAACAAAGACATTTCCATAGAAACGAGCAGCCAGCTGACACTATATAAATATATTTCATTCGATTAAACCAGTGTTATCGTTTTCAGCTCCTTTCATTTCATTTCTTGTTATGAATGAATTGAAAGTGTTCCGACAAAAAGTTGATCTTGTTTTTTACTGCAGAAAAGTTACAACTCTTCATTTTCACAGATTGTCGCAGTGTTCACTTTGACTGTAGCGCCTCTCAGTGTTCTGGACTGGTTTTGTCATCACATCTCCTCGTTTGTGACAGTCTCCCCCCGGTGTCCCCTCTCTCTCGGTGACTCACTCCTCTGTGCGCTGTGTGCTTTCCACCGCTGCACGTTACCCAGACTCTTCCCTACCTGCAGCCCGGTGCCTCTTCACTGTCACCAGCCCAGCCTCATTAGCCTCCATAAAACACTGCATTTTTGACTCCTTAAAGCATCTACGACAGGTTTGACGTGATCATATGTAAGAATTTAAGAATGTTTATACTTTTATTTGATTTAAATTCTGGTGTTTTAGTTTATAATCTTACTTCCTGATTGGACATTGGCAGCAGATATGGCATACATAGAGGTAATTGCATCTGTTTCCTAGCAACCATAATGTTAAAGTGCATAAAAGATTAAAATACCCATTTCACTAAAACATTAACATAATCGTATTTTAAATTTGACAAAAAATCTTGCCTATTTTATGTTATTCCCTTAAAACACTGCATTTTTTACTCCTTAAAGCACCAAAGACAGGTTATTTAAGGTTTTACAAATGGTTAATTATACTTAAATAGACTTTTATTTTATTTATTTATTTTTTTGTTTTGATGAAGTTTATCATTTTATTTCCATTCCACTAGTATATAACTAGAGGTAAATCTGTTACCTAGCAACCATAATGTTAAAATGCTCATGAAAGTTTAGACTACTCGTTTCACTGAAACATTAACATATTTACATTTTTACAAAAAATCTTGCCTATTTTATTCATTTTATTGTTTTATTTTATTCTATTCCCATATAATATATAATTTAGCATTTTTTTCCCTTAAAGATCCAATGGCAGGTTAAATATTATGACAAATTTTACAAGATTTCACAAATGGTTAATTGTACTTATATAGACTTTTATTCATTTATTTATTTATTTTCACAAAGTTTATAATTTTACTTCCAGGTTGAACATGGGCAGTAGATATGACTGCTCTACTAGTATATATCGAGAGGTAATACTGTTACCTAGCAACCATAATGTTAAAGTGCTCACAAAAGGTTAGGCTACTCATTTCACTAAAACATTAACATAATCCTATCAGATTTTTTACAAAAAATCTTGACTGTTTTATTTAATTATTTATTTTTTAATTCTATTTAATTCCCATAAAATACATTTTTATTTTTTATTTTTTTTTATTCCTTAAAGATCCAATGACCAGTTAGCTATTATCATATTTAAGATTTTACAAATGGTTAATTATACTTATATAGACTTTTATTTTATTTATTTTATTATTATTTTTTTTGTTTTGTTGTTGTTTTGGTGAAGTTTATCATTTTACTTCCAGGTTGGACATGGGCAGTAGATATGACTACTCTACTAGTATATATCTAGATGTAATTCTGTTACCTAGCAACCATAATGTTAAAGTGATCACTAAAGGTTAGACTACTTGTTTCACAAAAAACATGAACATAATCATATTTTAAATTCTTAAAAAAAAATATTATATTATATTATATTTATTTTATTTTATTTACATATAATATAGCATTTTTTTTCTCCTTAAAGATCCAGTGACAGGTTAGATATTATCATATTTAAGATTTTACAAATACTTATATAGACATTTATTTATTTATTTATTTTTGTTTTGGTGAAGTTTATAATCTTTCTTCCATATTGGACATGGGCAGTAGATATGACAGCTATATTAGAATATATCTAGAGGTAATTCTGTTACCTAGCAACCATAATGTTAAAGTGCTCATGAAAGGTTAGACTACTCTTTTCACATTAACATAATCACATTTAAAGTTTCACAAAAACATTCTTGCCTGTTTTTTTGTCCAACTTTGTTATTTTATTAAATTTATTTTTATTAACTTTATCATTTGACTTCCTGGTTGGAACTAGACAAGGATGCCCTATTTCCCCAAACTTATTACCCCACAACTTCCACTTCTACAACATCCATGGCCATACTAGCAGCGTTAGTTTTTCCCAGTCAGTTTACATTTGGAGTTGGGATTAGGATTAGGATTAGAACAGTTAATTTGTTTGAGATTGGAACGTATAAAGACGGTTTAACTAACTGGTTGGAAAAACGACGCAGGCAGCAGATGTGGCATATATAGAGTTAACTCCACAACTGTTTCCTAGCAACCATAATGTTAACAAGGGCCAAACCGTGTCTAAATTACACAATAGTTATGTTTAGACTAATTAAAAATAGATGGCACACCTTTATTTTGTAAAATGAAGATTAAACTGCTAGAAAATTGGGTTGTTTGTGCATAAATTAGCCTTATATTTCTGTGTTGACATGCCTGTATTTTTGGCCTTTTCTTCTGAACCGATGTAAAACTATGATAAATATTGACCGAAGGAACTATCCACGAAACCAAATCATAATTATAAAAACATTAAAACCTGCCGTGCACTTTAACAGACCACAAAGTTGTGTTAAAAGCAGCCCTCCCCGCTGGTGCTGTGAAACCCGATCAGTGGGTCGATACAGAAATAGACATCTGTGGGCCTTTTATCAATTATAAATGAGTTCTTTTCTGCTGGAGTTATTTTTAGCTCTGCGTGATATTGACTACACCTACACGGAGGGAGCACCATTCACCAGGGGACTCCAGGAAAGAGCAGGAAAGGGTATAGCACAGGCTCTCAGGTAATGCAGGGTCAGACCGCTTGTTTCTGTCGATATGTCATTACTCTGCCTGGAATGTTCCACAGTGTGACATTAAACAGCTCTACCTTACATTTATTCAACTACAGATGGTTTTGTAGCTCAAAAATACCTACAAAAACAGGATTCTGACTGTGAGCGGTGTTGATTCTCCACAGATCTGACATGTAGCTTGGTCTGGTTTGGTCTCCATGAAGATAGAAATGTTTAACTTTCCCCCTGGACGCCCACTAGGAACAACCCATACATACATGACTAGAGCTGCCCTTAGAGCATAACTGCATAAAAGAAAACAGACTTCCACGAGTGATTATAAATGATTTTCACACTCATGAACTTTATTGAAACACAGACATATTTAGTCTCTCTGGAAACCTTAGACTCTGAACTCTTCATTTCTGGATGTTTAAATGTGATTCAACTCATTTACAGGTTTATAACAGCTCACTGCAAAATGAGAGTTTACCTGGTCAGGTGCAAAAATGAAAACAAAAAACCTACATTCAGCTTCTGATATCTGCATGTTCTGAGTACTATATTCATTAAAAAAAATATAATATATATATATATATATATATAATATATACTTTGTCAAAGTATTTAAACAGATTTCATATCACCAGATACCTGTTTTTACCTGTTGTACACCTGTGTGCACCTAATTCTTTTTTTCCATTTAACTTATTCAACTTATTTAATTAATTCAACTAATTTATCTTATTATAATATAATAATGTAATAATAAAACTCTTCCCCGTCAGTGGGTGTTCAGTATTTGTCATCTTGGTTACTTTCTCGTGTGCAGAGCTCCACATAAGCGTTTGTTTCTGTAGTGATTCTGTCATATATTGCATCTTGGAAAAAAAGACTGAAATATTTTAAAGGACTCGCCTGAGCAACATCCAGATTTCAGGGCAGTTTTGGTTCATAATCGAGTATAAAGTCCAGATAGTTTGTTTGGATATCGCAGGACTCCACACAGACGCATCAGCAGCATTCTCACCTTCGTAAGATTCACTCTCCGAAAGTGCTTCGCTATCACTGTTTTCCACTTTATAATCAACTTCATCATCACTTTGAAATCTATAAAAGTCACTTTCTCTAAACTTATCCATAAAATACATCCGCTCCTCATTATTTCTAAAACTGTGCGCCGCAGCGCCACGATCTTTCCATTGCTCGTGTTTCGTGTTGTGTTTTTTCCGGAAGCTACCATTGTCACTACTTCGATTAACTTCGGAAAAAATCAGCGAAAACATATCCTGGAATCCTATTGGTCAGTCTAGTGTGGGTTGTAGTGGCCCCCAACTATCACAGTCTGTTTACATGTGAAAAACCGAGCCGTTTCTAATGGTCGTCAAATCATGTCTTTAGTGAAACAGCGGAGGTGTTAAAAGACGTCATTAAGGAAACAAGGAGGTCGTCAAATGTCGTCTTCATGGGGGAAAGAGTTAATACCATACTGTGAAACATTCTAGATAAAGCAATAACATCTCCATGGAGACAAACATTTGACAGACCTAAGGGCGTAGGTTTGGTCTCAGCTTTGGTGATGCACACTGCAACAAACAAGCAAAAAACTGCACATGTTTATAAGAAAGGGTAAAATGGGATAAGAAGTTGTGTTTATGTTTTATGAATTCTTTCTGAGTCTGGGCAGGTCCAAAATAAGTGAGAGCTGGTTTCATTTTTCACTTCAAAATATACAGTTTGTGTGTTTCCCTTCTAAGATGATTGTTTAGTGGATAACAGTGATGTAGAAGTTTGTAGCAGATTTCCCTTTGTTTGTTGGTGGTGAGATATTTGTGAGGCCATGTCCAAACATTTTTCCATGGAATATTGTCAGTAGAGTCGGGGTCTCACAGTGCACGAGTAGGGCTCTGTTTGGGAGGTGCACTTGTGCTGATAGTCGCTCTTTTTCCACAGCGACTCATTATAAGACAAGTTTAAGTGAAGATGAAGCCAAGTAAGTTCCTTTTGAAAAGTTTGGCGTCTTCACATCTTCACATCTTTAGGTGTGGCCCTGTCCTGCCGCATCCCCAGTTCAGGCTCCTGGCTCCACTAATGACATCACTCTGTTGCAGCCAATGAAATAGCAGCAGGAGTAACCCTGTCGTCATATCACTGAATACATCTCAGAACATCTAATAAACAAAATGTGAACTAAAACCTGTTCAATTAATACTACTGAGTTTGGAAAAATACCAGAATAAATGTATATTTGTGTCTATTAAAATAGAATGACAAATATTTGTAGGGACTAATGTGTCTTCCCCAAATATTGGTTGTGACATGTCCCCACCTTCCCTATGCAAACCTACACCCATGGACAGACCGTCCAACAGAAAACCGAGTGTAGATATCTGGAGATTGTTTAAATTGCAAAAAAAGCATTATGAATAGCTCACTTAGTCGGATATAGGGAACATACAAATGCACTTTTTTACCACTCTAAGACTGCATTCAGACTGCAGCCTGAAGTGACCCAAATCCGACTTTTTGGCCTCTATGTGACCTGTATCTGATCTTTTAATGACAGTCTGAACCACACAGATCCGATTTTTTCAAATGTGACCAAGGCCACTTGGATCTGTGCTCCTGAAACCGATATTTATCTGATCGTTTGACATGTAACTTCAGTCTGAACGGCCAAAGTGCATTCATCCACCTACACGTTATCAACAAGCCACAAACGTCACTATTCTGCGCTGAAGTAGGTGAAAATAGTTAATGAACTCTGTGTCACTGAAGTGAAGCACATCACCACTCACCACTCTTGGCTCCGTCTCCACATCCACACGTTCCTTTCAACAGACATCGCTGCCGCTGCCCCACAAAACACCACGACCAAAAACCTCATCCTTCTCCTTCTCAATCTCCTCCTTAAAACAAGTAAGTTGTTCATGTTCTGGCTCCGGTACGAGAGGAACTTTAAAATCTCCAGGTGCTCAATGCTGCGTCCATGTTTGGACAACTTCTGTAAACACAGAGCACGCTCGCTGTGGTTGACGTCGTCGTGTCTCCAGTGTTCATGCGGGACACTTTTGTCCTGTTTACTGTTCAAACTGGAGTCACGTACAAGTAGCATTTAATTGGAAATGTGAACGACCTCACAAAAACATCAGATTTCACACAAAAATCGGAATTGAGCATTAAGCCCTGCAGTCTGAACGTAGCCAAAGATACTGAAATCTGAGGACCTGGTCAAATTTAAAACATGCCAAATCTTATTCAAAGCAAAACTCAACCTGCTCCCAGAAAACATTCAAAAACTGTTTTGCACAAATGAATTCAAAAACAACCTGACAGGTCAATGAAAATGAATTTTAAAAACATTTCTCTTGAACTACTCTCAAAAGCATGTGTGTTACAGACGTGGAGCAGACTTCTTGAAGAGTTTAGATGTCCATATCAAAGCTTGTACTAACTTGGTGCACTTCAAACAACAAGACAAAAAACAAATCTTACAGAAATACCTAGAAGACTTGATCCTCTGTCTTCACAAGTAAACCACAACAATTAACTAAACACATGCTCTTATTTAACATTTTCTTTAACAGTATCTTTTATTTTGATACAGTCATAAATGATACATTTTGTGCCTTCTTTATCATTATTATTAGTTTGTACGACCATAAACGAAAACAAAACTGGCATCTTTAAAAAATGAAGATGACTAGATGGTTTGCAAAACCCACCGGCCAATCAGCGAAGAGCTGTGAAGCCATAACGTCAAACTCAAGCTCCTGTCTGGGTCCCATTTGTGGAACAGCACAACAGTAAACAAAGCGTCGAGATGGATGTGGACGAAGACAGACATTCTGTGTTGGCAATGATTCCAGAAATCGAGGATTTAAAAGCTGAAACAAAGAGAATGTTTGGTGAATTTTATCAAGGGGAAAGACGTTATTGCACTTCTTCCTACAGGATTTGGTGCATGAATCAGGCTAATAGGCGCCTTTCTCGTTTACTTTCTCAGTTGTATTAGGAGTGATTTGTGCATATTTGAGTAATCTTTAACTATTTTTTAACTTATTTCAAGACGTCATCATGCCATGTCACCGCTGCACCTCCACTGAATCTGTGTATCATTCGTTTATTCATTTTTCAAAATAAAACCAAAATAAGAAAACGAAAAAACAACTGTTTTCTTCATTATTTGTCTCCAAAACCAAAATGAAAAAACATAACGATTCTGTTTTTCAGTTTTCAATTTTGTGTTTAAATGAATAATGGAAAAAAACTGATAATGGACTTTTGCACCACCTACGGACTGAACCAGGACTGAATCAGGACTAAAACAAGAGTAAACCAGGTCCAGGACCAGACCGGAACCAGGCCAGGACTGAAACCCTGACCAGACCAGAACTGAGACCAAGACTGAGACTGGGAACAGGACCAGGACTGGGACCGGGACTAGACTGGGACCAGACTGCGACTGATACTGGGACCAGACCAGAACTGGAACCGGTTTAGTCCTGATTCAGTCTTGTTTTAGTCCTGTTTTAGTTGTGGTTCAGTCCGGCAGTTTAAGTCACGGAAACAGGAAGCGACCGTTATCCGTTTTTTTCCATTCTTCATTTAAACACAAAATCCAAAACTGAAAAAAACAAATCGTTATCTGTTTTTTCATTTTGGTTTTGGAGACAAATAATGAAGAAAATAGTAGTTTTTAAAATTTTCTTATTTTTGGTTTTATTTTGAAAAACAAATGAGCGATTAATACATGGATTCCACTGCTTACTTCATTTTCCAATTTTATTTTATCAATCAGTGATACGTGTAGGATTTGGCAGCATTGTGCAGTCATTTTGGTACAATTATTTTTTTAATCCACTGCTCGTTGGTGTGATGTGCAGGTGTCCATAGGAGGCGCCGACAGCTGCACGGCTCTTTGTTGTGATGACGTTTACGGCGATGTCGGCTTCCATTGTGCTTGTTTCTTTTCTTAAGTTGGTTTAGATGAATATTGCGATTTAAAATGTGTAAATTATAACATGATGATTCACGGGTGTCATAGATCATAACTTCATAGCAGAAAGGAGCACAGTAGGTCTTCTTTAATCCCTTGAAAAGTGCATTGTGGGAGGAAGAAGTCTCCTTATGTTGCCTCTGCTTTGCGAAACATAAATATTGGTTGATTTCTCTGCGTCTAAAGCCGGTGAGGGCTCGAAAACAATACGTCTCCAGAGACCTCACCAACAGCTCCAGTCTGTAGTTCTACAATATTTATCTCTGTCAAACCTCACCCTCGGCCTGCTCTTCCTCCCCGTACCATCCTCCTCTTCCTCCTCCTACTCTTTTCCTCCTTTCCTCATTTTCCTCCCTCTCCTCCTCTCTTCCTCCTTTTTTGCAACTCACCTTCCTCTCCTCCCCCCTCCTCTAATCCTCCTCCTTTAATCCTTCTCCACCTCCTCCTTTTCTTTTCCTTCTCCTCCTCCTCTCCTCCTTTTCATTTCCTCCCCCTTCTCTCCTCGTCCTCTCCTCCTCCTCTTCCTTCTCTCCGTCTCCTTCTCCTCCATATCTTATCCATAGCTTATCCTCCCCCTCTTATTTCCTCCTCTATTCCTTCTCCTCCTCCTTCTCTCCTACTTTCCTCATCTCCTTCTCCTCCTAATCATCCTCCTCCTCACCTCCTCTCCTCCTCCCCCTCCTCATCTCTCCTCCTCTCCTCCTCTTTCTCTCCTTCTCTTTCTCTCCTCCTCTTTCTTTCTCCTCCTCTTCCTCCTTTGCTCCTTTTTAGCTCCTCTCATCCTCCAAGTCTCCCCCATTCTTCTCCTCTTCCTTCTCTCCTCCTCCTCCTTACCTCCTTTTATCCTCTCCTTCTCCTCCTTAGCTCCTCTCATCCTCCACCTCTCTACTTCTCATTCCTTCCTCCTCCAATTCTCCTTCCCCTACCTTCTTCTCTCCTGCTCCTCCTCTTCCTTCTCGTACTTCCTCCTCCTTACCTCCCCTCATTCTCTTCTTCTTAGCTCCTCTCATCCTCCATCTCTCCCTCTCATCTCCTTCTCCTCCTCCTCATCTTCCTCTCCCCCTTCTCTCCTACTCCCCTGCTCTCCTCCTCACCTCCTTACCTCTTCTCATCCTCTCCTTCTCCTCTTTAGCTCCTCTCATCCTCTTCTTCTCCTCAATACATCCTCTCGTCCTGCACCTCTTCCTCTCTCCTCTCCTCCTCCTCCTTCTTTCCTTCGCCTCTCCTCCTCTCTTTCTATTCCACTCCCCTTCCTCTCCTACTCTTTTCCTCCACTCCCCTCCCCTTTCTCTCCTCTTTCTCTCCTCCTCTTACTTCTTTCCTCCTCCTTAGTTCCTCTCATCCTCCACCTCTCACCCTCTCATCTCCTTCTCCTCCTCCTCTCATCCTCTCCTTCTTAGCTCCTCTCATCCCCCCCCTCTCATCTCCTCCTCCCCTCCTCTCCTCCTCCTTCTCCTCTTCCTTCTCTCCTTCTCCTCCTCCTTAGCTCCTCATCCTCTCCTTCTCCTCCATAGGTCCTCTCATCCTCTACCTCTTCCTCTCTCATCTCCTCCCTCTCCTCCTCTCTCCCTCCTTTTTTGCAACTCATCTTCCTCTCCTCCCCCCTCCTCTAATCCTCCTCCTTTAATCCTTCTCCACCTCCTCCTTTTCTTTTCCTTCTCCTCCTCCTCTCCTCCTTTTCATTTCCTCCTCCTTCTCTCCTCATCCTCTCCTCCTCCTTTTCCTCCTCTTTCTTCTCTTCTCCTCCTTAGTTCCTCTCATCTTCCACCTCTCACTCTCTCATTTCCTTCTCTGCCTCGTCCACCTCCTCGCCTCCTTCTCTCCTACTCCCTTCCTCTCCTTCTCCTCTTCCTTCTCTCCTTCTCCTTACCTCCTCTCATCTTCTTCTTCTCCTCCATAGGTCCTTTTATCATCCACCTCTCCCTCTCCCCATCCTCCTTCTTTCCTCCTCCTCTTTTCCTATTCCTCTTCCCTTCCTCTCCTCCTCTTTTCCTCCTCTCCTCCCACTATTTATCTCTGTCAACCTTCGCCCTCAGCCCGCTCTTCCTCCCTGTACATCCTCCTCCTCCTCCTCCTCTCCTCCTCCTCTCCACAGCTGATCCAATAAGGCGTGGCGTTAGGATGATTTGCGGCGACAGTGACACGGGCCTCTCCCTGTTTGTCCGTGGCTCACGTCAGAGCTCGCTCACCCTTTTAGCCCCGAGCCCTGATATATATTTTCATTAGCGCGGCCCATAAGCTGTCGCGCGGAGCTGTTGTCGCACTTAGCGGGAAGTGAAAAATGGCCGGCCTCCGTCTCATTACCGACCACAGCTCAGGTTTTATTGCAAATGTAGCTTTAACCAAATACTACGAGAAGGATGAAGCATGTGCGGGTCAATACAGGATCTGCTGAAAACGCACAAAGTACAGAAAATACACTATATGTACACGGAGGTTATACACGATGAAGGTTGGACTTGATAAGATGGGAGTTTGTAGTTTAAAGGTGTACTATGGAACTTATTCTGCCTTCTTGTATCCGTGGAGATGTTATTGTTTTACGTGGTCTTTTATTATGAGTGTGTTTACTTGCACATCAGTGTCCCGGTTATGATCAGGTTTTTGGTAACACTTTATAATAACTGCACCTTATTTAGCCTTAATAAAGCATGAACAAAGACTTAATTAATAATGATTCACACTTAGTAACTACTTAATTACTACCTGAATTAGCACTTAACTTGCACTTACACCTGTGCTGTAAATAGTTAGTATTTCTTACTTAATTACTCATGAACTAACCGTTTGCGTGTGCATTTGTAAATGTATATTTAAGTATAAATTTGAGCATTTATTAATGATTATTAAGCCATGAGAGAATGATTTACTAGTAATGCATTATTGTTTCTCTGGAATTTGACCAACCTTAACAAATGCTTAATAAACATAATTAGTCTTCACTTTAGAAAAGCTCTCAGAAAGACTTAACTAACAGATAACAGCTGCCTGAATGATCATTGTATTGTATCATTAGTAAATCATTCTCTTATAGCTTATTAATCATTAATAAATGCTCAAATGTGTACTTAAATTTGCATTTGTAAATATGCAAATGGTTAGTTCAAGAGTAATTAAGAAGTATTGAGTAACTATTTACAGCACAGGCCAATTAAGTGCAAGTTAAGTGCTAATTCAGGTAGTAGTTAAGTAGTTACTAAGCGTAAATCATTATTAATTAAGTCTTTGTTCATGCTTTATTAAGGCTAAATAAGGTGTAGTTATTATAAAGTGTTACTGGGTTTTTTTATATCCCGGTTTCGTCATAGTGCATGTAAACACAGTATCCCGGTTTCAGTATCCCGGATAAGGCAGTATCCTAGTCATGAGAAACCGGGATACTGTAGCTGGGATATTCCAGTAGTATCAGGATACTGTGGTAGGGCTGTCGCAATAACCGCAAAAATGAATCACCGCAGTACTAAGAGGCCCACTGCAGTGGATGTTGGGCCGCCATGATCACCACACATGACCACGTGACCCGACCCAGAGTCCTGCACGGGTCCATTTTTAGAGACCTGCACCCGCCCGGACCTGTTAACATTCCACCCTTTACTGCCTGTGCACGTGATAACCCAGGACTAAACCAGGACTAACCCAGGACTAACCCAGGACTAAACCAAGACTAACCCAGGACTAACCCAGGACTAAACCAAGACTAACCCAGGACTAACCCAGGACTGAACCAGGACTAACCCAGTACTAACCCAGGACTGAACCAAGACTAACCCAGGACTAACCCAGGACTAAACCAAGACTAAACCAAGACTAACCCAGGACTAACCCAGGACTAAACCAGGACTAACCCAGGACTAACCCAGGACTAAACCAAGACTAACCCAGGACTAACCCAGGACTAAACCAAGACTAACCCAGGACTAACCCAGGACTAAACCAAGACTAAACCAAGACTAACCCAGGACTAAACCAAGACTAACCCAGGATTAAACCAAGAGTAACCCAGGACTAAACCAAGACTAACGCAGGACTAACCCAGGACTAAACCAAGACTAAACCAGGACTAACCCAGAACTAACCCAGAACTAACCCAGGACTAACCCAGAACGAACCCAGGACTAACCCAGAACTAACCCAGGACTAACCCAGAACTAACCCAGGACTAACCCAGAAGTAAGGTGCGCCCACGGAGACCGTCTGGTGACCGCAGGCTACAGGACCGGCACAGAGCTCTGCGCCGCACGGAGTTAAGTGTGGCCGTTGCCCGATCACGCTTTGCGGACACCTGCTCCGCGTGCTCGTGCTAGGGGCTCTTTCTCTTGAGTCCACTAGTACCCAAGCCGGTCCAGGACTCTGACCCGAGCTGAAAGCTGGAGAAATGCAGCGGTCAAATGTTACTTCTCCCGCACTACACATGCTATATCCACACGACAACCAAGGTACATGTGCATCTGCAACAAGCACATCATCAGAGAGAGTTTTCAGAGCTGCTGGAAATATTATAACTCCGGGGGATGTGGGGTGGAGGAGGGGGTGTGATATCACTGCATATCGCGCTGTGGAGCCACTATACCGCACCACAGGAGAAATTTCCTAACTGCGACAGCCCTATACTGTGGTATGTATACACAGTATCCCGAAAACTGCAATATAAAGTTGAGTGCGGATGCGTCCAAAAGACAAACACTTCTCACTCTTTTCATCACAACAGTGGCCAATATAAATAAAGTGACCAACATAAATACAGTGACCATACATGAGTGACATGACTGTAAAATAAAGAGCTGCATTAAACCTGCACACGTACAATCTGCACTTGTATGACCTGCACACGTATGATCTCTGAAAAGTTTAACATGAATCATCTCAAAATTCTTGACATTCTTCACAGTCTTCATTTTACCTCTGATCGTATTTACTTCAGTGGGTTTGATCACAGTCGGTCGGCGAGTCCAGTGTCATGAACTACACCGGAAGTTGTCATCACATGTTTCCAAACGTCTTCCTGGTTTGTGTTGTAAGAATGAACAGAGTTTGTTGTATGTGCATCGCTCCACAGATGTGACCTTTTCTCGTGGAGAACCTGCCACTGTTTTGTCTTATTGCTTGATCTTGAGCTTATAGTTTTGCCTGGAATATTCCTCATTGTGGCATTAAACGTATTAAGCTGCATGGAGACAAGAAGCTGACACCATCAGTCCAAGCTACTTTTACAACCTGTGGAGAGGCAATTTCACTCAAAGAAATAATTCATGTTTTTCAATGTTTGTGGCAAGAAAAACAGAAGTTAAGTCTTTCCCCCTTGGATGCCTACATGGAACAACCCATACATATATGACATGGGCTCTACCCATAGAGCAGGGGTGGGCAAACTACGGCCCGGGGGCCCTCACGTGACCGAGGTTGAGTGAGGGATCGGGATTTTGCTTTGTTGGCGCTCCACATACAAAATGTTCACTGCAAACTCAGGATGATTTAGGCAGTCAAAGGTTTCCTTTATGGTCCTTTCTGTGGATCAGTTCTGCCCATCGCCTTCACCTTTCACTATTTTTCAATTCCGTTGGGAAGGGAAACAGTTTGAACAGAGGTTTGCAGTTACACACATCTGATTCTCTTTTGCATTTATGGAGCTCGCAAACAAATTTCTTCGAGCCTGTTTTCCGCTGTTAGGATCCAACAACCACACAATTACGATGTCCGAATCCCAAAACTAAAATATGACAATATCAGAACCAGAAACAAAAGCAATATGATTTAAAAGACTTGAAAAGATCGACTTTGTCAATAGACGCATCCCACTGGGAAAACAAACATGGCGGTTTGATGCTCACTTTTTTGGAAAATCCTTCCCAGTATGCATTGCGCAATGACCGGAAGTCCAAAATTCTTGATGTGTCTATTGGTCAGCCTAATATTGGTTGTAATGGCCCCCACCTATCGCAGTCTCTGTTTACATGTGAAAAACTGGAACTGTTTCTAATGGTCGTCAAATCACGTCTTTAGTGATACAGCGGAGGTGTCAAAAGACGTCATTAATGATTAACGTCATTAAGGAAACGAGGGGGGGGTCGTCAAATGTCCTCTTCATGGGGGAAAGAGTTAATGCAATAATCACCATGGACAGAATGACTAAAGAATGTGGTTTTCACTTTGCATTTATTTAAGTATGTGTGCTTTAATTAAATATCCAGACAATGCCGTAACATCTTTTTAGTTTACAAAAAGACACCCGAGCGTCAAACCTAAACCCAGCTAACCTTTCCGAACAGACTCCAGCGTGCAGGCCTGTGCGTGACAGATGGAGACTTTCCATTTTGATTTTAGTGCTTTGTAAAATATTAAATGAGCCCCTTAAATAAAACAAAATAAGGGGTTTGGTGTAAATGCTGCTTCTATTTTTAATGCTCTGTTTGCTTTGGCTGACATGCAGCACTTACTGACCTATTTTTTCAACAAAAAAATATAACGTCCATATAGCAAACTTTGAACAGAAATAATTGTCATATTGCTGAGCGTTATATTTTTGCTACTCTTTTATTTGCTGACACCATCATTTAAAACAAAAACTTTCATACAACTAGTCAAACTGTGTCAAAATAAAAGCGATAGATGAGTCGAGGTGAGTTTTATGCCATAATGTGGAAAATTATATCAAATGAAAAACGTGTCCATGGTAACAAGTCAAATAAGAGTCAGGTTTGTGGAGAGGCAAGCCCACTCACAGTAAAGATGCATGGTTTTTACTGCAATAAAAACAAACGGAGGGGGAAAAAAAACTGTACTGTACCTTAAAGCTACTCTGTGTAACTTTTTCGTTGAGTGTCCGTCACCTGCTTGTTTCTATTGAATATGTCATTGCTCTGCCTGGAATATTCCACAGTGTGACTTTAAACAGCTCTATCTTACATTTATTCAATTACAGGTAGTGTTGGGAAGGTGACTTTTAAAATGTATTCCCCTACAGATTACAGATTACATACCTCAAAATGTAGTTTCTAATGTAATCCATTAAATTACTTAAAGTGAGTAACGTAATCTGAATACTTTGGATTACTTGATATTGTCATGCTTTTTAAAACTACATGAATGTAGCAACCGCACCCTGAAAATTCTTGTTTGTTCTCTTCAAATTAAGCTCAAGTCTCCATGAACAGGCTTTTGTTTACTGTAGAGAAGCAAAGACTAGAATATGTTAACAGAAGATAGTTTGTCTATGTATGTATGTCAACAGGTGTAGTCAGGTCAGGTCCAGAGGTGTGGAAGCTCCATTATGGCCATGAATTGTTATACTAATTAGACCCCACACCCTGTAAAGGTCAATAGGCTGAACTAACTAACAGAAACTCTAAACAGGTAGATGTGTTAGTTTCAGAGTAGTTTCAGTGTAGTTAGCTCCTCCCTGCAGACAGATATAAGGAAGTGTCCACCAGCGTCTGACCAGAACTGAAGAAGCAGCTTGGATGAGCTGCAAAACATCTTCAACCAAAGTAACTTTTGTTCAGTCGACAAACTGACTTTTCTAATCGTCATAAGAACATGAATCTATAATAACAACTTTGTATTTTATTATAGTTCTACGCGCAACCTAACAGTAGATAAATAACAAGGTACTCTCGTTATTTATTGGTTAATGTTTAGCTGGCCCCACCTCATCCACAGTGGATGGATTTTCATTCTTTTTTTGTTTGGTTATCATAATTACGACAAGATCGCGGATCCAAGCACTCGAAATGAGTTTCCTCCGCAGGGTGGCTGGGCGCTCCCTTAGAGACAGGGTGAGGAGCTCAGTCACACGGGAGGAGCTCGGAGTAGAGCCGCTGCTCCTCCACATCGAGAGGAGCCAGCTGAGGTGGCTCGGGCATCTGTTCCGGATGCCTCCTGGGCGCCTCCCTCGGGAGGTGTTCTGGGCATGTCCCACCGGGAGGAGGCCCCGGGGAAGACCCAGGACACACTGGAGGGACTATGTCTCTGGGCTGGCCTGGGAACGCCTCGGGGTCCACCCGGAGGAGCTGGAGGACATGTCTGGGGTGAAGGAAGTCTGGGAGTCCCTGCTTAGACTGCTGCCCCCCGCGACCCGGCCCCGGATAAGCGGAAGAAAATGGATGGATGGATCATAATTACGAGGCCGGTGCATCTCTATAATGCTATTTTGAACAAACCAAAATCCTCAATACAACCTTTAAACTTTTATCTATTCATCTATCGAGTAAAACACACTTTCTTTTATAGATGCTTGAATTTATCCATGTTTCCTCTTCATCTTTCGTGTCATCTTTCATAGCATTTCTTTGTGTAGACGTTGACGTGTATAGGTTAAAATAGGGCAGGGAATCCACTGTATTCTCGCTCGACTGACCGTGAGGAGAGAGAGAGAGTGAGAGAGAGTGTGAGGGGGGCGGAGCTTGCAACGCAGCATCTCCCTGCTCCAGAGCTGAGCGAGCATCTGTCGTCCACACTCCATCTCCGCGCCGCATCTCATCTCTCTTATCCATCTAGCTCTCTGTCCATTCATTCACATTCTCCCGGCTGTGTTTGTGATTTTGGATAGTGATTTTCCCCCCCGTCGGAGCAGGTGAGTGCACAAAGACTCCACTGTTTTCAGACCTCTGCAGAGTGGAAGCAGTTTGGCTTGAGTGAGTATTTGTAAGTGAGTGGTTTGGGAGCTGAATTGCATGAATGGTGTCTCTATGTTGTTGTATACAGACGGTAGTTGGTTGGAAAGCAGCGTGAATTTACATTGGAGAAAAAAGCTTGGATTTATTAAGTGATCTGTGGAAGTTCAAACGGAACTCACTCGCAATAATGAACCGAAAACATTTGTGCAACCTGTTACAATATGTTTTACTATTATTATTATTATTTGCACATCTTTATTTAAAAGTTTTACATTGTGCAAAATTAGATACTTATAGAATAGACATGAATATTTTTAGAATGATCTTGAGCTGTATTAGAACAAGTATAAGAGAACATAGACTTGTATACGCCCATGGACTTGGTTTAGACCTGGTTTAGTCCTGGATTAGACCTGGTTTAGACCTGGTTTAGTCCTGGATTAGACCTGGATTAGACCTGGTTTAGACCTGGTTTAGTCCTGGTTTAGTCCTGGTTTAGTCCTGGTTTAGACCTGGTTTAGACCTGGACCACCATGGAATTGACCTGGACCACTGAGGGATTACACAGATACAAGACCACATCAGAAAAGAAAAGAAAGCACTATGATTTATTTATTTATTTATTTGAATAATCGTGGTTTCAGATTTAGTATTGAGTATTGAGTTTATTCCTTTGAGTTTGAAATGTTATTACCATGACAACCCTAGATGTGACTTTATTTTCTGAAAACGTAGATATTAAAGAATCCGTGTATCATTCGTTCATTCGTTTTTCAATATAAAACCAAAAATAAAAAAAACAAAAAAAACAACTGTTTTCTTCATTATTCTGTCTCCAAACCCAAAATGAAAAAACGGATTACGATTTGTTTTTTCAGTTTTCAATTTTGTGTTTAAATGAATAATGGAAAAAATGGATAATGGCCGTTTTCCATTTCTGTGACTTAAACCGTGATGCCGGACTTTTGCACCGCATATGGACTGAACCAGGACTGAACCAGGACTAAACTATTTTCTGTCCTGGTCTGGTTCCAGTCTCAGTCCTCGTCTCAGTCCCGGTCTAGTCCTGATCTGGTCCCAGTCTCAATCATAGTCTGGTCCTGGCCTAAATCCCGGTCTGGTTCCAGTCTGGTCCTGGACCTGGTTCAGTCCATATGCGGTGCAAAAGTCCGGCATCACGGTTTAAGTCACAGAAACGGGAAACACTCTTTATCCGTTTTTTCCATTCTTCATTTAAACACAAAATCGAAAACTGAAAAAACACATCGTTATCTGTTTTTTTCATTTTGGTTTTGGAGACAAATAATGAAGAAAACAGTTGTTCTTTTTGTTTTCTTATTTTTGGTTTTATATTGAGAAATGAATGATACATGGATTTTAAAGGTGTACTGTGTAACTTTTCTGGAGAGAGTTCGCAACCTTTTTGAAGAAGAAGGAGATGTAAATTTTTTGGTTTAAATTGTCCACAGTATTCAACTACAGCTGTTATTTATTGCTCAAAAATATCTTAAAAAACGTTAATTCTTACTGTGAGTGGATCTCCTCTCCATAAACCTAACCTGTAATTTGGCTTGCAAGTCTCCATGGAGATTCCTAAATTTATGGCTGTAATGTGGAACATTCTAGGCACATCTCCATGGAGACAAGCAGGCGACGGACCGTTTAGCAAAGTTGCACAGTGCACATTTAAGTGGGAAATGTGGGGAAATGTATTCAAAAGACAAGAGTTTGACCTCGTGTACCTTGTGTGTAGTTGCATTGTTTTGTGTTCATGTGTTGTGAAAGTGTTTCCATCGGCGTAACGTGGGTTTGATGTTCTCCATTTTGATCTTCAGTGATGCAGCAGTAACGCTCTGCTTGTTTGGCTGAAGCTGTGGAAACAGGAGCGCTGAGGGACACAGATCATGGCCAGGATTTCAGCGTGAGCTCAAGTCCTCTTAAAGAGAGTTATTCACGTTTTAAATTATTACTTTTTCACCCGCCGAGTCCCACTGAGACGAAAGATCTCACTGAAGTCCTGGTTTTGAAGAGGACCGGTTTTACATATTGTTGTGGTATGGGAAAGCAGAGCAAATGGAGGAAATGGAGACACAGGGAGAACATGCAAGCTCAAACAGAAATTCTCTCACTGCCTGGGAATTGAACCCAGAACCTTCTTGCTGTGAGACACCACAGCTAGAGAAATAGTATACCTGTATTCTCTTATTAAAATGAAAGCAGTATTAAGTGATTCAGTGATTAGAGCATTTTTTTTTTGCCACCTTTCTTACATATTCATGCAGACTTCACATCAAAATATAATAATAACAGAGAAAAAAATATATAAATGGTCATTGTAAATAAGGTATGATTATATAAATGTAAATGTTCAAGTAAAAATAAAATAGACAACAATAAAAATAAGACAAATAGCAGCAATATGTAAGAGGTCATAAATCTGCAGGGTGTGAGCGTGAGATGTTGGTGGTGGAGGGGCCTCATTTCCATCAGTCTGTCCCAGGGCAGCTGTGGCGACAGGTCTATTTTGGGAAATAAATAAGGAAATAACACATATACCGTATTTTCCGGACTCTGGAGTATAAGTCGCACCAGCCAAAAAATGCGCAATAAAGAAGAAAAAAACATATATAAGTCGCACAGGACTGTATGTCACACTTTTTGGGGAAATGTATTTTATAAAATCAGAGACCAGGAACCGACATTTCATCTTGAAAGGCAAGTTATAGTAATACCAATAGAATAGAGAACAACAGACTGAATAGGCGTTAATAGGTTAATGTCACATATTAACAGTTATTCAGATAATAATAGAATTAATAACAGAACGTAAGTTTAAAAAACTCACGATCTCACTCCAAATCACTAAATCCATTGAATTCTTGATCCTCAGTGTCACTTCTGAGCAACCTCCAGAGATAAACCATAGATCCATGATGTAAACAGAGCGCCGCTTCCTCTTCTGTGTAGCTGTCGTCAAACTCAGCATCAGTTCCAGTTAGAATTATTCGGGCCTTTCTGAATCCTGACAGGAGGATTTCGATTGTCATTGAAGTTCAGGCTTTGTTGATTCATCCAGTGATTTCAGGAAAGTGGCATGGTGCATCCTCCCAGTTACCATGAAGCTGTGTTCTCCCTCCTCGCCTTTCGTCAGTCCCTCACAAGTTTCTCGCTCACTCCAAACTTTCTTTCTGCTGCTCGATTACCATTTCCGGCTGCAGATTTCACTATTTGCAGCAGGACAGCGGCTTTTTCTACAGGAGACATGCGCAGTAGATTGCGAAGTGACAGTGGTACAGGAGTAATAGTAGCAGATACTGACACACAAGACTAGAACCTCTTACGGCTGTCAGTCTGAAAATTTTAATATATAAGTCACACCGGCGTATAAGTCACAGGAAACACCCAAACCATGAAGAAAAGTGCGACTTATAGACCGAAAAATACGTGATCAAAATACGTTATATCAAAGTAGTATCTTGTTGTGAGAAAAATGACGTGTCTCTTGATGATAAATAATTAATCCCTTTGCGAAGACTGATGAGTTTTTGGAATACAGACAAAGGTTTATTCTTGTGACAGCAGATATGGACTCCTCTCCCCAGCAGTATGTCCCTACTCCATTTGACCCGAGTCTCTGCCCCAAAGCGTCTGAGCTCTGAGTATTTATACAAAAATACAAGTTACATACATATCAAAGCAGAGTGACTTTTGTTTCACAGGCTGCTAACCAATTTAACACACATTTGAGGACAGCTAAGGCAGCACACAGTTTCAAATCACATTCATTTACACAAAAACAAACTGAGAGAAAACTTTCCACAATAAAAATTTCCATCACAGTCTCATTAAGTTGTGACAGAGATGATGAAAATGAATGTATAAGAGAAAAACCGATTGAGATTCTGTTTTAAATTTCACACTGCAAGAAAACTTTAACTACACAAAAAACTTCAGCTATCTTAGAAAACTGGGCCTAACCTGGACTCAACCTAGACTAAACTTGAAGTAAACCTGGATTAAACCTGGACTAAAATGAACTAAACCTGGATTTAACCTTGATTAAACCAGGACTAAACCTGAACCGAACCTGGACTAAACCTAGACTAAAGATGAATTAAACCTGGACTAAAATGAACTAAACCTGGATTTAACCTTGATTAAACCAGGACTAAACCTGTACTGAACCTGGACTAAACCTGAAGTAAACCTGGATTAAACCTGGACTAAAATAAACTAAACCTGGATTTAAACTTGATTAAACCAGGACTAAACGTGAACTGAACCTGGACTCAACCTAGACTAAATCTGAAGTAAACCTGGACTAAAATGAACTAAACCTGGATTTAACCTTGATTAAACCAGGACTAAACCTGAACCGAACCTGGATTAAACCTAGACTAAAGATGAATTAAACCTGGACTAAAATGAACTAAACCTGGATTTAACCTTGATTAAACCTGGACTAAACCTGTACTGAACCTGGAAAAAAAACTGAATTAAACCTGGATTAAACCTGGACTAAAATGAACTAAACCTGGATTTAACCTTCATTAAACCAGGACGAAACTTGTACTGAACCTGGACTAAACCTAGACTAAATCTGAGGTAAACCAGGATTAAACTTGGACTAAAATGATCTAATCCTGGATATAACCTTGATTAAACCAGGACTAAACTTGTAACCCCTCTCACAGTCAGAATGTTTGATTTGTAGGTATTTTTGAGCTCTAAAACCACCTGTAATTGAAAAAAAATACAAGGTAGAGCTATTTAATGTCATACTGTGGAACATTCCAGGCAGAGCAATGACATATATCCATAAATAAGCAGGTTTTCTTACTTACTTACTACAGGACCCCCAACAGAACGTTACATCATGCATATTGTCTGTGGAATAATAAAGAAAAGACTTATTTTTGTTAATATCGCCCGTCTCTTGTAGCCTCTATAAATTGCAAAAAATGATCTAAACATCTATTAGAAAATGAAGGTTAGAAGCAAAGAGGTGATGTTTTTCCCTGTGGAATCTATAGCGCCCTGGCCGTACCCTTGAGCTGTGAACATATCAGGTTTAAAAATGTCCATTCTGGGCCTTGGCTGGTCCTTGAACCGAGGAGAGGGTCAGTTCTATCAACCGCCCGCAATGTCAATGAAAAAAACACACTACTGCACTTCAACACAGAAAGCCTAACATTTGCAGTGGAAAGTACGCCACCTGCTTGTCTCCATAGAAATGTTATTGCTTTGTCTAGAATCTTCCACTGTATTAATTAAACCTATCACAAGCAATTCAGATCTGTGGAGAGGCGCCTCTATTCACTGAAGGAATGATTGTATTTTTGAGCAATAGAAACAGCTGTAAGGAATAAATGCTCTATGGAAAATGTTGTATCGCCAAGAGTATATTTTGACATATTTTACTGAAATATTTTGTTACAGCGCTACAGTTTTGTTGCTTATTTAGTGGAAGGAAAATTGTTTATGCGACAGATTTGACATTTTCACTGTTTTCATGATTAAAATGGGTGTGTTTTATTTGAACTTTGCACAAGAAGTGGTTTAACAAGGACTTTTAGTGTCACAGCCATGATTTAACCTTTATTTTTATTGAACCGTATCAAATTTGATTGATTTGAAATATATCGCATTGAATCGAAAGCTCACTGTATCGAGATATGTATTGTATCGTGGCCTATGTATCGAGGAATGTTTCGTATCGTAGCCTATATATTGAGGTATGTATCGTATCATGGCCTATGTATTGAGGGATGTATCGTATCGTGGCCTGCGTATTGAGGGATGTATCGTATCGTGGCCTCTGTATTGAGGGATGTATCGTATCGTGGCCTGCGTATTGAGGGATGTATCGTATCTATCGTGGTCTATGTATTGAGGAATGTATCGTATTGTGACCTGCGTATTGAGAGATGCATCGTATCGTGGCCTCTGTATCGAGGTATGTATAGTATCGTGGCCTATGTATCGAGGGATGTATCGTATCGTGGCCTATGTATTGAGGTATGTCTCATATCGTGGCCTATGTATCGAGGTATGTATCGTATCTTGGCCTATGTATTGAGGTATGTATCATATCGTGGCCTATGTATCGAGATATGTATCGTATCTTGGCCTATGTATTGAGGTATGTATCATATCGTGGCCTATGTATCGAGGTATGTATCGTATCATGACCTATGTATCGAGGTATGTATCGTATCATGACCTATGTATCGAGGTATGTATCGTATCGTGACCTATGTATCGAGGTATGTATCGTATCATGACCTATGTATCGAGGTATGTATCGTATGACCTATGTATCGAGGTATGTATCGTATCATGACCTATGTATCGAGGTATGTATCGTATGACCTATGTATCGAGGTATGTATCGTATCATGGACTATGTATCGAGGTATGTATCGTATTGTGGCCTACGTATCGAGGTATGTATTGTATCGACAACTTCTTAATGGCACCCAGCTAAGCAATAATATCTCCTATATTTTTATTTGTATTAAGCCAGTGCATCTGTATACAATTTAAGATACTTTCAGTTGCCTTTTTCTACATATTCCATGTTGTATTATTCTGAACATTTTCTTATATGAAAATAAACTCACTATTGCTGGTAGGAAGTGAAAGGACATGCTTATTTTTGGTGCTCAAGGGTGGAATGAATGAAACAAGCTCTCGCAAAGACGGGCTTTGGTTTGCTTTGTCTGGGTAAAGTGCTGAAATAAATGAAGATTATGTAGACTCTAAAAACATGGAGGAGCTCTGGATTACCATCAGATGACATCATGCAGTGGAACCAAGTATTATGAATTCTTTGGGGATAGTTACAGTACTGTACATTTCATTCACATGGTTAAAGGCCCTGGACCAGATTTTTTTTTCTCCATGTATTTGAGCAGAATGTGTCCTGCCCCAGTACAGATATTTTGTATAAGCAGCTCTTGAGGTCAGAAAAAGTCTGCTGCGTACTGCCTGAAACAAATGATAAAGCGTCCGATAATCAAAAAGTGTATGTTAGCATGCTAGTTGATGGTAAACTTCACTCTGGTCTCTTGACAGTTGTGTAAAGCTCTTATAAACTCATCACAGTGAATCATTAGCCCTGAAATGCCTTTGTATCATATTTGATACTCAACATTCTGAGACCTCTGCCCCACCCACATAATCAACATTTTTCCTGAAAAACAGTTATATACAATTAAATGCTTGTCAGCTGCCTCCTAGTGGGCTTTCGTGGTTTTCAGTAAATAACAGGCTCAGAGTAGACATTTTCAAAATGGTGGGGCCGGTGGCATTGGTGGGTTGACTCTCTGTTTTTGGAGGAACAATTTTGTAAATTTTGGAAAGGTTAGTGTAAGAATTGCCTAAATATTGTTAGTGATTCTTCAATATGAAAATTTACTTTCTTAGATTAATCTATGAAGTCGTCATATTTTTACATTATTATGTAGAAACAATTGATTATGTTTCAAATATATTTTATGATATCAAATTTGCAATACATGCAATTTTTAGTAACTAAGATGTACCTTAAGAAATACGTTTTGATTATTATTATTATTATTATTGTTGTTGTTATTGTTATTGTTATTATTATTGCATAATGGTGGAATTTGGATCTTTACATGACTTGTATATAAATGAAAGGTGCAATGGTCTATTTGGTAAAACTGTCCTGCCTCTTCAAATTTTACAGACAAAATAACTAATAATCTACATTTGACTGATTCAGAGGATACAGAGGATTCACTCATTTATTTATTACATATATTTATAATAATTTCACACATGTGTGCGGTGGTAAATATAATGTACATCTGTGCTTGAACAAGGACCCAAACTGTTTTCTTGCCATGTGGTAACATGGCAAAATTAAAAGCATCCTGTTCAAACATTTAACTGTTTCAAATGAAATAGTGCTGTTTTTCACATTTTAAGACTGTAAAAATCAGGTACAGTACCTTTTAAATACTTATATACAGTGAAGAAACTGGCCTTCACATGGACTTTTTCAATTCTCCTCTGTAACTGAATAACATGTCAGATTAGAGTTGTTTTCTCTGCACACAAACATCTGCTCTTGTATAAACCCGATTAAAGGAGCAGAGCTGGACCACTGCCTGAAAATCATTGGACTCCGAAGCACCAGGAGGAAGATACAATACAGATTTATCGTCAAGGAAACACAGCTTGCTTTCAAATGACTTGAGGAATTTTTTTAATTTTTTCACAGACAGGTATTACAACAAAGTATTTTTAGAATTGAATAAGCCTTTCACTTGAGGACATATTTTGCCAAATGGACTTTTCAGAGCTTTGAACCATGTTTCAGTTGTCTTCCCTTTTTATTTACCTATCGAAGTTGTATTTAGAACGATTCATGCATGTCTGAGTAATCTTTATTCTCCTGTATTCAAGACGTCATTACTCTGATCAACCTCCATTTTCATCATTTCCCTGAAACACAACTTCTGTGATGTACTTACTTCATTCTCCAATTTTATTTGCTTAATCAGTGACTGGACTTGACAGAGTTACATACCCATTTTAGCACCAATGAAAAAAGTTGTTCTAGATCAATATTAATAAAATAAATAAAATATAACATAAGAAGTAAGAGATTAGACAGGCGGAGACTGTCCTAAAAACACATCTTTTTTGTGCTTGTCTATCCTGTTTGTGTACAACACTTTGGCCAGCTGTAAAGTTTTTAAAGTGCTTTATAAATAAAGTTTGTATGATATGGTAAGTAATGTAGATAGCATCTAGTGGTGTTATGTGAGAATGCAACCGGGCCAGGACGGTCATTCCAATTACAGATGGTGACCTTCTAATCTTCATGTAAGTTTGATTGAGTTTTATTATATGTTTTTTGCTTTTTTGCATGCGTTCTTACTGCAAGTCAGCCTACATTTACACTGAAACGAATCACCATATCGGAAACTATTTGCATCCACACACGTTGTTTCTGTGTCTGCTAGTCTTCCCTATCCACACAGCTTTGAGCATATTTGTTTACGTTTTACAGAAACAAAACTTAAAACCACATGGCTCATTTGTTCTTTCTGTGACACAGGGGTGTTCTGCTGATGGTGAGCCTGTTCTGTGCTTCTATCACATTGGACATGGTTCATGTTAAGCTTTTTAGAGATTATACGTCTGCAGGTCATACACATAGACCGTATATATGAATGGATATATATTTTAGCCTCATAGCATTTTGGTGGTGAATTACTTTGCGCCGCATAGACCTATGCCAGCATATCAGTGTTTTCAGTCGCCCACACAGTGCCGGATCAGATTCGTACTCAAATGAATTCGTGGGAGCTGGCGGCACCACATCGTTCCATCTCTGGAGCTGTTTTCCATTGGATTAGTGTGGATGAACACTGCATCCACAACGAAAACAACTCTAATACGTACTAGTGTGGACAGGGCCTCAGATGTCATACTGTGGAACATTTCAAGACATAGCAATAACATCTCCAATTTAAGAGCCATATCCTCTACAGATCTGACCTAAACCTTGGCCTGGTGCTGTCATCTTTTTGTCTCCATGATGATAGATAAATTAAATGCCATACTGTGGAACATTCTAGGCAGCCCTCCGGCAGAAAAGTTACGTCATGCACCTTTATGTACAACAGTGAGGACTTCCCTTGTAGCCTGCTGTCCTTGGTGCATTTCCGTAAACTGTTCTCATTCATAATTAAAGAGGAGCTCTGACATTTTCACAGCCTCTTGTGAAATGGGTTTGAAGTGAACGCTGCACCAGAGGCAGACAAGAGCTCTCTACATCATCAGCTCGTACGCTTTATACTGTTGTCACTGACACCAACGAACAGCAGCACATCCTGTCTGCGGTTTACACTTTACACAACATACTTGTACTTTCTAATAGCAGCAGGAGGTTTAATTAAGTTGAAATTTTGTTAAAGGTGCATTGCATAACTTTTCAGGTGGAGGATCCATGACCTGCTTTTCTTCATGGTGATGTTATTGCTTTGTCTAGAATGTTCCACGGTAGAGATTAAAGCTATCTATCTCAAAGTTTACAATGGTGGAAGATGATTATACAGCACATATGTCAAATCCAGTGGATCTCAACAGGGTCAAATGTAAAAACCTAATGAGATCTTTTATTACACCAGTACAAAAGAGATACCAAGGAATAGGTGATACCTGCTGGAGATGTGGTAATGACGGTGCTAATCATTTCCATATTTTTAGGGAATGTGGGCTCATCCAAGAATACTGCTCAGAGATTCATCAACATCTGCTAAATGTTTTTTCATTTGTTTTCCCCCTATCATTTGAAACTTTAATTACTTTAAACTTAATATTAGACATACTTAAAAATACAAACAAGAGATTACTCCATATTCTAATGGCAGCGAGTAAAAAGGCAATAACAAGGAAGTGGCTTAAACCTGAGCGGCCAACAATTGAGAACTGGATTGACATTGTGCAAGAGATCTACACAATGGAAAAGGTTTCATTTTTACTGAAAGTGCAGCTGGACGTATTTTACAAGCTGTGGTCTAAATGGACAGAGCATATAAAGCCGGTGAGATCAGACTTCATATAAAACTACTTCATAGTTGCAATATTCTTTTAAATTGTGAAAGAGGTTCCCTGGTTCCCCAACCTGTTCTGAGTTTGTACATGTTTTAAAAATGTAAAAGCAGGAATGTGTGATTTCATTTTACACATTGCAAGGTGTAATCTGCTTTTTCAATAAAAAGTAAATCTGAAAAAAAAACAAAAAAAAACAAACTAAACTATAGGCTACATTACAGGTCAGATCTGTGGAGAGGCAATCCAATTCACAGGGAGAATTATCGTATTTTTGAGCAATAGAAACACCCATAATGAATAAATGTTAGATTGTAGGGATGTAACGATCACCGAAATATTGAGATATTGTATTGTCAGAAGTCTCACGTCTGAATTGCATGGTTTTACAGTGGCAACAGCTTCTGAACATCGGAAACTACATATCACATGATTCATTTCAGTGCAGACAACATGAAGAAATATGGTTTTTACTTGAATTCTTGGGATTATGACAGAAATAACTCCCACCAAAATCTTGTCAAGGTATTTTAAAAGCAGAAACGTCCTAGCCTCTTCAAAATATCACAATAAATATCGTACCGTGAAATGCATATCGTGATAATATTGTACAGAGAGATTTGGATATCGTTACATCCCTATTAGATAGATGTGTTTAATGTCATACCATGGAACATTCTAGGAAAAAACAAAAAGACAAGCCCTAATAGATGGCCCTGCTCAATGCACCTTTAAGTTCTGATTGTGTTTGGGCTTCGACTAATGGGTACTTTAAGAACATGGTGATGAGTTACACATTAAAAAGTTCTCAAATTTAACTTTCATTTTACCAGCGAACACATTAAAGGAGACATGTTGTGCAAAATTACTCTTCAGAGCTTTTAGCCATCTTATAATTGTTTCCGTTCTCATTTAGTCACTCAAAGTTGTGTTTCGAGTGATTCATGCATGTTTGAGGAGTCTGTATTGTCCTGCATTAAAGACGTCATCGCTCAGTTTGACCTCCATTTGTACCACTACCTGTACACGCCCACTGCTCTGTGCTTATTTCGTTCTCCCATTTTATTTTCTTAATCGGCGAAACGCGTAGGATTTCAGCAGAGTAGCGTGACCAATTTGGCACAGATGAAAAATGATCCGCTGCCTGTTAGATCTGCAGCTATCCATGAGTTTCAGAATGATGATAAATTGTGACCGTTGTCGTAGCGATGAGCAATTTAAAATGAAATATTATATCTTTTGAACGGGGGGAAAAAGACTTCAAAATGTTGTACCTGACAGGAAGCTGATCTGAACGTTGGCGGTTCCAATCTCGCTCTCGACGTAAATTGGTCAGATTAACTAGCCCACAGGTTGACAGTGCGATTCCAGCTCCCACAGATGAATGCTGTTGTTGTGTCCTTGGGCAAGACACTTAACCCACATCGCCCGCTAGGCTACGTTTACACTGAAACCAATCGCCGTATCAGAAATGATTTGCGTCCATACATGTCGTTTCTGTGTCCGCAAGCCTTCCCTATCCACACAGCTTTGCACATATTTGTTTATGTTTTACAGAAATTAAACTTAAAACCGTATGGCTAATTTGCATAAACTAAGTGCTCAAAAAACAGCTCGCTATTGTGCGCTGATGTGGTTCAGCTTCTGTTGGAATAAAGGACACGACTCAGTGGAATATGAGTGTTCTTTCTGTGACAGAGGGGTGTTCTGCTGATGGTGAGTCTGTTCTGTGCTTCTGTCACGTTGGAGATGGTTCATATTAAACTTTTCAGAGATTATACATCTGCAGGTCGTACACACAGACCGTATATATATGAATGGACATATATTCTAGCCTCTTAGCATTTTGGCGGTGAATTACTTTGCGGCACATTGACCTACACCAGTGTATGGACGTTTTCAGGCGTCCACACAGTGCCGGATCAGATCTGTACTCAGATGAATTCGTGGGAGCTTGCGGCACCAGGTCGTTCCGTCTTTGGAGCCGTTTTCAGTCGGATTAGTGTGGACGGACACTGCATCCACAACGAAAACGACTCAAATATGCACTAGTGTCTGTGTACACTTGTGTGTGAGTGCGCGTGTGAATGGGTGAATGGTTCTGTGATGTAAAGAGCTTTGAGTGCCGTGAATTGGAAAAGCGGCGTATAAAAGTATGACCATTTACCAACAACTTTGTTTTGGGTTTGGGTTGTATAGCAAAATATCTGAGTATTTCGGATTGGGATTAGAATACACTGCTTTACCCCCAGATGTTGTACAAGTAATTTTGACTCATGTAGCAAGAACCAATTACAGTTTAATATGTTTGTGTGACTTATCTCTCTTGTGGATTCTGTTTCTTCTGTTTATCTGTTGACAAATGAATAATTAAGTTCTAATAACTGTTTCAAATCAATTATGAATGAAAACAGCATGAAAACACCACAGCGCAGGTTATGGCTACAGAATAGTGTTCAAAAGTCACCCCTGCATTTGAGTGTCTTGTTTTGCGTGTAAATGCCTGTTGTAATAGTGTAAGTCTGATGTAAGGGTAGTTAGTATTCACATCAAACAGACTGCAGAACTATGGCTCAAAGCAGAGTGTTTGAACGGGGCTGTTTCTCAATTAAAAACATCAAATGAAAAACACAGCATTCAGATTTTTAACAGCTTTTGGAGTTGTGTGAATTGTCTTAATTGCCTCTTGTCTATAATTTTCCAACACAATCAACATTTTGGTACAATATTCATTCACTTCTCTGACTGCCACACTGAGGTGCCGAGCTATATTCTACTGCCACACTCGTCCTGGGGAAGTCAGTTTAAGGCGTGGGTGCCATTCTGTGCCTCTGGTCCACCACTAATTATACAGTAATGTTACATTTTCAAAGTAGGTTAAGTGTCTTGCCTAAGGACACAAAAACAGTGTGACAAAGAAGACCCGGGCTTACACTGCTATATACATTTTTACTGTTACCATGTAATACTTTATATGCTGTAAATATATGTATTTGTAGTGTGTTTTCATTGCATGTACAGCTGTGTAATACTACCAAAATACTACCTGACAAGTGAATTTCTCAGTGATATTTACCTGAATTTGGAACATAACATTCCAGTGACTTTCATGTGGGATGGTTTGTTATTGAAAAAAGACTGTACAAAATGTTTGTGTATTGAATAACTGGTATTGATTATTTTTTATAAAATATTAAAATAACATTTCTTATGTTGTTTTGTGTTCTGTGTTTTAGAGTACAGCCGGTTCGAGGCAAAGATCCATGACCTGAGGGAGCAGATGATGACGAGCAGCATCAGCTCCAGCTCCACGTCTCTGCGCTCCACTCAGAAACGCACTCTCTATGTCAGGTAACCACTGTTTATTTTACATCATCACTGTTTATTTTTACATTCTCATTCAGAAATGCACACTCTATGTCAGGTAACTACTGTTTATTTTACATCATCACTGTTTATTTTCACATTATCATTCAGAAACGCACACCCTGTGTCAGGTAACCACTCTTTATTTTACATTATAACTCAATAAACATATGCTCTGTGTCAGGTAACCGCTGTTTATTTTACATTATCACAGTTTATTTTATATTGTCACTCAATAAACACACCGTCTATGCCAGGTACGGCTCTCTCTATGGCAGATTAAGATCACTATTTTACATAGTCACAAATTATTTTTACATTAGCACTCAAATGCACCCTTTATTTATTTTACCACTCAGAAACACACCCTCTTTGTCAGGTAGTATCTGTTTATTTTACATTATCACTGTTTATGATTATGATTATTATTATTGTTATTATTATTATTATACATTATCATTGTCAGGTAATGCTCCCTCTATGGCAGATAAAGACACTATTTTACATTATCACAGATTGTTTTACATTATCATGAACAAACACACACTATGACAGGTAATATATATATATATATATAAAAAAATGTGTTTCTCACCTTCCATGGTGGTTGGTCTCTCTCACCCTCATTGAGCTCGGGTCCTCTACCAGAGGCCTGGGAGCTTGAGAGTTCTGCGCAGTATCTTTGCTGTTCCCAGTACTGCACTTTTCTGGACTGAGATGTCCGTTGTTTTTCCCGGTATCTGTTGTAGCCACTCTTCCAGTTTGGGGGTTACAGCCCCGAGTGTCCGATCACCACAGGCACCACTGATGCCTTTACTTTCCAGGCTCTCTCCAGCTCTTCCTTGAGCCCCTGGTATTTCTCTAGCTTCTCGTGTTCCTTTTTCCTGATATTACCATCGCTTGGTATTGCGATGTCCACCACCACGGCTCTGCTCTGTTTCTTATCCACCACCACTATGTCTGGTTGGTTCGCCATCACCATTCTGTCAGTCTGTATCTGGAAGTCCCACAGGATCTTGGCTCGGTCATTCTCCACAACCTTTGGAGGTGTTTCCCACCTTGATCCTGGGGTCTCCAGCCCGTACTCTGCACAGATGTTTCTGTACACTATGCCCGCCACTTGGTTATGTCGCTCCATGTATGCTTTCCCTGCCAGCATCTTACACCCCGCAGTTATGTGCTGGACTGTCTCAGGAGCCTCTTTGCACAGTCTACACCGTGGGTCTTGTCTGGTGTGGTAGCTCTGGGCCTCTATTGCTCGAGTGCCCAGGACCTGCTCCTGAGCAGCCAGGATCAGTGCCTCTGTGCTGTCCTTCAGACCAGCCCTCTCAAGCCATTGGTAGGATTTCTTGATATCAGCCACTTCAGTTATGTTCCGGTGGTACGCCCCATGTAGGGGTTTGTCCTGCCATGATGGTCCCTCCAGCACCTCTTCCTCTGGACCCCACTGTCTGAGACATTCTCTGAGCACCTCATCTGCCGGGGCCTTGTCCTTGATGTACTCAAGGAGCTTGGATGTTTCATCCTGGACAGTGGTTCCCACACTCACTAGTCCTCGGCCCCCTTCCTTCCGGCCTGCGTACAGTCTCAGGGTGCTGGATTTGGGATGGAACCCTCCATGCATGGTCAGGAGCTTTCGTGTCTTAACATCTGTGGTCTGTATCTCCTCCTTTGGCCAGCTTACAATCCCTGCAGGGTATCTGATCACTGGCAGGGCGTAGCTGTTGATTGCCTGCACCTTGTTCTTGCCATTGAGCTGGCTTCTAAGGACTTGACTTGCCTCACTCTTTGCAGGTATTTGGCCGTAGCCGCTTTCCTTGTTGCCTCTTCGAGGTTGCCACTTGCTTGTGGGATACCAAGGTACTTGTAACTGTCCTCAACATCTGCTATTGTTCCCTCTGGGAGTGACACCCCCTCTGTGTGGACTACCTTCCCTCTCTTTGTCACCATCCTGCTACATTTCTCAAGCCCAAATGACATCCCAATGTCTGTACTGTAGATCCTTGTGGTGTGGATCAGTGAGTCAATGTCTCGCTCACTCTTAGCGTACAGCTTGATGTCATCCATGTAGACTAGGTGACTGATGGTGGCCCCGTTTCTGAGTCGGTATCCATAGCCAGTGCGGTCGATTATTTGGCTGAGAGGGTTCAGGCCTATGCAGAACAGTAGTGGGGACAGTGAGTCTCCTTGGTATATGCCACATTTGATGGACACATGTGCAAGTGGCTTCCCCTTGGCTTCAAGGGTGGTTTTCCACAACCGCATCGAGTTCGCAATGAACGCCCTTAGAGTCCTGTTGATATTGTACAGCTTCAAGCACTCAGTGATCCATGTGTGTGGCATTGAATCGTAGGCTTTCTTGTAATCAATCCAGGTTGCACAGGTTGGTCTTACGGGTTCTGCAGTCGCGGGCGACTGTTCGGTCAACCAGGAGTTGGTGTTTGGCTCCCCTGGTGTTTTTGCCGATACCCTTCTGTTGCTGCACTCATGTATTGATTCATGTGCCCACTTATCTTAGCCGCAATGATGCCTGACATGAGCTTCCATGTTGTGGAGAGACAGGTTATTGGCCGATAGTTGGATGGGACTGCACCCTTTGAAGGATCCTTTAGGATCAGGATCGTACGCCCTTGGGTTAACCATTCAGGGTGAGTCCCATCCCTTAGCAGCTGGTTCTGGCAGTGAGCTTCTTTAGCCAGTACGCATGGATCATGTCCGGGCCCGGTGCGGTCCAGTTTTTCATACCTGAGACTCTTCCCTGGATGTCTGCCACTGTGATGGTGACTGGATTCTGTTCAGGGAGGTTGCTGTGGTCTTCTCTCAGATCCACCAGCCACTGTGCATCGGTGTTATGTGATGCCTCCCTTTCCCATATGCCTTTCCAGTACCTCTCAGTCTCCAGCCTTGGTGGGTATGCTCTGCTGTTATTACCCTGCCACTGAGCGTACACTTTCGCCGGTTGTGTTGCGAACAGCCGGTTTATTCGTCTGGCCTCGTTATCTCGTGTGTACCTCTTTAGGCGGCTGGCCAAGGCTTGGAGCCTTTGTTTGGCAGTTTCGAGTGCTTCAGGTATGGGCAACTGGTTGTACCTCTTGGGCACTTGCTTTTTCATTGCACCTTTCTGGGCCTCTGACAGTTGGCTCACTTCTCTCCGCACCTCCTTGATTTTAGCCTCTAACCGTCTTTGCCATGGTGGGTATTGTATCGCATGGCTCCCATGGTTGCTCTTATAGCCCAACACATGTAGGATCACTGCTGCTGAAGTGTATATCAGCTCATTGGTTTCAGTGATTGTTGTGGTAGGGATCACTGTCAGTGCTGCATTCACATCGTCTAGGAGACTTTCAGATGGTACTTCACATAGCCTCTGTAACCGGCATCGGGGTTGCCTTGTGTTCATTCGGGCCATGATCTTATCTTTCAGGTCAGTTGCTGCCTCGCTCAGCGTGATACTTATTGGGGTTTCGTACCCAATCTCTGGTTGGGGAGTTGGTGTCAACTCCCCTCTGACCTGGCACACTGGTTCCCCCTTGCCGTGGCATTTGTGTTGTACCTCATCAATCTCTAGTTGTGATAGCAGTTGCCGTTTGTGGATGTTGGAACACTGAGCTACTAGTTGTTTGGCCGTTAGCTTGGACTGTGGGTATCGTAATAACCATTTCTCCCACATCCTGTTCATGTAACCCCTCTGCCTAGGGTTACTGTAGTAGTAGCATTCCAACAGAGCCTTGTTCTCGCATCTCGCCCATTTCCGCCGTGTTTCAGTAGCCCATTTTTCATCAAGGTGCCCTGGTTCCCCAGCACCTGATGCAGACCTTGTTTGGCCGGGCGACATCTGAGCCGGCATGTCATACGTTTCTTTCTCTCTCATCATTGTATGAGGTGGGCAGTAGCACGAAGGGTCTTGCCCAAGGACCCACACTGGTTAGCTCATTGTCCCCCCTGCCCCGTCAGAGGGGGGATTTGAACCCGGGTCTCCCATGTGAAAGTCCAGTGACTTCCCAATTGAGCTAACCAGCTGCTCAATTTTTTATTATATATATATTATATATTTATATATATATATATATATATATATATATATATATATATATATATATATATATAATATATATAATATATATATATATATATATATATATATATATATATATATATATATATATTTATATTTATTTATATTTATTTATTTATTTATATATATATATATATATATTATTTATTTATTTATTTATTTATTTACATTATCACAGTTATTTTTATTTTTTTTATTTTTTTACATTATCACTCAAATGTACCCTTTATTTATGTTATTGCTCAGGATTGCACTCTCTATGTCAGGTAGCCTCTGTTTATTTTACATTAACATTCAGATATGCACCCTCTATGTCAGGTAATCACTTTTTTGCATTATCACTGAGAAACATGACATATTTTCATAATCAGAAACACAGACTTTATGTCACTAAAAGAGTTAACCAACATTATTTTACATTTACACTTTGAAACGCACCCTGGATGTTAGTTGCCTAGCTTTGTTACATTATCACTGACAAATATGGTATATGTATAATTTGTGTACATTCTCAATCAGGTTAGGTGACCACAGATTTTTTTATTTACATTATCACTTAAAGCAGCACACTCTGTCAGGTAATATGTTTTATTTTACATTATCAATCAGAAATGCACGCTTTATGTTAGGTAACCAGCTTTGTTACATTATTACTGAGAAACATGGCTTGCATATTTTTTTACATTATCAATCAGAAACTTGTGCTTTATGTCAGGTAACCACTGTTTATTCACATTTTCACTAGATATCAAATTCAATCCGTTTGCTTCCCTCGGCATATTTTTCTTTAACTAAATGTTTTGTGCATCTGTCAGCGTCGCCGTGTTTGCGAACGTGTGAAGTCAGCACGGCTCTGTTAGCGCCTCGTCTTTTTTATTGTGTTTCACGTGTCAGCCCTTTACCAAACATGCCCCTCTTATTGTAAAACTAACAAATATATTTTAAATCAGTGCTTGGCAGATGATGTATTTCATATAAGACGCTATAACTTGGGGTGTTGCATTAGAATAAGCAGAGCACGTGATCGCCCTGGGCCCCGTGCAGTAATGAGGCCTCTTAAGATTTATCTCAGACAGTATGTTTCATTAGTGTCTATGATTCATATGAGCGCATTAGCAGCATACACTGTACATACATATATCATTCTGAAGCCGTCCAGTCAAACAGCTGTGTTTTGTTACCTGTGTGTTTAATTGTTTATTTCTATTTTTTGTTCTGTTATATCTTGTGCGTTTTACAAGTTAATTTTAATACACACCCTCTGTATCAGGTAGCCTCTGTTTATTTTACATTATCACAGTTTACTTTTGCATTACCATTCAGAAATGCACACTCTTTGTCAGGTAATGACCCCTCAATGGCAGGTAAATATCACTATTTTACATGATTTTACGTTATCATTAAGAAACATACTTTATGTCAGGTTATACACTCTCTTAGGTCACATAAATACAGATTTTTAAAAATCATTATCATGGTTTATTTTACATTATCGCTCAAATGTACCCTTTATCTTGTGCTAAGTTAATTTTAAGTACCATATTTTTTGGACTATAAGAACACATAAAAGAAGAGCCTAAATATTCAAGGTTTGTGCGTTAGACATGTCTGAATAAAACAAAACACAACTCCAGATATGTTTTTGTAAATACAGTTTTTTTCGGACTATAAGGCGCACCGGATTATAAGGGGCAATATCAATAATGTTGAATTCTTTCGTCTATTTTCATACATAAGGCGCACTGGATTATAAGGCGCATTAAGTGAAACAAACAGATGACACTTAGCCCACGATCCATTGGCAGACCGTGGCATAACTCGCCCAGCGTTGCCTCCCTGTCTTGGTGAATGTGGATTATGAATGTGAATGTGGGGGGATAATTTATAGAAAGAAGTTTGTTGTTTTATTTCTTATGAGGACCACTCAAATATACATTGAGTAATAATGTGTTTACTGCAGCTTTGTGCACATTTGTTTACATTTTACAGAAACAAAACTTAAAACCACATGGCTCATTTGCATAAACTGTAAGCGCAGAAAAAAACTGCTTGCTCCTTGTGCGCTGATGTGGTTCAGCTTCTGTAGGACTAAAGGACACAACTCGGTGGAATATGTGCGTTCTTTTTGTGACAGAGGATGTGCAGCTGATGGTGAGTCTGTTCTGCACTTCTATCGTGTTGGAGATGGTTCACGTGAAACTTTTCAGAGATTATATAACTCCGTGAGATTTAAGCGATGAGGCTTCATAGTTTTGAAAAGTCGTACTAAAACATTTTGACAGATTTTTGAGCCGTGTACCACATAAAATCAGTTCGGAGTCAGTAAGCACAACCAGAATTAATACATAAAGCGCACCAGATTATAAGGCGCACTGTTGATTTTTGTGAAAATTAAAGGATTTTAAGTATAAAAAATATAGTAATGAATGAGCCTGAAAACAATAGCCTTAAAATCAACAGAATGAGGCTCTTGAATGGGGTGAGAATTTCAAAAACAATGAGCTGCACTTACTGGATTATCACTTAATGACATTACACAGCCTCACCATCCCTGGTGAGGGAGACAGACTAAATATAATGCAAGAAATATAAAACATGTGTGAATAGCTATAGGTTCTTATAAATAAAAACATTGTTAAAACATCAAAAATGGCTTAGCGTTGTGCTTAGTATTCTTGTTTTTCAATTTCTTATTATAGACGCCATTTTGAGAACACATTTTACTCAAACGATGTCTTGAATTGTTTACAGCTATGTCCACAGTGTTTTATTTTTAATCACTCTGAACCCTAGATAGGCCATTGAATGAATTATTAAAAATATTACACCCAAACCCCATCTCCAAAGCATACTAATTGCTAACATATACACAATCATACATAAATAAATCATTTTTGACCCTAAATGCTGTCCCAGATTTATCATATAGGCCTTATTATGTCTTGTATTGCAATGATAAAAGCCCTTTTGTGAGATTCATGTAAAACACTATGAGAAAAACACAGCTGTTCCCAAAGTACAGTGGATCATGTGTCACCTTGTTCGTGGACATCCCCACCGAGAGTACATCTCTTAATGCTTCAATGCTCTCCTCACCGACCAATCACACGCCTCCTCCTCTTCCATCGCGCGCTCTGATTGGTCACCCGGCGTGACAGCAGACCAGGGGACCTTCTCACACCACAGCGATTTATCATGTTTCTGTCATATAACCTTGAAATGGTGGATATGTGATTTTAACTAGGAGTGTCCCTCATTGAATGTAAAAGAGGAGGGGTGGGTCATGTATTTGTGGTATTTTGTTAAGAATGTTAAGTATAATAGGGCAACAAAATTTGAAAGAAAAAAAAAATTGGGATTTTAGTGATTAGTTTTGCTATTTGATGTGTTTAAATCAGGATTCAGTTCACAGTACACTTTTGAAATTCTTCACTTAAAACCCTTTAATTTTCTCAGAAATCGACAGTGCGCCTTATGCACCTTTTGCATTAATTCTGGTTGTGATTACTGATCTAGAACCGATTTTATGTGGTACACTGCGCTCAAAGATCTGTCAAAATGTTTTAGTACAATTTTGGTAAGCTACGAAGCCGCACTGCTTGATGGCTTATTGGAATATTACAGCTACTACAGTCAGGAGCCTCGCAGAGTTAGTCCAGCAAAAGTCCAACAGAAACTGACCACATCAGCGCACAAGGAACAAGCTGTTTTTTTTTCAGCACATAAAGTTTATGCAAATGAGCCATGTGGTTTTAAATTTCATTTCTGTAAAATGTAAACAAATGTGTTAAAGCTGCATTAAACACATTATTACTCAATGTATATTTGAGTCCTTCTCATAGGAAATAACAAAACAAACTTAAATTATTCACCCACATTCACATTCATAATCCACAATCACCAAGACAGGGAGGCAACGCCAGGCGAGCTACGCCACGATCTGCCAGTGGATCATGGACTCCTGAGCTAAGGATCAATCTCAAGTGTCGTCTGTTTCGCTAAATTACAAATGATTAGAGTTTTTAAGTTAACAACTACCTTTTATCTTTAGTTCATAAGACACAGGCAATTCCAAGACTAAAATCATGCAGGGTTTGTGCGTCAAACATGAAACAAAACACAGCTCCAGGTCTGTTCTTGATGAGGAAACTACATTATAACATTGATTAGAAAACAGTGTAATATGGACCCTTTATTTTTAATTTACCTGCGTGTGGTTGATTGAGTTTCATAAGAGGGCATACACTGTGTACACATACGCTCCTGTGCTGGACTAATTCCTGGGAGAAATGTAAGCGTTGTCAGGTAATATACGGGGGGTTGGGGGAGAGAGCCCAAGGGAAGACCAGATATAGATTCTACATTGTGTGAAATGCTGATCACACAGTCACTGCATCAAGTACAAGGAAATGAAATTAGCGCTTTCTAAGGTTATTTAATCAAACTGAGATTGGATAATTTGATTTCCCAGTATTTTGGAACATCTCACATTTTTACTTTCAAAAAACATTGGCAGAAAATGGATGTCAAATTCAGGTTAGTTAACGCTGGTAGAAACCCAACTTATAAAGATAATAAGTTGGCAACTGCAGGTTTCATGTTATTCTCTGTTAATGGTTAAATATGCACTACATATTTTTTTGGAGATGTTATTGCTTTTCCTAGAATATTCCACAGATTTATCGTATCTAAATAAATGACCAATCTGTGGAGACGAGACCACACTCAGCAGTAAGACCTCATCATTCACTGTATTCCTTTAACACAGACCTGGGCATTGTCCAGTTCCCGGGCCATATATGTCCCTTTGGTTGACTCTGACCAGCCAGTTTAAAGGGACAGTCCGGAATTTTGGACATAGCATCTCATTTCCTAGTGAGCCAGAGTGTTGGAGACGTGTGGAGACACTTTTTGAAATATTCCATCCAGTCCCTGTATTTGCAGAGGTCGCTGGTGCTAGGCTAGTGCATGTCAATGGCCATAGTTAGCCTGCTACTAATACAGGGTATCTGCGAGGTCTTAAAAGTCTTACAAAAGTCTTAAATTTCATGTTCCTAAATTAAGGCCTTAAAAAGTCTTAAATTATGTTGTCAAGTGTTATTTTTTCACAAAGGTTTTAAATTTCATTCGCCTCTTTTTTGTTTACTCAACCGGTCTGCAGTGCAATGTTAAATGGAAGGAGGGTAAAAAAAAACAACAACGTGAAATAACGTAACATGAATCAACATCTAATTATGGAGTATGTGCAAACAATACTTTGGTTATGGCATTGGCAGCAATGAGTAAACAATGTCTATGTCCAAAATTCCAGACTGTCCCTTTAAGCTCATTTGGAATTACAAATTAAATTAAGGTCTAAATCTGCATTACTTTTATTTTAAAGGTGATGACATTTTTCATTGCTTAGTCCTAACAGAAACTCTTACCAGTCTTACCAGCTCGTCAAAATGATGCTGTTTACTGCTTTTTATAATTAATTATTATAACAATGAATATTATGTTGAATTGAGATAACCATTTTGGCCCGGCCCTCCACAATATTTGCTGTTCCTCATGTTCCATGTGGGGAAAAAAAAACAAACAAACAAAAAAAAAACTGCCCACCCCTGCTTTAGCAATAAAACACCTATAACTGAATAAATGGAGAACAGAACAGAACATTTTAATGCTACACTGTGGAACATCTCCATGGAGACAAGCCGTAAGAGTCAGTCAAGAGCAGTGGGTCATCTCCAGAAGCTGAGCTCAGATCTTGGAGGATTATTATATTTTGAAGGGTGATGGAGGAAAAACAGGAGAAAAAAGGGAGAACCTGCAAAGTCAGTCCATTGGTTTCAGAATGAGGAAAAGTTAGGACAGTTACCATAGCAATTAACAATTCAAAACAAAATCTTTTGAATGGTCAGGCCTCAAAATGGCACCATATAACAGGAAGCTGAACAATGTTTAATGTTTATTTAACGAAAGTGAACCTATATTGAAAGTGCACTGTGTAACTTTTTGTTTGGGGGTCCATCACCTTCTTGTTTCCATGGATACGTCATTACTCTGCCTGGAATGTTCCACAATGTGACATTAAACAGCTCTACTTATTCAATTACAAATGGTTTTATAGCTCAGAAACACCTAGAAAAACAGACATTCTGACTGCCTCTCCACAGATCTGACCTGTAACTTGGTCTGGTTTGGCCTCCATGAAGATAAACGAGTTACACAATTGGGTTGGGTATGAGTCTGGACTTTTGATCTTGTTTTATAAATGAGAAGGTTTTAGCGTCGCGTTCACGTTTCTGTTTGTTTTATTGATGAAATGATGCGTTCAGGGACTTCAGGGAAATCATTACTTCAGCTCTATTTCCCCCACACACTCACCCAGGCTTGAATCGCTCTGAGGACCACATCCAATATTTAAACTAGTCTAGACCGTGATATTGTGATTTGTTTACATAATTTAACTCTCCTTAAAAGATATTTCGAACTCTTTACAGTTGTTTTATTTTTATGGCTTTGGAAAATGTTATTTGTAATTACATTTTACATTTATTTCAAACACACACTACAACTCCAATCACATTTGAACAATTCTAGTTCAGATTTAACATAGACAACATTATGGGAAAATTTTACTATATAAACCATGACAAGGCATTTGCTTTGTTACACTATTATGTTACTCTAAACTGACAACAAAAACACTCAAATGATTCCACTGAATGATGTCATTAGGTGTTAATCCAGAAAGTGCTCCTCCTTCCCATTGTGATCAAAATTCTATTCAGTTGTTTTAGCTTCCTGTTATAAACGCCATTATCCAACTTTTCTCTTGTAAATGAGTCATAGTGTGATTTAACATATAAAGTATACCATATTTTTCAGACTATAAGGCTAAATATCAAGAATGTTGAATTCTCTTGTCTATTTTCATACATAAATTGCACCGGATTATAAGACGCATAAAGAGAAACAAACGGACGGCACTTGAAACTGATCCTTAGCCCAGGTGTCCACGATCCATTTGCAGATCATGGCGTAACTCCGCCGGCGTTGCCTCCCTGTCTTGGTGAATGTGGATTATGAATGTGAATGTGGATGGATTTTTTTTTTTATTTCCTACGAGAAGGGCTCAAATATACACAGAGTAATAATGGGCCGTATCTTGCCCCAGTCTTAGTGCTTAGCGCAAGTGGGCGTGTCCAGGTGGGGCTGCACTTCGCTGCTGAAGCCTGGAGTAGGACAGTACAAGTACATGTCTGTGACGGCATCTGAGCCAGTCTGTGACCCGTGGTGTTTAAAAGTACTGCCCGTGTGGGTAAAGTCTGCAATCTTAACCTCATTACAGGCAGCAAAGAGGAGTGTGGGAAGAAGTTATGTATGTGACCATAAAACAGCTCCAGAACCCCGCGATGCAAGTACACACCAGCAGAGGCACCAGGAATATAGAATTTTGTATGTGCCATGACAGAACTGACTGGGTCTGTGCCCGTCTCATGCACACGCACCACTGTAATGTTCATTAGTATGTGCTGTCCCTTTACAAAGAAATACATACATTTAAGTTGTGTTTTGTTTCATTCACACTTGTTTAACACACACATCTTGCATATTTAGGCTGAGTTCTTTTCTCAAACTGAAAACACTCTGTTCCACCTTGTGTGGTAATACAGAAAGTGCTCCACTTTGTTTTTAAACTCCACACACCTTCACGAGAATCATTTGGATGATTTCAGTCCTGGAATTGCCCGTCTCTGTTGAATAAAAGGCCAGAGTTGGCTGTTACCTTGAAAACTACAACTTCATGACATCACAAGGGGGAACAGAACAGTTTTGGAGTTTTGGAGATATAGACAGACTAATAATAATAATAAAGGGTTACTCAAACATGAATGAAAACACAACTCCAGGTATGTTTTATGAGGTAAAAACATTCTCACATGGTTTAAAACTCAAAAGAGTCAATATGCTTAATACAGGAACTTTGAAGTGTAAAATGTGTAGTTTTGAATTGTTAATCGATGGTAATTTCTCACAGAGTCGTTGTTGTTCCACAGAGCGCTGTTTGATTTCGATGGTGCCGAGGGGGACTCCAGCGCCCCGGGCCAGGTTTTGGGCTTCCGATTCGGGGACATCCTCCACGTGAGCAGCGCCGGAGAGGAGGAGTGGTGGTCCGCACGGCACCTCAACCCCCCTCCCCCCAACTGCCCCGAGGTGGGGGTCATTCCCAGCCGCAGGAGGTCAGTACGCCGACATGTATACCAACAGGACTACAGTACTCATGTTACACTTAATGGTTGTGTCCGAGTGGCCGCTCTTGCCTGTATACCCTCAAACACTACACAGACCTGCACTCATTGTCACGCTGCAGGGAGGGGTTCTACATGTATGTCTATGTAGTGGAATGTTCAGCAGTTACCATGGAGACAGAGTGCACACATTATCAAACACACTCAATAACCACAGTAGCTCAGGTAGTAGAGAGTTTGTCCACTGATCTGAAGGTTGGCTGGTGTGATTCCAGCTCCTACAGATGAATGCTGCCGTTATGTCTTTAGGCAAGACACTTAACCTACCTCGCCCCTAGCGTGTGTGTACACTGGTGTGTGAATGTGTGAGTGGTTCCTTGTTGTAAAGTGCTTTGAGTGCCTTGAAGGTAGAAACGTGTTATATAAAAATTTGACCATTTACCAATACATTTTTTAGACTCTCTGAAAACTCAACAAAAATACAAAATGGATTTAAGCAACACATTTTCAGGAGCCTGAGATCAATATGAGCATCCATGAAAACCATGTTTAGATGTTTGATTTTCAACAAAAATGTGAGAGTGAGTAACTGAAAAACTACTGGTTAATGCTATCTAGCATGTGACTGTCATGTTATTTGAGAGGGACTTGTTTTACAGCACAAATCAGCTCACTTGTTGTACTTCCATCTAAGTCAATTCTGTCATGTCAGATTCATGTTTCATGTCGTAAAACTCAGATTTAATGCTGCATTCTATTAAATGTCGGTAGTGGATAAATCTGAGTCAGTTCTCCCGACATCTGTTGTAAATGTGTTTCATTCCAATTATCAGGAAAAATATGGAGGTCCAAGAAAGGTTAATGTAACGTCGCTAGCTCCTGCTAATAAATACAGTCTGTTAACTAATGTTAGCTGTTGGCAACTCAGTTATGGCACTTTGACTATTACATAGGGTGACCAAACGTCCGTTTTTCTCCGGACATGTCAGTTTTTTGTGTCCTGTCCTGGGCGTCCGGGTTGTTTTTTTTTAAGTGATGCAAATGTCCGGGTTTTCATTACCGTTCATTGAGGCCATTAAACTGAGTGTCTCTCGTAGCTCTGTGCAACTCAGAAGGAGCGAGCAGACACAAACAGTCGGTCAGTCTGCAACATGCCGAAATGCAAATGTGCATTTAACAATGACTTGTACAAGAAATTCTCTGTTTTTTGTTAGGGTCAGGACAAGTGGGAGGTCATGTGCACAGGTTGCAAAGTGAGAGTAGCTCAATGTCAAGGCTCCACCTCCCCATGGTCACCCTACTATTACATGTTCAGAAAAAAAAAACAACAACAACTTCTGTCTGCTGTCAAATGATGTGAAAGCACTTTCTCTCCACATAACCAACTTAACACATTAAAATGACTAAAAGACAAGTTGTGCTTTGTAACCCCGATTTGATCGAGGTGGAGGTTTTCCCTGAGTCCCGAGCAGAATAGAATGCAGCAAAAGTCTTCACTTGAGTAACAGAGCTCCAGACAGAGCAGTGTCTACAGTTAGCTTCACAGGTGAGCTGATTTGTGCTCTTAAACAAGTCTGTGTCAATCTCTCAGCTTTCTGTTGAAAATCAAATACCAAAACAGGACCATGAAATCTCGTATCGATCAGAGTCAGGTAAATGTACTGTTTGAATCCATTTTGTATTTTTTTCAGTATCTGCGATGAAATATAATACCAGTTTCAGATCGGCACACCCCTAGTGGAAACAGGGCTCGTACTTCACAATAAAAACATCCTACATTTCTCAATCTTCATTACTCCAACTTGTCCTGATATCAGTCTGTGAAGCCTGGGGTGTTTGGGAATCACTTTAAACCACTTCTGTCACTGCTGCGCTCAGACTGTGGCTCTGTCTACACTTATGTGGCAAATTTTACAGTCCATTTACGTTTCATGTGAGCTTTGAAACCCAACTGGCTCCTCTCAGTGTGGAGTAACAGCAACCCAACTCTGAGCTCTGAACTATGGAGCTGAAACATTATCTTCATAAAAGTAGAAGGCCCTAAAAACACAAGAAATGGACTGAGACACAAATGTTCATCAAAATCCAATTACACCAATGGTCTTAAAGGTTCTCATGTGGCCCTCCCTCTCTACTGATGGACACAGGAGATTAGACTATCGCCCCCTGGTGGTAACAACTTGTTTTTTAGTCCTACACTTACATATATAGTCTGTATAGTATTGTATAAAGTCTCACAAAATAACTCCCTTCCTTTTGTAACCTGCTTTTTTTCATCCGTCTAATCTTTATTTTGAATTCTTTACTCAATATTGTAATTCAAAACAGCAACTGCACTCTGTGATGTAAGATATAAACACTTAAATCTATCAGAAAATGACTTAGAAGTAGTGAAATTATCTGTCCATGCAGCAAGATCATTTGACTTGACAAGTTCTCTTAAAATAAATGACCTCTAGACTAGAATGAAGCAGACTGTGGTAAATGTTCATGGGCTGGAAAGTTTATGGAGGCTAAGTTTGAGATAAACATACCATATTTTCCAGACTATAAGTCGCTCCGGAGTATAAGTCACACCAGCCAAAAAATGCGCAATGAAGAAGAAAAAAACATATATAAATCGCACTTTTGGGGAAATGTATTTTTTTTAAATCAGAGACCAGGAAGCAACATTTCATCTTGAAAGACAAGTATAGTAATAACAACAGAACAGAGAACAACAGACTGAACAGGCGTTAATATGTTACTGTAACATATGAACAGTTCTTCAGATAATTATAGCATAAACAACATAACATAAGTTTACCAAACTCACGATCTCACTCCAAATCACTAAATCTATTGAATTCTTCATCCTCGGTGTCACTTCTGCGCGACCTCTGGAGATAAACCATAGATCCATGAGGTAAACAGAGCACCGCTTCCTCTTCTGTGTGGTTGTCGTCAGACTCAGCATCAGTTCCAGTTAGAATTATTCTGGCCTTTCTGAATCCCGACAGGATGGTTTCGGTTGTCAGTGAGGTTCAGGCTTTGTAAATTCATCCAGTGACTTCCAGGAAAGTTTCATGGTGCATCCTCCTGGTTGCCGTGAAGCTGTGTTCTCCATCCTCACTTTCTGTTGTTTCTTGCTCACTCCAAACTTTCTTTCTGCTGCTCCATTACCATTTTCGGCTGAATATTTCACTATTTGCAGCAAGACAGTGGCTTTTTCTGCAGGAGACATGCAGTAGAGTGTGAAGTGACAGTGGTACAGGAGTAATAGTAGTACTAGATACTGACACACAAGACTAGAGCCTCTCACGGCTGTCAGTGTGAAAATTTTAATATATAAATCGCACCGGAGTATAAGTTGCAGGAAACACCCAAACTATCAAAAAAAGTGCCACTTATAGTCTGAAAAATACGTTACTTGAGTATCGAGAAAATCTGTGTCACTGAATCTAAAAACTAACAGTTAAGTGTTATGGGGAAAACGGTCATAATTGTAAATGGATTGTAGTTTATTTTAAACATTTATTGCCTAAGTGTAAGATTTTTGACTAGTTCAGTCATTGAAGAAATATATATGACAATTTTTAAGATTATACAACCAATTCAGAACTAGTGAGTAGATCATAAATCTGAAAACAAGATGAATAACCTGATAAGTTTTAAAATCTTGGCCAGATCAGAGAAATTTGCAGTGTTATGTCTCCTACCTCTGGGTCCGGTCAAGCGGTAATGGAGGGAAACAGGGGCAGATTTTTGACATTCAAATGTCTCTTATTCAGAAACTAGAGGGACTATTGAAATAAGTAAAGTATCAGAATGTAGGAAAGATTTAACACTCCAACAGGGTCAAGTTAAACCTGTGATATTCTTTCAAGTTGTTGACAAAAAATTAAAAAACTCATGTCGGTAACGGAGGGAATGAAATATGCAGCACTTTTTGGGCAATAAACACAAACAGTGATAACTCTTGGTTCTCACTTACATATCCTTAACAAACTGGTTTGAATATTTGCTTCATATAGTTTTCTACCATATGGTACAAGATTAGGTTGAAAAACCTCTTACTTTTTGAGTCATGAGATTTTTTATTAAGAAAGGTCATGGTAACGGAGGAAAAGTAACGGAGGGAAAATTGTGCAAACAAGTAGAAGGTGCATGATTTTGCATAATTTGTCGCTTTTTTCTTCCAAAAACTTTAATATTACTTCAAAATGAAAGGAAACTATTTCTATAAAATATGTCAGTCCTTCCAAGCAAATTGTTATCATTTTAAATACATTTTTTTTTTAAATCATGTACCTTCATCAACAGTTCAAAGATGGAATAACACAAGATATGATGAAATACATCCATTTATTGACATGATTTGCAGGTCTTTGAAATTTGGGAAATAATTTTTGTTCCATGTTTCATACATGGTCTGTTTAAAACATATGGAACTTTAGAACCAAAAATGGTACAGAAAAAAGGTCAACAGTTTCATAAACTAGAGTACATATGTATCTGTTCAATACATTTTTATATCAGATGCATTAACTTGAAATTTTGGCCTTGTTGTTTACTTCTGCTCGACCGGGCCCCTCTACCATCTCAAACAAAAAATAAATAAATAAATAAATAAATAAATCTCATTATTTCATATTAGAGGGTTTCAGACGACCTTATTGTAATCAATACTTTACAGTTGATGTTACAAACTTTCCACTGCTCTGTCTGTGGCTCTGTTGCTCAAGTTAGACATTAAGCTTTGTTTTAATGCAGTCTGACCATAAAGAACTGATTTATCTGGAACTACAATAATAATGAGGTGGTGTTAAACAAGTCTCTCTCATTAATAACATTACAGTCATAATCTAGCTGATATTAAGCAGCAGTTTTTCAGTTAGTCACTAGCATTTACAGGAGCGAGTTTGGAGCCAAGTCCATATTAGGAACAGGGATTTATACACGTAAAAATTGCAAAAGAAAAACACCAGGATTGTGTTGATCGGGTCATACGGACATTTTAAGACCAAAATTACGATTGGCAACAATTTTACAATATAAAATGAAGTGGAGTCGATGGAGCCGGAACTGTGCCCAAGGTCACTTCCTATTTGGTGGGTTGGGTTTGGGTTACCTATGTCCGTTATATATATAAAGAGTCTATGATTGGTTCGAAATCACTTAAATCACTCAAAACCCTGCACAGTTGACCACTTAACACCCGTCTGTGTGGAAATCCCTGTTGTGTGGATTACGGTGAGTGGAGTTGTCAGAGCGGATTAGACTCCTCTGCTCCTGTTTAAGCTTCAGGCCTGGGTAGATTTGCATTTTTCTGTGTTACATTTGCATAGGGTTTAGTGGGTGGCTTCTTGTGGCATTAGCAAACTGAGAGCTATTGTTACAGCTAAATCTGAGTTTTCGACAATATTTTGGGCGATGCAAAATGTAAGGTTTGAAACGGAGATGGTTCCTAAGTCAGTACGCGCTCAGTATTTGGTATTTTTGATGACCTAAAAAAGTAATGGACGATGGACAAAAGGACAAATGTGTGATCCAGTTATAACAACATTAACTCTTTCCCCCTTGGACGCCCACTAGGAACAACCCGTACATATATGACTAGGGCTGCCCATAGAGCATAACTGCATAAAAGAAAACGGATGTGTGTTTTCACACTCATGAACTTTATTGTAACACAGACATATTTGGTCTCTCTGGAAACCTTAGACTCTGAACTCTTCATTTATGAATGTTTAAATATGATTCAACTCATTTACAGGTTTATAACAGCTCACTGAAAATGAGAGTTTACCTGGTCAGGTGCAAAATCAAAAACAAAACCTACATTCAGCATCTGATATCTGCATGTTCTGAGTACTATATTTATACAAAAAATTTAAAAATATATTTGTCAAAGTATTTAAACAGATTTCATATCACCAGATACAGTACAGCCAAGTGTTTTTACCTGTTGTACACCTGTGTGCACCTAATTTGTTTTTTTTTTTCATTTAATTTATTCAACTCATTTAGCTTATTATAATATAATAATATAATAATAAAACTCTTCCCTGTCAGTGGGTGTTCAGTATTTGTCATCTTTGTGACTTTCTCGTGCACAGAGCTCCTCTTAAGTGTTTGTTTCTGTAGTGATTCTGTCATACATCACATCTTGGAAAAAAAAACTGAAATATTTCAAAAGGACTCGCCTGAGCAACATCCAGATTTCAGTTTCAATTTTGGTTCATAATCGAGTATAAAGTCCTCGATAGTTTGTTTGGATATCGCAGGACTCCACACAGACGCATCAGCAGCATTCTCATCTTCGTAAGTTTCACTCTCTGAAAGTTCGTCACTATCGCTGTTTTCCACTTTATAATCAACTTCATCATCACTTTGAAATCTATAAAAGTCACTTTCTCTAAACTTATCCATAAAATACAACCGCTCCTCATTATTTTCTAAAACTGTGCGCACACAGCGCCGCGATCTTTCCATTGCACATGTTTTGTGTTGTGTTTTTTCTGGAAGCTACAATCGTCACTACTTTGATTAATTTTGGAAAAAACATATCCTTGAATTCTATTGGTCAGTCTAGTGTGGGTTGTAGTGGTCCCACCTATCACAGTCTCTGTTTACATGTGAAAAACAGGAACTGTTTCTAAATGGTCGTCAAATCACGTCTTTAGTGATATAACTGAGGAGTCAAAACACGTCATTAAGGAAACACGGGGGATCGTCAAATGTCGTCTTCATGGGGGAAAGAGTTAAATATAAACTTAAAAGGCTTATACTATGCAGTTTTCTGATCTGTTATAATGTTGTTTCCTCTGCAAAAACATACTTGGCTTTGTGTTTCATTTAATTTGTTCATGTTTAACAAATTATGTGTATGTATGAGTTCTTCTCTCAAACGGAAAGCACTGTATTCCACCTTGTGATGTCATGTGGTAATACAGGAAGTGCTACACTGTGTTTTTAAACTTCACACACCTTCAGTAGAGTCATTTGCATGATTTCAGCCTTGGAATTGCCAATCTCTACTGAACAAAACGTAAAAGATAGCTGTAACTTGAAAGCTACCACTTCAGGATATCACAAGGTGGAACAGAGCTTTGGAGATGTAGACTTGAGTGTGGATCGGGACAAATTTTTCTGTCCGAGCCCGATCTAGTGTATGACAGAGCAGTGATTGAAGCCAGCCCGAGCCGGATATCATGTTTTTGAGAAGGAAACAACATTATAACATGGTTAAAATCTCACAAGAATCAATTTTGCATAATATATGACCTTTAAATTTAAAATGTTCCTAGTTTGGTCCTGGTTTTGGCTGAGTTTACATACTAAAGTAGATTTGGTTTTGTCCCATTCTAGTCCTGATTGAGTCCCGGTTTAGTCTTGGTTTAGTCCTGGTTTAGACTTAGTTTAGTCCTGGTTTAGTTCTAGTTTAGTCCTGGTTTAGTCCTGGTTCAATCCTGGTTTAGTCCTGGTTCAGTCCTTGTTTAGTCCTCATTTAGTCCTAGTTTAGTCATAGTTTAGTCCTGGTTTAGTCCTGGTTTAGTCCTAGTTTAGTCCTGGTTTAGTCCTGGTTTAGTCCTTGTTTAGTCCTGGTATAGTCCTAGTTTAGTCCTGATTTAGTCCTGGTGTAGTCCTGATGCAGTCCTGGTGTAGTCCTAGTTTAGTCTTGGTTTAGTCCTGGTATTGTCCTTGTTTAGTCCTTGTTTAGTCCTAGTTTAGTCCTACTTTAGTCCTGGTTTAGTCCTGGTATATTTCTGGTTTAGTCCTGGTTTAGTCCTAGTTTAGTCCTGGTTTAGTCTTGGTTTAGTCCTGGTATTGTCCTTCTTTAGTCCTTGTTTAGTCCTAGTTTAGTCCTGGTCTAGTCCTAGTTTAGTCTTGGTTTAGTCCTGGTATTGTCCTTGTTTAGTCCTAGTTTAGTCCTACTTTAGTCCTGGTTTAGTCCTTATAGTCTATCTGGTTTAGTCCTGTCTAGTTTAGTCCTACTTTAGTCCTGGTTTAGTCCTGGTATAGTTCTGGTTTAGTCCTGGTTTAGTCCTGGTCTAGTCCTATTTTAGTCCTGGTTCAGTCCTTGTTTAGTCCTGGTATAATACTAGTTTAGTCCTGGGTTAGTCCTGGTTTATTCCAGGTTTAGTCCTTGTTTAGTCCTGGTTTAGTCCTGGTTTAGTGCCGTGTTTAGACCCAGTTTAGTCCCAGGTCTGATGTGGTGATTGTACAAGTGGAAATGAATTCAAGTGTGTGATTTTTTTTGTCATCTGAAAAACCCCTGGGTACCGTAGCAACAGCAACACCATAGTTCAATTATTGTCACTGTGTTTTATTCTTATAAAAGTTTTGTAATGCGTTTAAAACTTTAATTTTTTATATATTTTTTTCAGAGCTGAGAAGAAAGAGAGGTCGCGACTCAAGACGGTCAGAGTGAACAAGACTCAGGACAGATCTGTGAGTATCTCTAATTAGCATTTTACATGAATTAGAATCTGTAGAATTATGTTTAAACTGTGAAATCGTTTCTATCTACCTGTTTATCTTATGGAGAAGTTATTGTTTTACCTGGAATGTTCCGCTATATGGCATTAAACTTATATATGTGGCATTCGTTCAATTATAGGCAGTGTTGGGAAGGTTACTTTTAAAATGTAATCCCCTACAGATTACAGATTACACACCCCAAAATGTAGTTTGTAATGTAATCTATTAAATTACTTAAAATGAGTAACGTAATCTGAATACTTTGGATTACTTGATTTGCTGGTTTTGTCCTGGTTTAGACCTGGTTTTAGACCTGGTTTAGTCGTGGTTTAGTCCTGGTTTAGTCCTGGTTTAGTCCTGGTTTTAGACCTGGTGTTAGACCTGGCTCATACCTGGTTTTAGTCCTGGGTTATACCTGGTTTTAATCCTGTTTTAGTCCTGGTTTTAGTCCTGGTTTTAGTCCTGGTTTAGTCCTGGTTTAGTCCTGGTTTTAGTCCTGGTTTTAGTCCTGGTTTTAGTCCTGGTTTAGTCCTGGTTTAGTCCTGGTTTATACCTGGTTTTAGTCCTGGTTTAGTCCTGGTTTAGTCCTGGTTTTAGTCCTGGTTTTAGTCCTGGATTTAGACCTGGTTTTAGTCCTGGTTTTAGTCCTGGATTTAGACCTGGTTTCGACCTGGTTTATACCTGGTTTTAGTCCTGGTTTAGTCCTGGTTTTAGACCTGGTTTATACCTGGTTTTAGTTCTGGTTTAGTCCTGGTTTTAGACCTGGTTTTAGACCTGGTTTTAGACCTGGTTTTAGTCCTGGTTTAGTCTTGGTTTAGTCCTGGTTTAGTCGTGGTTTTAGACCTGGTTTATACCTGGTTTTAGTCTTGGTTTAGTCCTGGTTTAGTCCTGGTTTAGTCCTGGTTTTAGACCTGGTTTATACCTGGTTTTAGTCTTGGTTTAGTCCTGGTTTAGTCCTGGTTTTAGACCTGGTTTTAGACCTGGTTTAGTGTCCGGCAATGAGTGGAATTACGGGGAAAAAATATATAAAAGGGGGATATAGCCCAAAATGTGAAAACAGGAAAATCCCGCCGTGTAATCCATTTATTTCAACAAAGTAAGTGTAATCCAATTACCACTCACTGAAACAGTAACTGTAACTGAAAACAGTTACTCATAATTTGTACTCTGATTACATAACTCCGGTACATGTAATCTGTTACTCCCCAACACTGATTATAGGTGCATTGTGTAACTTTTCTAGTGGAGGTTCGTCAAATGCTTTTCTCCATGGAGATGTTTTTGCTTTTAAACCTTTCTATCTTCATGGAGATCAAACCAGGACAAGTTACAGGTCAGATCTGTGGAGAGGCGACCCCGCTCACAGTCTGAACGTCTGTTTTCCTAGGCATTTTTGAGCTATAAATCCACCTGGAATTGAATACATCGCAAAAATCCAAATCTACTCAAGTTAAGATGACTCGAATTAAGAAAGTTTTATCATGATTTGAGTAAACTTTCACTCGTCAGGTAAAATGATCTGCCAGTGGAATAAGACTTTTTGTAGTTAAAATATGAAAATACATCTTGCTACACTTAAAATAAGAAAAAACAACAAGTCTTTGCACTTATGATAAGAAATAAAATCAAATGTTGCTTGAATTAAGAAAAACACACTCCACTGGTAGATCATTTTACTTGTCAAGTTGAATCCACTCAAATAAAGTAAAAATATTCTTAATTTAAGTAGAAATTTTAACTTGAGCTGTTAAGTGTCATACTGTGGAACATTCCAGGCAGACCAATGACATCCACAGAAACAAGCAGGTGACGGACGCACAAGCAAAAAGTTACACAATGCACCTTTAAAACAAGCAGGTGACACCACTAATCATGTAGATGTATATCATTCGTTCATTTGTTTTTCAAAATAAAACCAAAAATAAGAAAATGAAAAAAGCAACTAACTTTAACAATTCATTTTTTCAGTTTTTTTATTTTATGTTTAAATGGATAATGGAAAAAACATAACGGCCGTTTCCAGTTTATGTGACTTAAACTGCGTTGCCGGACTTTTGCACCGCATACGGACTGAACCAGGACTGAACCAAGACTAAAACAGGACTAAACCAGGACTAAACCAGGACTAAACCAGGACTAAACCAGGGCTAAACCAGGGCTAAACCAGGACTGAGTGTTGGGTGGGCCCAGAGGTGCGCCCGCATAGACTGTCGGGGGATTGGGACTGAGACCAGGACTGAGACCGGTTTCGTCCTGGTTTAGTCCTGGTTCAGTCCTGGTTCAGTCCTGGTTCATTTCTGGTTTAGGCCTGGTTTAGTCCTGATTCAGTCCTGGTTTAGTTCTAGTTCATTCCTGGTTCAGTTCTGTTTTAGCAGTGTTTTAGTCCTGGTTTAGTTCTGTTTTAGTACTGGTTTAATCCTGTTTTAGTACAGTTTTATTCCTGGTTTAGACCTGGTTTAGTCTTGGTTCAGTCCTGGTTTAGTCCTGTTTTAGTCCTGGTTCAGTCCTAGTTTAGTCCTGGATTAGTCCTGGTTCAGTCCTGTTTTAGTATTGTTTAAGTCCTGGTTTAGACCTGGTTTAGTCTTGGTTCAGTCCTGGTTTAGTCCTGTTTTAGTCCTGGTTCAGTCCTAGTTTAGTCCTGGATTAGTCCTGGTTCAGTCCTGTTTTAGTATTGTTTAAGTCCTGGTTTAGACCTGGTTTAGTCTTGGTTCAGTCCTGGTTTAGTCCTGTTTTAGTCCTGGTTCAGTCCTAGTTTAGTCCTGGATTAGTCCTGGTTCAGTCCTGTTTTAGTATTGTTTAAGTCCTGGTTTAGACCTGGTTTAGTCTTGGTTCAGGCCTGGTTTAATCCTGTTTTCGTCCTGGTTCATCCTGGTTTAGTCCTGGTTTAGTCCTGGTTCAGTCCTGGTTTAGTTCTGGTTTAGTCCTGGTTTAGTCCTGGTTTAGTTCTGGTTTAGTCCTGGTTCAGTTTTTTCCATTATCCATTTAAACACAAAATTGAAAACTGGAAAAAAAAACACGAATTGTTATCTGTTTTTTTCATTTTGGTTTTGGAGATAAATAATGAAGAAAATAGTTGTTTTTTCATTTTCTTGAATGTTTCCATACTTTGAAAACATTCAAGGCGAAACAATACCAGCTCTATGAAGACAAAATCTTTAACAAAAACAATTGAAAACTAAACTTTCTATTTTATTTACATAATAGTGTGAGTGCAGAGCGGTGCAGCTGATCTCATGACTCCAGTCGCTCTTTGGGCTGCTGTTTGTTCACACGTCTGACTAAGTGACAAAACGCTCCCATAATAGAACATTACAAGCACCTTCTGAGATCACCTAAAGCTCTCAACTCCACGTTATAATAAAGTTTAGACCTGGCGTGTGAAGAACGGGGCGTGGTGGTATGTGGAGTAGAGTAGTAGAGTAGTTAGCACCATGCCTCACAACAAGAAGGTTCCAGGTTTCATTCAAGGAAAGGGGCTTATACCTGAAGGGACCAAAACATCTTATCAAGAAAACCAGGAGTGAGACAGTGTGCAGGAGTTTTTCTTGAAAACAGCTATTTTGTTGAATTAAAAACATTAATTCTGGGTCTAATGAGTATTTCCTTTTTGTTTTTCAGGACGGAGATGATAAAGGTATGTATCTCTACTGTCAGTGCCATCTGCTGGTCACTGCGTGTAACTACAGCGCTCACAAGTATTCACCATGTTGTGTATCATCAGTGTTGTGTAGACTGAAAGTGTCCATAGAAAATAACATGTTGTGTGTTGTTTGTCTATAAATGTGTGTATGTAATTTTATGTGTAGTTAAAGTTGCACTGCGTAACTTTTCTGGTTGCACGACACCACCTTGTTTGTTCATAAGGAGACGTTTTTGCCTTGCCGAGGGATGTTCCACTGTATAGCATGTTTCAATGAAAAGTAGCTGTCACCATGAGGCCAAGTTACAGGTCAGATCTGTGGTGAGGTGAGCCCACTTATAGAAAGACTGCGGATATTTTCTGACCAATAAAAACACCTACATTTAAATAAATGCTGACTAGAAATCAATCAATCAAACTTTATTTATAAAGCACTTTTCATACAAAAATGTAACACAAAGTGCTTTACAGAGATTAAAAACAATCCCACATTTCCACCCACCCACCAACCCCCACAGCTACAAACACACACACACGCACACACACACACACACACACACACACACACACACACACACACACACACACACGCGCTAACATAAAAATACATTAAACGACACATAGTAAAATGTGAGGCTGAATACAGGTGAACCAGTTGAGAAAGCACCATCAGAGGAGCCGTCTACATCAGGAGCAGAGAGACGTCCACCACCACCAGGAACCACCACAGGAGCCAGGGGAGAGATGAAGCCCAAAGCACCAACCCTCCACCAGGAGCCCACGGGACAGACCCGACAGCTACAGCCGACCTCTGCTCCTGATGCAGAGGCTCCTACAGAGGAAACACTGGATATCCTAAAAAATATGCCTAAAATAAATAAATATAATCAAATGTGTACAGTAGAAACAAGTAAAAAATATGATATTTCATTCAAAAGCTAAGCTAGAAAGGTGGGTCTTGAGCCTACTCTTAAAAACACAAACGTTCTCTTTGGCCCTGAGCTCCTCCGGCTGCAGGTCCATAAACAAGGGGCCGTAGAACTGGACAGACGCCTCCTCTCCGTGAGTGTGTGTCCTGACTTTGGGAATGACCAGGAGCTGCTGCTGGAGGAGCGCAGGGTCCACGAGGGTTCGTAGGGTAAAAGCAGTTCTGCAAGATAAGAAGGCCCAAGACCATTAAGACATTTAAAAACAGTAAAAGATCTTTAAAATTGATCCTGAAACTCACAGGAGCCAATGCAGTGATTTTAAAACCAGTGTAATGTGGTCCCGCCCTCTGGTCCTCGTCAGGACACGTGCTGCTGAATTTTGTAGTAATTGCAAACCTGATGTAATGAGGTTTGCAATGACAATGCAATGATGTACTGTGGAACCTTCCAGACAAAACGATAAGCAGAAAAGTTGCGTAGTGGATCTTTATGTTTGTGTACGTGATTGTCTGTGCAGTCTGTGTCTCACTCCTCTGTCTGTGCCTCCAGAGCTGGTCACCTCAGGGACCAGTGATAGTGAAAGTAGCTGCTGTAAGTCTCTCCCTGTCTTTGGACGACCTCTGACCTCATTACACAAGGTTTATGTTTAAAGTGCGCATGACAGGTTTTTCACAATCCTCTCTTTTCTACTTAAAGGTGCACTGGGTAACTTTTTGTTTGAGGGTCTGTCACCTGCTTGTTTCCATGGATATATCACATATAATATCATATAACATTAACAGCTCTATCTTACATTTATTCAATTACAGGTGGTTTTAGCGGGGTCGCCTCTCCACAGCTCTGACCTGTAACTTGAACTGGTTTGGTTTCCATGAAGATAGAAAGAAAGATTTAATGCCCTACTGTGAAACATTCCAGACAAAGCAATAGTATTTCCATAAAGAAAAGCATTTGATAGACTCTCAATGCAAAGCTGCAACCCAAGACCAAACCAGACCAAGTCACAGGTCAGATCTGTGGAGAGGCGACCTCGCTCACAGTCAGAATGTCTGTTTTTTTCCCGTAGAGCTGTTTAATGTCCCCGGCAATGACATATCCATAGAAACAATCAGGTGACAGACCCTCCACCAGAAAAACCTGTTGTAAATATAAATTATAGTTTTACACAAATCAAGAAGCAATTTGCGAAGAAAAGTTGCAAAATATGTTGATTATTACAGGAAGTAGAGAGTTCTATTTCCCACAGAAAGTCCTACCTCAGGGGACTCCTACCTTTTGTCTCCAGTGAGCTACCTTTACGAAACAAAAATGCCAGAGAGCTGCATATTCCAGCAATCGCAAAGAAACTGAGTAAATATAAGAGCTACAGCAAGCCTTAGATGAGGAACAGCTTGATGCTTATAAAACACAAACCATTATCCATTTATTGGTGCGCCGAGTTGGGAATCACAGTGAAACATTTACAATGCTAATTAATCAAATTTACTTATTATGCATAATACATAGAATTCCGAAACACCTTGGCGAGCTACTTGGAAGGAGGTGGAGAGCTGCTGGTAGCTCCTGAGCAGTGATGCCACTAATGCACTACTTAGTAACTCGTTACTGTAGTCTGATTACTTTTTTCAGTAACGAGTCGTCTAACGCAGTGCTATTTCCAAACCAGTAGTCAGATTTAATTTACTTATCTAATACACTGTGCGTTACTATTTTTGCGTTTTAGGGCGACATAGGTGATTTATTTTTATTTCTTTTCGACGTGGGTTATGTGACCCCAATGATCGTATAAATCGTGACACGTTTGCTATGATGTTACGTCATCTCAGCTCCTCCTCGAGTCAGATGTAAACAATGGAAGGAGAGAGGTTATGACTTTTGCAGCTGGAAATACAAACATTATTTAGATTTTATTTCAGCTAAGGATAAGCTGGCAACATAAAAGTTCGTTGTACCGTCTGTGCTGGCCACGAAGTGTTGTCTGCCTTCAAGAATGGGGTGGGGGATCAGACGCCTCTGAAAGTAACTAATTAAGTAACTTGTATTCTTACTTTTAAAAACAAGTAGTCAGTAACTTAACTAAGTTACTTTTTAAAGAAGTAATCAGTAGTCAGTAGTCAGATTACTATTTCAAAATAACTATGGCAACACTGCTTCTGAGCTACAGGTTGGAGACCCCTGTCCTACATTATAGACATCACACTGGGGAGAATTCTGTCCAAAAGTTTGGCATAATTTACACGAAATAAACACATTTTTTCTCATGCTTTAAACATTAATTTGTTAATTAATTAAAGGTGTTTTCTTATAGTTTTATTAGTCAAATAATAATTTCTGTGTACATTAGAGGAGTTTTGGCCCAGGAAGTAAAACTTGAAACCTAATAAATGGTCAAACTGGTGAAGAAAATGTCAAATTTGTGTTAAAATCTTAGTGTAACCTGTCACTTTAAATGGCCTAGAGACTCTACTCCTCACATGCACTTCTACAAGAATTCTAAATCTTTGCCTTGCCACAGTACACATACATTTTATAGCAGCTCTTGAGGTCAAAATAAGTCTGCTGTGTAAAGTCTGCATCTAATTATGAAGCATTATATTGTCAGAGAATCAGCAAGTGCACGGTTAACATGCTAGTTGTCGTTAACATTACCTTGGTGGCAAAATTTCTCCTCTGAAAGTAGTGAAAAGCTCTTATAAACTTATTACAGTGAGTAATTAGAATCTCAGAATGAATAAGGTAAATGAGGAATAACTTTGGACATCTGCAATCTGTTTTTCATTTTTTAAGACAGTAAATTATTTTAAAGCCACAGTAAAGTGTAATATCTCAGATCAACATCAGCCTGAAATGAGCTTTTGTGTTTTATTTTAAACTTTTCCTCCAGCTCGTGTTCTCACCTCAGGCAGAAGTGTAGAGCAGCTGGTAATGCGCCCATAACACCGTGTCGTCAGGAGGATATATTTAAATCAATGTGTAAAAACTTGAACAGTTTGACACAAGAAAGACATTTTATGACGTGTAAAGCAGTAAAGAAATGTCAATGACCAGAAAGTTTCCAGTTTGAATCTCACCTCAGCAAATACAGTAGGTCTCAGTTAGTGTCGTAGTAGTCGAGATGGGTCTTGGTCTTGAGACTGGCCTTGAGACAGCTTTTTTACAGTCTCGGACTCGAGCACATTTGGACTCAGTCTTATCTCAGTCTTGGTGGAGATTGGTCTCGGTCTTGTCTTGAACTTGAGCACATTTGGACTCAGTCTTATCTCAGTCTTAATGGTGCTTGGTGTTGGTCTTGTCTTGGACTCGAGCACATTTGGACTCGATCTTGTCTTGGACTTGAACACATTTGGACTCGATCTTGTCTGAGTCTTGATGGAGCTTGGTCTTGGTCTTTGTCTCGGACTCGAACGCATTTGGACTCGGTCTTGTCTCAGTCTTGATGGTGCTTGGTCTTGGTCTTGTCTTGGACTCGAGCACATTTGGACTCGATCTTGTCTCAGTTTTGATGGAGCTTGGTCTCAATCTTTTCTTGGACTCAAGCTTATTTGGACTCGGTCTTGTCTGAGTCTTGATGGAGCTTGGTCTCATTCTTGTCTCGGACTGGAGCACATTTGGACTTGGTCTTGTCTGAGTCTTGATGGAGCTTGGTCTCGGTCTTGTCTTGGACTCAAGCTTATTTGGACTCGGTCTTGTCTCAGTCTTGATGGTGCTTGGTCTCTGTCTTGTCTCAGATTCGAGCGCATTTGGACTCGATCTTGTCTCAGTCTTAATGGTGCTTGGTCTTGATCTTGTCTCGGATTAAAGCACATTTGGACTCAGTCTTGTCTCGAACTTGAGCTCATTTGGACTCGGTCTTGTCTGAGTCTTGATGGAGCTTGGTCTCGGTCTTGTCTTGGACTCAAGCTTATTTGGACTCGGTCTTGTCTCAGACTCGAGCGCATTTGGACTCGATCTTGTCTGAGTCTTGATGGTGCTTGGTCTCGGTCTTGTCTTGGACTCAAGCTTATTTGGACTCGGTCTTGTCTGAGTCTTGATGGAGCTTGGTCTCTGTCTTGTCTCAGACTCGAGCGCATTTGGACTCGATCTTGTCTGAGTCTTGATGGAGCTTGGTCTCGGTCTTGTCTTGGACTCAAGCTTATTTGGTCTCGGTCTTGTCTCAGACTCGAGCGCATTTGGACTCGATCTTGTCTGAGTCTTGATGGTGCTTGGTCTCGGTCTTGTCTTGGACTCAAGCTTATTTGGACTCGGTCTTGTCTGAGTCTTGATGGAGCTTGGTCTCTGTCTTGTCTCAGACTCGAGCGCATTTGGACTCGATCTTGTCTGAGTCTTGATGGAGCTTGGTCTTGGTCTTGTCTCAGACTCGAGCGCATTTGGACTCGATCTTGTCTCAGTCTTGATGGAGCTTGGTCTCGGTCTTGTCTCAGACTCGAGCGCATTTGGACTCGATCTTGTCTCAGTCTTGATGGAGCTTGGTCTCGGTCTTGTCTCAGACTCGAGCGCATTTGGACTCGATCTTGTCTCAGTCTTGATGGTGCTTGGTCTCGGCCTTGTCTCGCACTTGAGGTCTGACAGTTGATGAGTGTGATCATATTTCATTACAGACGTAAATGTGCAGAGACTAAATCACTACAAAACCAGTAAGAGAATGTAACTGTAAATGTTATGAACTTGAAAAACAAAACACTTGATTAACTTTGAAGTTGTTTTCTGTAAAGTACCAGTGGAGGCGGGATTAAAGAAAGGATTCTCAAGATGTGGATAAGGGGTGCAGAGTGTTTAAGTTCAGTGGAGTTTGCTTGGTTTATTTTAAGTCTACATAAACATTAACCAGATCAAATGGATAGACTTAAATAAAAAAAATATATATAAACAGTATATATGAGCCAAATTAACTGTAAAATACAAATAAATGTAGGAAATGACAAAGATGGTCTTGATTTGGTCTCAATGGGCTGTGGTCTCGGTCTTGTCTCGATCTCGACCTTTAAGGTCTTCGTCACGTCTTGGTCTCGACTCTCGGAGGTCTTGGTCTTGGGACTCTGTGGTCTCGGAATGGATTTGGTCTCGACCTTTAAAGTCTTGATCTCAACTCTCAGACGTCTTGGTCTTGGGACCCTGTGGTCTCGGACTGGTCTTGGTCTCAAATAGTGCGCTCTTGACTACAACACTAGTCTCAGTAATGTGTGTTGTTGATTACACTGCACTTTACAATGGAATACTGGAAAAGTAAATTCCCAAATATGACGCCTGATCATTTCTATTATTGACTCGACCCAAGACCTGCTGTATGACAACAAAAATCTGCAGTTGAACAATATTAATTTTACCTGCCCCCATCTGTATTCTGGCCTTTAGAACGTTCTGTTATCTGAAACCCAGCAATTGTTTCTGATTTTTTAGCTTTCTATGGAGTTATAACATTCCACTTTCACCAAAAACATGCCTGAAGACTTTCTAGATGTCATCCATGCATGTATGGGTCATTTAGTGATCTCTCCCGGGCCCTATTTAAACCCTTTTTACAGTTAACTTGAATATCTTGTCCAGTGCTCACAACAATTCTCCATAAATATACAAAAGCATGATACAAAACTGTACACAATAACTTCACAAACCTGATGCGATGTGCAGTTTTCTCATTAGCGGTGCTCTGAAGGGGGAGTGTTTTAGTGCAGGGAGTAAAGGGAAGGGAGACTCACAATAAATCCTAAATCTACAATAAAATATAGCATTTTCAAAAACATAAAAGGTAACAGTGATCTGAATTTGTTATGTGTTAGCAGTTAAAAAATAAGAAAACACATCATTTTGAGTTGTGTGTTATATATTTGTATACAAAATTAAATACCTTTTCAATTCAAACCTTGTGTAACATGGTCTCACTTACTTTTATATAGTTATAGCCAAACTTGTGTGTCTCTAGTGTTGCGTTTGTGTCTTTTGGCCATCCTCTTTGTGTAACCTTTGCCGTGGTGATGTGGTGCTTTGATTCATAAACACATAAACAGACCATTGAGTTAACTGTGTGTTTTTAATATTTTTCAGGCCAAGAAGAGTCGTACCTCACATACCAGCCCGTTATGCAACAAGAAGGTGAGAGACTAGTTTGGTTTTCTGATAAATAAACATGCAGTATTGTTATTGCTTTGTCTGGAATGGCATTAAACCAGACCAAGTTACAGGTCAGATCTGTGGAGAGGTGACCCCACTCACAGTCAGAATTTCTGTTTTTTTCGTTATAAAACCACCTGTAATGTAATAAATGTAAAGTTGAGCTGTTTAATGTCATACTGTGGAACATTCCAGGCAGAACAGTGACATAGTGCAGCTTTAAATAGTTGGTCTGTCATCAGTGTTGGGAAGGTTACTTTTAAAATGTAATCCCCTACAGATTACAGATTACATACCCCAAAATGTAGTTTGGAACATAATCCATTCAATTACTTAAAGTGAGCAATGTAATCTGAATACTTTGGATTACTTGATTTGCTGTAGAGAAGCAAAGATTTTGGTTTAGACCTGGTTTAGTCCTGGTTTAGACCTAGTTTAATCCTGGTTTAGTCCTGATTTAGACCTGGTTTTAGTCCTGGTTTAGTCCTGGTTTAGACCTGGTTGTAGTCCTAGTTTAATCCTGGTTTAGTCTTGGTTTAGTCTTGGTTTAGTCCTGGTTTAGACCTGGTTTTAGTCCTAGTTTAATCCTGGTTTAGTCTTGGTTTAGACCTAGTTTAGTCCTGATTTAGTCCTGGTTTAGTCCTGGTTTAGTCTTGGTTTAGTCCTGGTTTAGACCTGGTTTTAGTCCTAGTTTAATCCTGGTTTAGTCTTGGTTTAGTCCTGGTTTAGACCTGGTTTTAGTCCTGGTTTTGTCCTGTTTTAGTCTTGGTTTAGTCCTGGTTTAGACCTGGTTTGGACCTGGTTTTAGTCCTAGTTTAGTCCTGGTTTAGTCCTGGTGTGAAAACAGGAAAATACCACCATGTAATCCATTTATTTCAACAAAGTAACTGTAATCCAATTACCACTCACTGAAACAGTAACTGTAACTGAATACAGTTACTCATAATTTGTACTCTCATTACGCAACTCCGGTACATGTAATCTGTTACTCCCCAACACTGTCAGTCATAATAATTAATTTGAAGTGTGATATATTGGTACCAATGATAAATATAGATAATACTGAAACTAAATCAACCAAATATCTCCAGAAATATATTCTAAAAGTAGAAACCTTTTAAAAGAAACAGCTACAGTAAATACTCTTTTGTTGTCTTCAAATCCACTTCATTTATATTATGCATTTTACAAAGCAGTTTCCAAAGTGCTTCCCAGAGATCATAAAATGAAGACAACAAAAGTTAAATTGCAAAAAAATGCAATCATACCAGTTCTAAAACAATAAAACCAGCTCAAATTGTATCTTAGTGCAGTATCTTACTATTATGTTTCTCACTAGTGCAAAAATAAATATTGACTCCCCCCAAAAATATTGTTCCTTCTATATTTTTTTTGAAAGATTAATTGATAAAGTTGATATAGTTGTGCCCTAACAGCCAAAACTGTTCTAATATTAAAGAAAATGTGTCATTTCTTTGGGTAAAGTCAGAGATGTCACATTTGGATTCTGATATTGAAAGAAGCATTTATCATTTTTATTAGCGTGTATTTTTAAATGGTTGTTTTGTTAAATGTTGATTGTGTGTTGCAGTGAGCTACACGCGTCCTGTGATCATTCTGGGGCTGATGAAGGACCAAGTCAACGATGACCTCATCTCTGAGTTTCCAGACAAGTTTGGCTCCTGCGTCCCACGTGAGTCTCACCTTTTTACACACACCAGCACTGAGGTACAGGGCCCGGTTTAGTCCTGGTTTAGTCCTGGTTTAGTCCTGGTTTAGACCCGGTTTAGACCTGGTTTAGACCTGGTTCAGATTTGGTTTAGACCCAGTTTGGACGTGGTTTAGACATGGTTTAGACCTTGTATGGATCCGGTTTAGACCTGGTTTAGACTCAGTTTAGACCCAATTTAGACCCGGTTTAGGCCTGGTTTAGTTAGTTAGTGGTTTCAATCTGGTTTCAATCTGGTTTAGTCCTTAACTTCTTGAGTTCTTTTTAAAGAGAATAAAGTAGGAGATTGTTGTTGACATGTTATGGCATGACATGGCTGCAGCTGCATGAACAAAAGAAGACAAAATAAAAAAATATGGACTGTTTTAGTCCTGGTTTAGGTGTAGCGTAGACCTGGTTTTGTTCTGGTTTATTCCTGGACCCGGTTTACTTTTTTTTTTTTTTTATCTTGGTTTATAAATTGATTACTCCATAGTCCTTCACAAAAGGTGAAAATTCTTTTATATTTGTGGTTGTAAATAAGCCATACATGGGAGACACCAGACATTAAAAACATATTCAATTTCATATTTTAATAACATTAAATAATAGTGACAATTCATGCAGATGTTTTAAAATAACCAAATTTAGCTTAAACACAATTTCATTCATATATTGTACCCCCTCTCCGCAGACACGACCCGGCCGCGGCGGGACTATGAGGTGGACGGCCGGGACTATCACTTCATGGCGTCTCGGGAGCTGATGGAGCGAGAGATCCAGGAGCACAAGTTCATCGAGGCCGGACAGTACAACAACCACCTGTACGGCACCAGCATCCAGTCTGTGCGCCAGGTCGCAGAGAAGGTACGCACAGACAGGGGGCGCTACACTATCTATATGTGAATGTGTGTAATTCACAAAGACTAGCAAGAAGGTTCCGGGATTCTGTGTGGAGTTTGCATGTTCTCCCTGTGTCTGGGTGGGTTTCTTTCAGAATCTCTGGTTTCCTCCATCAACCCAAAACATGAACACTGGGTCAAATCATCCAGCAAAGGAAGTTCTGACCAACACTAGCTCAAGATGTGTTTCTCCAGCGACATAGAAAGATGGGTCAAATGCAGAGGATATATGAGAGGATGTAACAGTATTCTAACCACTATCTAATCACGATATTTTCACCATATGAATCTCACGGTGCGAAATGTATTAATCTATACATTTGGTGGAAGCTAACACAATTGTGAATATGCTGTTTTTCTGTCATAATCCAAATAAGATTTAAAAGTGCTCAATAAGAGTTATTTCAGCATGAAGATTGGACTGAAACAGAGCAAAGGATCATGATCTATGTAGTTCTTTCTGGTTCTGCACCATAACAATGAATTTAAGATAAGAAATTTAAACAGTATTTCAGTATATTGTGATGGCCCACGGTATTATCGTGAGACTTTTGACGATACGATATCATGATATTTCGGTTATTGTTACATCTCTACACGTTTCCCTACAGCGGCTTTATTAGTGTACTTTGGTCGTGTTTAGCTGTGTACTAAAGGCCCTTGTCTGTTCCAGGGTAAGCACTGTATCCTGGACGTGTCAGGGAACGCCATCAAGCGTCTGCAGCTGGCAGGACTCCACCCCATCGCCATCCTCATCAAACCCCGCAACATCGAAAACATCATGTGAGTCTGAAAACACAAAGCACTAGACTTGGGACTGAAATTTGGAATCACAACTATGAAATTTAACATTATGAATAAAGGTGCACTATGAAACTTTCCTAATAGAGGGTCCGCCACCTGCTTGACTCCATTAGATATTCTTGTTTATTTCCTGTAGTATGGTATTTAATTTCATCTCCATGGAGACCAGACCAAGTTATACGCCAAATCTGTGGACAGACAAGCCCGCTCACAGTTAGAATACCTGTTTTCATTTGTATTATTGTGCAAAGCATAAATGTGGACACAACAATCACTGACCACATCACCAGACCACGTTACAGGTCAGATCTGTGGAAGAAGTGGGCACACAGCGCGCAGGAATAATGCAAGTTGTTGTGGTAGTTTTGAGAAATAAAAACACCTGGAACTGAATAAATACAGAGCGCATTCACAAAACAATCTGTGTGCGTTTCATTAATAAAACTACTGCACATCGCATCAGGTTTGTGAAGTTGTAGTGTATTGTTTTGTATCATGCTTTTGTATATTTATGGAGAATTGTCGCATGGGAAAATGGATGATAACTGTAAGGTGGGTTCGAATAGGGCCCGGGAGAGATCACTAAAGCTGCGTTCAGACTGCAGCCTGAAGTGAACCAAATCCGATTTTTTGGCCTCTATGTGACCTGTATCTGATCTTTTAATGACTGAACGACACAGATCCGATTTTTTCAAATGCGACCCAGGTCACTTTGAAATGTGGTCCTGAAACCGATACATATCCGATCTTTTGACATGCGACTTCAGTGTGAACGGCCAAAGCGCATGAATCTAACCTACACGTTATCAACAAGCCACAAACGTCACTATTCTGCGCTGAAGTAGGTAAAAATTGTTAATGAACTCCATGTCACTGAAGTGAAGCACATCACCACTCACCACTCTTGGCTCCGTCTCCACATCCACACGTTCCTTTCAACAGACGTCGCTGCCGCTGCCCCACAAAACACCACGGCCAAAAACCTCGTCCTTCTCCTTCTCAATCTCCTCCTTAAAACAAGTAAGTTGTTCATGTTCTGGCTGCGGTACGAGAGGAACTTTAAAATCTCCAGGTGCTCAATGTTCGCCTCCATGTTTGGACAACTTCCGTAAACACAGAGACGCTCGCTGCGGTTGACGTCATCGTGTCTCCAGTGCACATGCGGGACACTTTCAAACCGTTTACCGTTCACACTGGAGTCACATACAAGTCACATTTAATTGGAAATGTGAACGACCTCGGAAAAACATCGGATTTCACACAAAAAATCGGAATTGAGCATTAAGCCCTGCAGTCTGAACGTAGCCTAAAATACTCACGATACGATGAATGACTAAAAAAAACTCTGCAGAGATGTTTTCGGGGCGGCAGTAGCTCAGTTGGTAGAGCATTCGCCCACTGATCTGAAGGTTGGTGGTTTGAATCCTGCTCTCAACATAAACATCATGGGTTGAGCGGTCAGATCCACTGACTCACAGGTTGGCCGGTGTGATTCCAGCTCCCACGGATGAATGCTGCCGTTGTGCCCTTGGGCAAGACACTTAACCCACCACCCATTTGCCATTTTGATGAGGGAACAACGTTATAACATGTTAGAAAGCTCTTTCAAATGTAAGAGAAATGATACTAAAGCTCCACAACATCCTGAGCCTGCACACACGAAGGTCCTGCTGAATTATGCTTTACACAATAATTAATATATCAACTTATCATTCAATAGCTGAAAAACTCCTAGGAAAACGGGTATTTTGACTGTGAATACCTATGTGCGTGGTTTAGAGTGTGGATCGGGATGCATTCAGTGACTAATTTCGACCCGAGTAAGATAAACATGAAGATATTTGTGTCTGAACCCTACACAATTAAAATCACATTATTTTCATAGGCCTACTAATGAAACACGTAGGATATTGTTTCTGTGGGCTCTAACGGACACAAAGATGCAAAATACAAACTCAGGATAGAGCAAAAATAATGAAAAGACTTTACATTTAAACTGCAGCGTCCCATACACATTATCCATAGAAACTGTCCTCTGTAAATAATGACATCCAGTCCACAAAACAGCACTGTTAATCCAGTTTGAAGTGTTCCTTAAAAGTAAAAAGGCGAAAGTAGTTCACGTGTGTCTGTTTACATCCACACAGCGCACGGATCAAGGTAAAGCTGCAGATTAGAGATAGTGACTCTACTTCCTGTGAACTTTATTGTCAATCTTTTATGCTTTAAAAATCACATATCTGAAGTTTTGCACATTTCACAAATAATAATAACACGGTTTTGACTTGTATCTGAACTAGAAGTGCAGAGCTTTGATCTTTTGAACACTTCAGAGTCTCAGAGGGAGTGGTTTTACTGTAGACAGGAAACAGCTGACGTGCTTATGTGTTTGAGTCCGAGCCAAGCCTTAACATAAGTTCTAAATATTTGTCTGAACCTGAACCCGTCTTTGGTCCATGCTCTAGTGTGGTTGTCTCTCCACAGATCTGACCTTGAACTTGATTTGGTCTCCATGAAGATAGAAAGTTTTAATACCATACTGTGAACCATTCCTGGCAAAGCAATAACATCTCCATGGAGAAAAGCGTTTGACGGACCCTCCACCAGAAAAGTGCACCTTTAATTATAATTTTGCGCTTAAGTACGTCCATTATTATCATCCTATATAAACTAGGGTGACAATCAACAAACAAATAAAACTGTGACCAAGTGTTACCGAGTTCAAACATTATGCGCTGTTTATTGAACGTTACACAAACTGCTTATATTACCTTATTCTTTATCACAAACAGCCGACTAACCATGTCATCTAGGTTCATCTGTAATAAAAGTCAGAAGTTTAGAATCAGGTGATGCTGTAAAAGTTATATTTTACTGTATGTTTACTCTGTTTCTTTCGTTCACAGGGAGATGAACAAGCGCCTAACGGAGGAGCAGGCCCGCAAGACCTTTGACCGAGCCATCAAACTAGAGCTGGAGTTTACAGAGTTTTTCACTGGTATGACTCCCATGTGTTCACATTAGAAATCATAGGCCAGATGAATGAAGAGCTGTGAATGCTTATATTTGTGATGACATCACAACAATAATATTTAATACAGATAAGGGACAGCAAAAATTAATATTGTGCAGTTTTTTTTGTAAAAACAAGGGTTCCTTGCCTGAGCAAACAGTTCCTTCTACATTCTGGGGTCTGGAACTGGAACCATAAGAGCCTCAAATCTCCATCCTAACTTGGAACAGTCGTGATCTCTCAAAAATTCTTGTATCATTTGGAACTATGTATAACTAGTTTTACCTGAGATGCATTATTCACTAGGGATGGACATGATTAGCCAACTAATCGATAATTGATCATTAAGAATTTCATTGATCATATTCATTTTTAGCTGACAAACTGAATGTATGTTGCTGTGCGTAGCGTAGTTTAAGAAGATGAGACTGCGTCTAACAGCACAAACACCGGAGTTGTGCCTCACAGTCCCACATTTCAGCTCTGGCTCTTGGAGATCACTGTAACACTCAGTGAGTGTGTTTACATGCACGTCAGTGTTCTCCCGACGATCGATTAAGAACATTTTATCGAATGCCCATCCCAATTACTCATTGTTCATCTCCACAGACTAGTAATGGGACTTTCAGCATCTTTGTGGAATCCATATCTTTTAAATCAGCTCTGAGTAGAATGTAAGGAATACCTTTATTTAAAACACTGCAATAACTGATATTTTGGACATGGCTTTTCAGATTCACAGATGAGACGTTTCAGTTTGTAGCTGTGGTATAAGTGTATTAAACAACTTGGAGCCATGCTTTATGCCGTTTTAAGGTTTTTCATGCTATGGTCTGATACCAGTCTCTTCTGGATTCTAAGGGTGCACTCCCACTAGCCCAAGTACGGACTGCCCCTAAAGTGCGGTACGTTAGCCCAGTGTGAGTGCTATTGAGCCGTGCGCAGAACGGATGGGACTTTGGCCTGATTGGACGAGGTGGGCCAAAGCACGGTGCAGTTGCTCATGTACGCACACGCAGGACTTTACTATACGAGCCCTGTGTGTGCGCTGATGTTACTCATAGGAGGAAAACAGTGAATAAAATCTCCAAAACACACGGCAAACCCGCGCTCACTTTCAATAATGACAGACAAAAATTTTGCTGCCTCTCGTCTCCAGCTGTTTTTATATCCATAAACTCACAGAGGAGCGTGTATCATAAAACAACGCACATGAGCCTCACGATTTAATAGATATTTCTGCCGCTAATAGATATTTTTTCCTCTAAAAAAAAAAACTGTTTGTCTGTTCCAGGGATCGTGCAGGGGTCCAGTCTGGAGGAGATCTACTCGCAGGTTAAACACATAATCGAGGAGCAGTCGGGACCGTACATCTGGATTCCCACAAAAGAACGTCTGTGAACGCAGCACCGCCTCCACAACCACCGCCCATTGTAATCTTATCAGCCTGCTTCCTCTGCTCCTCACTTCAACACAAATCTATATATTCATCTATCAAGCACATACTAGTACATGGACCTGGCTGGGACTATCTGGGAGGGGCTTAAGCATCCCAGCAGCCAACGGGAGGACCCCCTTTGCTCGGTTCCTTAATGTTTAAGGAAGTGGTGACCGCAACGAAGCATTGATATAATTATTGTTAAAACCTTTTTTTTTTCTTGCGTCAATTCTTGTGTTTTTTTTTTCATATTATCGAATGCATAACTCATGTGTATGGGGTTGACGAAGAGGAGCTGGACTTTTGCACGCCGTAGCTTTAAGAGCATGTTTATAATGGGGTATATGTTGACCTATGATCCCTGTCTCTCTCTCTCCTCAAAGCCATTGTTTCCCATTGGCCCATCCATCTATTATTATTAGTATTGTAGGAACTAAATACGAAATTGAACCCCCCTGACTGTGGCGTAGACTGCAGGATTAAACTCAACGAAACCAGGAATCCGTAGGTTGTGTTAATATGATGTTTACATATTTAAATTGGAAGGAAATGTGGTAGTTTTTGCTTTGTGTCTGAAATTTTGAGGCTTATCTACATACAACAATAAAAATTAAAATCCATGTATCCTCTTAAACTACTTTTTTTTTTTTTTTTTTTTGCTTTTGAAATCAGTGATATTCAGAATAGATCAACAGAGGTGGGTAAAAGCCAAACATTATACTTATTACTTAAAGCTTCACTCTGTAACTTTTCTGGTGGAGGATCTGCTACCTACATTTGTCCATGGAGATGTTATTGCTTTGTTTGGAATGTCCCATGGTATGACATTAAACATCCTTATAGCATATATTCATTACAGGTGTTTTTATTGCTCAAAAATACAGTAATTCCTTCTGTGAATAGGGGCGACTCTCCACAGATCTGAACTGTAATGTAGCACAGTGCTGTAACGGTCCAGTGGTCCCCAACCTTTTTTTTTTTTTTGTGCTCTTAGGGACAGTATTTTCACGGAAGGTGGCATGGGAGGAAGCGCGGTGCACAGTTCACACAGCATGATTTAGTCCTGGTTTGGACCTGGTTTAGTCCTGGATAAATCTTGTTTTAGTCCTAGTTTAGTCCTGGTTAAATATTGTTTTAGTCCTAGTTTAGTCCTGGTTTAGTCCTGGTTAAGACTAGTCAGGCTGGTAACACCTAGTGCTTCCACTTAATTTAATTTCTCTCCAGTGACTACATCAGGAATCAGAATACACTTGACAGTTCGCAAAACAGTCATGAGTTCGGGCACCAGCCAATCAGCGAAGAGCCATATATTCTGTATTGGCATCGATTCCTGAGATCAAGGATTTTGGAATGTTTGGTGAATTTTATCAAGGGGAAAGATGTTATTGCCCTCTTCCTACGGAATTTGGGAAAAGCTTAATATATCAGTTACATACACCACAACCAAATAGCAGCGATTGGTTAAATACAAAAGTACCCGCCTACTGTTGAGTGAACGAATCCTAACGCTGCGAGGTCAGACGGTTTCCACAAAGTGAAACCGGCTGATGAATCAGGCTAGGTTTAGTCCTGATTTAGACCTGGTTTAGACCTGGTTTAGACCTGGTTTAGACCTGGTTTAGACCTGGGGCGGTCTACATGGCGTACATGAAAAGACACGGCCCACGCGGCGTATAGGGGGGTTAGCACTTTTGCAGCCTGATACCAAAGGACTCACGGCCTGGTACTGGTTCATGGCCTGGGTGTTGGGGACCCCCTGCTGTAACCTGTTTGTTTTACTGTAGTCTACACTAGTTGTACTCTATATTGTGAAACATTCTGGACAAAGCACTAACATTTCCATGGAGACAAGCAGGTGGCACTAGAAACTAGAAAACGTGGTGCCCTTTTAAAGCTTCATTATGTAACTTTTCTGGTGGAAGGTCCTAGTCCCAGTTGGTTGTCTCAGTTAAGATGTTGCTTTCTCTGGAATGTTCCATAGTATGGCATTAAATCTATCTGGCATTCAGTCAGTTAAAGGTGTTTTTATTCCTGAAATGATTCCTGAAAAAAATGCTTTCTGACTGTCAGCAGGGTCAATGAGTCTCCACAGATCTGACCTGTAACTTGGTCTGGTGGCTTCACCTGCTTGTCTCCATGGAAACAGATAATGCCATATTAAATTATTCACTACCCACCTCTGTAACTTGACACAAAATCACTTCTATTTAAATAAAAAAGTATGCTATGAAAATGTATTATCTTTGAATGGAGAATGAATTTAACTGTATCAAAACTTTTTCATTTAAAGCTGCATTGTGTAACTTTTCTGGTGGGGGGTCCGTCACACGCTTTTCTCCATGGAGATGCTATTGTTATTTATCCAAAATGTTCCACAGTATTGAGCAAAACTATCAATCACGAGGGAGGCAAACAGGTTACAGCTCCTCCCCACTTACTCCCAGTGTCTCTTTCTACATTTCTATCACCATAGAAACCAAACCAGACCAAGTTACAGGTCAGATCTGCGAAGAGGCGACCCCGCTCAGTTAGAATGCCTGTTTTTCTAGGTATTTTTGAGCAATAAAACCATCTGTAATTGAAAAAAGCAGTGGCATATCCACAGAAACACGCAGGTGACTAACCTCCAACCAAAAAGTTACACAGTGCACCTTTAGGTTGATTCATATTGGCTCAAATCTAAGGGCTTTTCTCTGTAATGCCTTGGTCCCCCGTTTATCCCCCCACACGTATATTACTGTTGTATCATATTATATTATATTATATTATAAAGTCTTTTTTCACTTTTTAAATCATCCACATCTTTGACTCTTGGGTAACACTTTATAATAACTACACGTTATTTAGGCTTAATAAAACATGAACAAAGACTTAATTAATAATGATTCACGCTTAGTAACTACTTAATTACTACCTGAATTAGCACTTAACTTGCACTTAATTCATCTGTGCTGTAAATAGTTACTCAATACTTCTTAATTACTCATGAACTAACCATTTGCATATTTACAAATGTATATTTAAGTTCACATTTGAGCATTTATTAATGATTAATAAGCTATGAGAGAATGATTTACTAATAATACAATGTAATGATCATTCAGGCAGTTGTTATCTGTTAGTTAAGTCTTTCTGAGAGCTTTTCTAAAGTGAAGCTAATTATGTTTATTAAGCATTTGTTAAGGTTGGTCAAATTCCAGAGAAACAATAATGCATTACTAGTAAATCATTCTCTCATGGCTTATTAATCATTAATAAATGCACAAATTTATACTTAAATATACATTTACAAATGCACACACAAATGGTTAGTTCATGAGTAATTAAGTAAGAAATACTTATGAGTAACTATTTACAGCACAGGCAAATTAAGTGCAAGTTAAGTTCTAATTCAGGTAGTAATTAAGTAGTTACTAAGCATGAATCATTATTAATTAAGTCTTTGTTCATGCTTTATTAAGGCTAAATAAGGTGTAGTTATTATAAAGTGTTACTGACTCTTGCACTAAAGCAGGACCCACTTCCAAAAAGCTCTTCCACTCCAGCCAAATTCAGAATAAAAAGAAACCATCAAAAACAACCAGACTTAGATTTAAACACACTTTATTGATCCACAAGGGAAATGATTTGGACACAGTGGCTCATGCATCACTAGAGATGCACTGATACGACACTGGGATCTGATACCAGCGCCGATACTGAACATTTTGATGGACCGGATATCGGCTCCTTTCATATCCAATGGTGGAATGCAACAAAAGTACAAAAGTAAAAGTACAATACTCAATTACAAGTTTTAGGTATCTATACTTTACTCAAAATTGCATTGTGTAACTTTACCAATGGAGAGTTTGTTAAATGCTTTTTTTCATGGAGATGTTATTGCTTTGTCCGGAATGTCCCACAGTATGGCGTTAAACCTTTCTATCATCATGGAAACTAAACCAGACCAGCTACAGGTCAGATCTGCGGAGAGGCGATCCCGCTCACAGTCAGAATCAGTTTTTCTAGGTATTTTTGAGCTATAAAACCACCTGTAATTGAATAAATGTAAAGTAGAGCTGTTTAATGTCACACTGCGGAACATTCCAGGCAGAGCGACGACATCTCCATAGAAACAAGCAGGTGACGGACCGACGACCAAGTCACACAATGCACCTTTAAAGCCAAAATATCAACAACGGAAACAGAAAAAAGTTGGATCCATGTATCTCTACACATCACAATATAATATAACAGCAATGAGCAAAAATATAAATGGTGATTAAAAACAAATAAAAAAAACTCTAAACATGAATTAGAGTTGCTTTCTTCTCAAAAACATACCTCAAGATTTCTTTTGTTTCATTAAAAATTGTAAGTAATCCTTTCTAGTCTGATAAAATTGAATCAGTTTGGACTAAAGGTGAGAGATAGTGACAGAAATATACATCTTTCTTTGATTTCTTTTCTGTTTTTCATGCACAGTTGGTCAAATGCTTCCATCCCAGCTAAGTTAGTCCTGACCAAGACCAGCTCAGGATCTGAAGGTGGGTCACTGGGTCCTCTGCTCCTGACAGGTTTAACCCAGTGACACTGAAGGACGGGTCAAATGCAGAGGATGACTTTATCTTATGGGGACAATGTTATTATAATTTTTGCGATGCTAAAAGATGCTTGTGACAATATTGGATTCATTTTAACTATGACCTAAAAAGTGAACAGATTGTAAAATGAAGTGCTTTTTGTCATTTGCAACATTTTGAAGATTTTTTCCCATTTAGAAGTTGAATAATTGTTCATAATAATAATAATAATAATAATAATAATGCAACGGTTTTATATGGCGCTTCTTTGGACAATCAAAGACGCTTTACAGTTTATTATCCATTCACTCCGACCACCACCGTCACTCGCGCTTTCTTACTAGGCAATGTGGGTGAAGTGTCTTGCCCAAGGACACAACAACAGTTTTTGTGTCTGGTGCCCCCCCCGTGGTACCCGATTTTCCCATCCAAGAACTAGACGGGATCAGGCTTTGGCAAACTGGTATGGCCACGAATTGTTAATCACCATGGCAACAGTATTAACACCTCACCATAGCCTTATTTGGAAGATTACACCAAAACTGTGAGATTTCTTTTACGTTTTTGTCAACTTTTGGGTACATTTCTTCTCATTATTGTTAAAGGTGCACTGTGTACCTTTCAGGGCAGAGGGTTCATCGCTATGGAGATGTGGTTTTGCCTGGATTTTTTCACAGTGTGATATTAAACTTGTCTATTTCCGTGGAGACAAGCACCAAGCCAGTTTACAGGTCTGATCTGTGGAGAGGTGGGCCTTGCATATTATTCATGATATTATTTTATTGTATAGGCAAAAGCAATCTTCTTAGCATATCTCCATGGATACAACCAGGTCTTGGACTCTTAGCAGAAAAGTTACATAGTGAACGTTTAACATACTTAATATTCTTGAGCATCTAGCAAGTACATTATTTTAAATTAGCAAACCTTCATAGTTTAGTGAAGTTGAAAATGGCCGTGCTGTAAATCTTTCTTTACAAGTGACCAGCAGAGGGCGTCAGACGTAATTCATTCAAATGGAAAGCGAAGGAGCAAAGTTAGAAAATGCACCTCACAAATGTAAAATGTAGAACACAATTGCAAAAGTGTCCAAAACATTTTAAAAAGTCATTATAACACATAAAACGTACACTTTCTTAAACATAATTGTATCTGTGCATGACTATTATTTGAACAATGTTTATCTACAAATTTCATTGCAATTCAATATTTTAATTTGCCAGACTTAAATTGAAAAATGTATCACAAATGAATCACAATTGCAAAGGTGCCCAAAATTATTTTAAAAGTCACTACAATGGTTAAAGTGTCCCCTTTTTAATAAAAAAAATCTGTATTATTTGAACAATTTTACCTACAACCTGCAAATTAAATTCTTTTTCTTGACTTAGACTTAAAAAATAAAATAAAATGTCATAAAAGTCATAATTGCAAAGGTGCCCAAAACTATTTTAAAAAGTCACTATAATGCTTAAAATGTTTCCTTTCTTAATTCAATTTTTTTTCTGTATCTGGATATTATTTGAGCAATATTTATCTACAAATTTTATTGCAATTCAATATTTTAATTTGCCAGACTTTAGTTGTAGGTTTAAATTGAAAAAACTGATCCCAAATGAATCACAACTGCAAAGGTGTAAAGGTGCCCAAAACTATTTTAAAAGTCACTACAATGCTTAAAGTGTCCCCTTTTTTAATCAAAATTTTCCGTATTATTTGAACAATTTTACCTGCAACCTGCAAATTAAATTATTTTTCTTGACTTAGACTTTAAAAATAAAATAAAATGTAAAACATAATTGCAAAAGTGCCCAAAACTATTTTAAAAAAGTCATTATAAAACTTAAAATGTCTTCTTTCTTAATTCTATTTTTTTCTGTATATGGATTTTATTTGAACAATATTTATCTACACATTTTATTGCAAATTAAAACTTTTTTTTGACTTATAGTTATATTTTTTTAAATGTAAAACACAATTAAAAAGGTGCCCAAAACCACTACAATCCCTTTTTAAAATCTCAACTTTGTTCACATATGATAATTATTTAATAATTTAATAATTTTGATAATATTTCTGTAAAATTTCATTGCAAATCTAAATTTTAGTTTTCCTAGAATTCGGTGGAGCTGTTTTGCTTTATGGAGAAGAGCACCTGTTAATTTTGAACCTTACCAGCCACCTTACCTCCCATGAGTCTCCGAACGCGCGACTCGAAACAGAACAAAATAAAAAAAATACTCAGATTTGATCAAAATACAATTGAAATATTAAAAAAAGAGTTTATTTTTAGAAACAGTGAAGATTCTACAATTGAAATCACAGTTGTATTTCCTGCATTATTTTTGTCTGTTTCTTGTCGTGAGAAAATGGGGCGTCACTTCACTGTCTGTAAAAAGTTCTGATGCAAAGAGTGTGTTCAGATGAGTTTATATCACACATATTCTCATATTTATCCCAGTTCTAACACAGATAATAACTGCCTATTTTGGTACCAGATGAATACTACTAAGTCTGTGGAGAATTACTGAACCCTGTTTGCTCCACAGATCCTCCCTTTGAGTTGTGAATGATTGTGAATATTATAAATACTATGATATCTGTAAATACACGTCCTTTACTTTGACCTGGGCTTCGTCTCTCTCTTTCTTTCAGATTCAGCACGATACGTTGAGTTCACGTAACGTCATGAAATGATAGCGTCTCTTTAGTGTTCACTGACCTATACTACACTAAGAGGCATTAAAAACGCAACAGTCTAATTTTTCAATATTATTTCTCAATTTGAATGATATTGAACATGAAAAGACAAAACTAACAGTAGAAAAGGTAATTGAAAAAGAAAAAGAAAAATTCAGCCACAGATAACAAATGTCAATATCTTGTGTGTCCGCCGTTTGCACCCAATAACGCGGTAACACTTTATAATACACCTACACCTTATTTAGCCTTAATAAAGCATGAACAAAGACTTAATTAATAATGATTCACGCTTAGTAACTACTTAATTACTACCTGAATTAGCACTTAACTTAATTCGTCTGTGCTGTAAATAGTTACTCAATACTTCTTAATTACTCATGAACTACTCATTTGCATGTTTACAAATGCATATTTAAGTACAAATTTGAGCATTTATTAATGATTAATAAGCTATGAGAGAATGATTTACTAATAATACAATGCAATGATGATTCAGGCAGCTGTTATCTGTTAGTTAAGTCTTTCTGAGAGTTTTTCTAAAGTGAAGACTAATTATGTTTATTAAACATTTGTTAAGGTTGGTCAAATTCCAGAGAAACAATAATGCATTACTAGTAAATCATTCTTTCATGGCTTATTAATCATTAATAAATGCTCAAATTTGTACTTAAATATGCATTTGTAAATATGCAAATGGTTAGTTCATGAGTAATTAAGAAGTATTGAGTAACTATTTACAGCACAGGCGAATTAAGTGCAAGTTAAATTCTAATTCAGGTAGTAATTAAGTAGTTACTAAGCGTGAATCATTATTAATTAAGTCTTTGTTCATGCTTTATTAAGGCTAAATAAGGCGCAGTTGTTATAAAGTGTTACCAATAACGCTTGCTCTTGTCGTGGCATAGAAGTGATAGGCGCGTTGATTTCAGCCACCGGAATCGCGTCCCACTCTTCCAAGAGAGCAGTACGAAGATCCGCGACAGTTGCTGGAAGTGGGATACAACGGCGCACACGGCGATCCAGATTGTCCCAGAGGTGTTCTATTGGATTCATATCCAGAGAATAAGGCGGCCAGTCCATAACCTGCACGTTGCTTTCGACCAGACACTCCTGACAGATGCGTGCGATATGCGGACGCACATTCTCATTAGGGCTGGGTATCATTAAGAAGGTGCCGATACGATACATACCTCAACACAAGGCCACGATACGATACATACCTCGAAACACAGGCCACGATACGATACATACCTTGATACACAGGTCACGATACGATACATATCTCGATACACAGGCCACGATACGATACATATCTCGATACAGTGCACTTTTGATTTGATATGATATATTTCAAATCGTTTCAATACGGTTCAATAAAAAATAAAGGCTAAATCGTGGCTGTGATATCAAAAGTCTTTGTTAAACCACTTCTTGTGCAAAGTTCATATGAAACACAAACATTTTAATCCTCAAAACAGTGTCAAAATGTCAAATGTGTCGCATAAATGAGTTTCCTTTCACTCCACAAGCAACAAAACTGTAGCTGTAACAAAATAATTTAGTAAAACACACCTAAAAATATTCTTGGTGATATATCGATACAGTAGCCCACGATATCAATACTGTATCATCACATTAAACAATACAATATATCGATATTCCGATATTTTTGCACACCCCTAATTGTCATGCATGAAGGTCACTCCAGGATTTGCTGCTAAGAGTGGCATGATGACCGTGTGACGTCTTTCATTTTTCCTCTGGGTTTTTAAAGCCTTCACCAGCTGAGCTCAAATCATCAAAAGAACTCATCAAACAATGTCCTTACGACTCACACATTGAAAAGTAGGGATTGGCACCGTCATTTTGTTCTTTGGACTGAAAGGTGTGGCTCCATTGTTTCATAACCCACGACTGATCGTAAACAAAACAGCTTTCGTGTACGAAGTTTTTGTATTCAAAATAATTTGGCATTTAACTTTGTTGCGTTTTTAATGCCTCTTAGTGTATTTGTGCTTTCACTGTCAGATTGCAGATTTGTTGACCTGGTTTATGGTTAATATCTCTGTTGTGCATGGATGTCTATGGAAGAATGTTCAGCGGTTTCCCTGGTCACACACGCACACAAGTAAACCATAGAGAGTATATATAAATGGACATATTTCTACACGCTCTGGCCAGCTCTAACTCCAAACAGGAAGTGAACACGGAGGCGCTTCCAGTGTTCTGTCGAAATGAGCTCCCAGCAGTTTAAATCAATTCACGCTGCCCCGTTGAAATAAGATACCTCACGTTTTTCTGTTTACAGTTGTATAGATCCAGTAAATCCAAACCCGAACCTCCTCAGTTTGACAACATATTTCTTTGGATTAGAGACGCAGGTTTGATGCTGTTTGCACACTGTGATCACACTTTATACCTTAGATATTATGTACAATTTCAACTCATTTATATGAAAATGAATAGTTCATTTGGACAGTCGTATTCTGTTCCCTGACTAAAGGGAGCACATATCGACAGGACAATTTAACCATCGAATAATGCTCCCACTGTAGAATCATCTTTATTTACTCATTTATATGAATTTGGATAGAGCTCATTTTGACAGGCCGATATCTTCTATCAAATAAGACTCCATCGTATTTTATTTTGTTTCCATGTGTAGAAAACGTTGTAACTTTGTTTAGAAAGACGCAGTATAAATAAAATATCACTATATTATAATAGAAAATTCACACTGTAATCTATGATCTATAAAGATTTCAGTCCATCCATCCATCCATTTTCTTCCACTTACCTGCTTTCTGTGTCTGGGGTGAAGGAAGCCTGGGAGTCCCTGCTTTAGACTGCTGCTTCTGCAACCCATTCCCGGATAAGCGGAAGAAAATGGATGGATGGACTGAAATCTTTATATTTAACGCTAAATATCATAGATTACAGTATGAATTTCCTATTATAATATAGTGATATTTTATTGATACAGCACATTTCTAAACAAAGTTACAACATTTTCTACGCATGGAAACAAAACGAAATATGATGTAATGAAAATGATAATGATAAAATCAAATTATATTATATATATATTATATTAAATCCAAACTATTCAATCACCTAACGTAGGTATTCTGCTGCAAATCTAACACACACATGTCGATGCTTATACACTTGACTGGTCCAAACATACAATAAAACCAATACACTTTTAAAATGTGACTTGTTACTCCACTTCTTCCTCGAGAGTCATTTAAACTGGTACAGCGCTTGGGGGTCGTGGCCATGTGCAGTGGCTCTAGGTGGCTCAAATCAACAGAACCCTGGCTCCCATTGTCTTACACTGGAATATTGTGGCCCCTTTCTCTGTAACTGCTGCAGTGATGTACGTTTGGTCTTAAAATGTTCATATTGACCCATTATATATGATCCTGGGGTTTTTATTTCACTATTTTGTCTGTTTAAAAAATCCTATTCCTATTATAGAGCCTGGCTTCAACAATATCTGCAAGCCTCCATGAGCTTTATTTGACTGGAGCCAAATGCTATGGGTGACGTCACACTCACTTAGTCCACTTCCTTATACAGTCTACTACACCTTCGGGTGAATAAATGGTGAGGAATAATGATTAAAATGATTAAAAGCTCTGATATTGACATAAAAGCTCTGAAAGTTGAGTTGAGTTACAGAGCTTTAGACAGAACAGTGCTTCTAGTAAACTTTTCAGGCAAAACAACAACATATCCATGGAGAAAAGGTTTCAGATGCTCCACCTGAAAAACGTAAATAGTGCCCCTTCAAAAAAAACAACACAATATTAGCACAATCATTTTAAAGGTGCATTGCGCAACTTTTCTGGTGGAGGGTCCGTCAAATGCTTTTCTCCATGGACACGTTATTAATTCGTCTGGAATGTGTCACAGTATGGAATTAAACCTTTCTATCTTCATGGAGACCAAACCAGAGCTAGTTACAGGTCAGATCTGTGGAGAGGCGACCCCGCTCACAGTCAGAATGTCTGTTTTTCTAGGCATTTTTGAGCAATAAAACCACCTATAACTTAACAAATGTAAAGTAGAGCTGTTTAATGTCACACTGTGGAACATTCCAGGCAGAGCAATGACATTTTCACAGAAACAAGACGGTGACAGACCCCCCTCTTATTGTTCACAGGTAATCATGTGCCTCTAATTCACTTTATAATGTGAGTAAATCTTATCAGTGTGTGTTTATGGCCGGATCGTGCCCAGTGCATGTAAAGCAGGAGGGAGATAGTGCTGATTCTGTACAGTCCTGACACCGCGACCCAGCTTTATGAGCACACAGGAAGTCTTATAACCAGATTTCACTTACATTTCAAATCTGACACTGTTCGTTTATTGGTTCAGCTTCCTGTACTTTATTGATTAAACGTTCTGTATTCTGCAAAATAGACTCTTGTGAGCTTCAAGTCATGTTATAATGTTACTGAGAGTGTAACGATATCCAAGTCTCACAGTACGATATCTTCACGGTATGAACCTCACAGTACGATATTTATTGCGATATCGTGGGAAAGCTCATGATACGGTGGAGAGGCTCACGATTAGGGATGTAACAATATTCAAATCTCTGTATGATATAACAAAACAAAACTATGAATATGCGACTTTTTCCTCTTAAAATATCTTGACAAGACTTAAAAATGCGTAGAACTGTTATTTCTTCATGTAGTCTGCACTGAAATGGAGCAAAGGATCATGGTCTATGTAGTTCCCTTTGTCTTTTTTAGGTATTGCTGCACCATAACTCTTCATTTAAGCAGAAACTTGTAATTCAATATATTGTGACGGTCTATGATATCATTGTGAGAACTCTGACAATACGATATCACGAAATTTTGGTTACTGTTGCATCCCTAGTTGTTACCTCATCAGAAACCATACTGTATGTGGAGCTATGTTTTGTTTCATTCACACATGTTTGAGTAACTTTGCATTATTAGTTTGTCTACATCTCCAAAGCTCAAAATGTTCTGTTTCAACTTGTGATGTCATGAAGCGGTAGTTTTCATGTTAACAGTTTGTTTGAGCTTTAATTTAGTAGAGATTGGCAATTCCAGATCTGAAATCAGCCAAATAATTCTATTGAAAGGTGTGTGGAATTGAAAAACACGGTGGTGGACTTCCTGTATTACCACATGACATCACAAGGTGGAAGTGTTTTCTGTTTGAGAGAAGCATTCAGTCTAAATGTGCAGGGTTTGTGTGTTAAACATGTGTGAATGAAACAAAACACAACTCCAGGTCTGTTTGTGATGAAGAAATAACTTTATACAACTTTTCTGGTGGAGGGTCTGTCACCTGCTTAGGTTAGGTTGCTTTATTCGTATCTGTAGGTAAATTTGCTTTGCAGATTTGAGAGGCAGGTTCCACATTTCACATTTCATTTATCCACAAAACACGTATAAAAACACAGTTACAAAACAGAGTGTGACAGAGCTCCAGTGCAGAATGGTTTGTTCCATAAGCAGTTAGTTAAATTCATCCATCACGCTTGGCCAAAATCACAATAACTATTAAATATGTTAAAAACACACAATCTTAGATAAATAGATTACAATTGATTCATAAGTACGATAGCAGCCGGAACGAAGCTCCTTTTAAAACGATTTGTTCTAGATCTTGGGACTAAAAGTCTCTGACCAGAGGGAAGCAACTGAAACTCTGAGTTTAGTGGATGTTGCACGTCTTTTAAAATACTCTGGGACATCCTCTGTAAGTGTCTCGAGTACAGAGAGTCCAGCAGCTCTGAGGAAAGCCAGTCACCAAACTCGCCCATTTAACCGACTGATTCAGGGAGTTCTTGTTTTTAGCAGAAATGCTCCCAAACCATGAGACCAATATGCTTGTCTCCATGGAGATGTTAAGCATTGCCTGGAATGTTTCATGGTATGAAACACATCTATGAGTGTGTATACATGCACATCAGTATCCTGGTTCTTAGCCATATCTTGGTTCTGTGAGTATTCAGAATACCGTGTTTACATGCACGCTGAGAAACCAAGACACTCATACCCCTGTGTACATGATCAAATGGAGTATCCCGGTTTCTTGACATGATTTTATAAATGCACAAGCTCAAAATTTAACTATATTCAATATAATAAAGCAGGAAAAATACAAACAACCATGAGTTTCTTTAGCATAGGAAGTTCAGGAGGTTCTAACCAGTAGTAAGGAGCTCTGAGGTATCCCACAATCCACTGCACAGATCAAACCAAACACTGCAGCAGATTCTTCATTAAAATATTCTGCATAAATAAACTCAACTTTAAAACATAAAACCATAACCACTATAGAGCCACATCAGCCCATTTGATAAATATATAATAATAGCAGTTTTGCCACATTTGTTTACATTTTACAGAAACAAGACTTAAAACCTCATGGCTCATTTGCATAAACTATAAGTGCTGGAAAAAAACAGCTCGCTTCTTGTGCACTGATGTGATTCAGCTTCTGTTGGACTAAATGGACACGACTCAATGGAATATGTGCGTTCTTTTTGTGACAGAGGAGGTGCTCATGATGGTAAGTCTGTTCTGTGCGTATATCATAAAGGAGATGTTTAACTTTTCAGAGATCATATGTGCGCAGGTCGTACGAGTGCAGACTGTACATGCACACCTCTTTATTTTACAATCATCATTTCATTTTATTTATGTTTGTCACTTTATTTATGTTGGTCACTTTACTGTTGTGATGAAAAGACTGGAAAGTGTTTGTCTTTTGGACACATGTGCACTCAACTTTATGTTGCAGTAACCTGGATACTGTCTATACATGCCACAGTATCCCGCTTACTATCAGAATATACCAGCTACAGTATCCTGGTTTCTCATAACCAGGATACTACCTTATTTGGGATACTGAAAACGAGATACTGTGTATATATGTACCATGAAGAAACTGGGATATAACCTGATCATAACCTGGATACTGATGTGCATGTAAACACACTCTGTGTGGCATTTGTTCGTTCTATTGCTCAAAAATAGAATAATTCCTTCTATGAATAGGGATGTCTTTCCTCAGATCTGACCTGTAATTTTGTCTTTATTTTTTTATTTTTGCACTTTTTTTCTTCCATCTCGGCTCGGCAAAACTGTGACATCTGTGAGTTTGTTACCTGCAAGTTGTTCGTATATGTATATATTTGATCATTTGAAAAGAATAAAAGCAGTTTGATTAAAAAAAGCAAAACAAAAAAAAAAAAGCATTTGATGGACCCTCCACTAGAAAAGTTATACAATGCATAAATGAAACAAAACACAACTCCAGGTCTGTTTGTGATAAGAAATCAGCATTACAACATACAAGCAGATGTAGAAAATAGTGTAATATTGGCCCTTTACTTCATCCAGGTCACTCTGCAAAACAACATGACAAGTTATATTCCTGGAAACTTGAACGTGTGATTCCGGGTGGAGTTTTGGCCGCGTGCCGCGAGTGGAAAAGACCAGAGAGAAAGGGCCCTCTGTGCTTCCCTTACCTCTCATACCCTCATCAGCACTCTGCCTTTACAGCTCCCGCGCCATAAAACCCTTTATAAGGACTTTAGACCACGGAGATACTGCATTCTGGGCCCGTCTGGTACTTTTGTGAAGAAGTACCAGGGACGAGCAGCTGTGGTTATAATGGAGAAGGTAGTTGTGTTACTACTACTACCAATACTTCTACTGCAAAATGGTGAGTAATCTGTTTTAATTGTAATCGCTCAGTAATTGGTTAATGTAAAATACTTATAGACAGAAATCTATGGTGTAGTGGATCTAGTAGTAGTACTACTACTACTACTACTAATAGTAGTAGTAGTAGTAGTAGTAATTGTAGTAGTAGTGGTAGTAGTAGAGAATGATTGAATCTAAGTAGTAGTATAACAAGAGGTGGATACTATAGTCTAGTAGTTCAACTGGTAGTAGTAGTAGTAATCTAGTTAGTACTAGTAATAGCAGTAGTAGTAGTAGTAGTAGTAATGGGGAATGATTGAACTGAAGTAATGGTATAAGAATAGTGGGTACTATAGTCTAGAAGTAGTGGTAGTAGTAGTAGTAGTAGTAGTAGTAGTAGTAGTAGTAGTAGTAGTAGTAGTAGTAAGGAATGATAGGAGCCGTAGTATAGGGAGTAGTGGATACTGTAGTCTAGTAGTAGTACAGGTAGTGGTAGTAATAGTAGTAGTAGTAGTGGTAGTAGTAGCCTAGTTGTAATAGTAGTAGTTGTATTAGTAATCGGGAATCTTGGGAATATAGTATAGGGAGTAGTGAATGTTGTAGTCTAGTAGTAGTTATGGTAGTAGTAGTAGCAGCACTAGCTCTTTGTCCTGAGTAACCTAGGTATTACTTGGTATTAGAAGTAGTTCTTGTCATAATAGTGGAAGACCCAGCATTAGTAATAAAAGAATAGAGTAGAATTGTAGTGGTAGTATTAGTAGCCTCGTTTAGTAGTAGTAGTAGTAGTAGTAGTAGTAGTAGTAGTAGTAGTAATGGTAAAGAGGGGAATAGTAGTATAGGGAGTAGATGTTGTCATAGCAGTAGCCTAGTTGTAACAGTAGTAAATAAATAGTTGTAATAGTATTAGTTAGTAGTATTAATAATATAGAATGATGAGAGTAGTAGTATAGGGAATAGTAGTTGTAGTAGTAGTACTAGTAGTAGTAGTAGTAGTAGTAGTTGTGAGCGGAGGAAAAGTAAAAGAAATGTACTCAAATACAATTTTAGGTATTTAACCATTTTTTCAGTGGATTCATTATACTGCATTACATTTGAAAAGCTGTATTTTGTACTTTCTACCACTCCACTACATTTTCGAATCGGACTTCAAAGTAAAAAGTACTTTGCATTTGGTTTAACACTGCCTGGACCCAGCTTTGAGCAAATTATAAAATTCACTAGGAAAAAAAACAAAACAAATTGTTGCAGTAGTGATTGCAGTAGTACTAGTTTTTGTTGTATCAGTCATAGTAATAGTAGTAGTGTTAGTAGTACAGTAGTTCAGTAGTAATAGACATTTATTGTAGATGAGTATTACTGGTAAACATAGATTTAAATAGGACTTTCTTTATTTAAAATGGTGTAACTGAAATGTGTTTTATTAAAAGACTTTGTGAAAAATAAAGTTGTGTAAGTGACTCCAGTGGCCTTGGCTCGACCTTACCTGAACAATTTGTGCGTCTAATGAGCTGGACTTTGATCTGACGTTTGTAAAGGAGGCTCTTAAGGTGGAATTTAACCTGAAGTGTGTGAGGGAGGTTCTTAAGGTGGACTTTAATTTAGATTTTCATAGACGGAGAAATATTACAATTAGTTTCGAAGTTGAGACTCGTATTATTATTTTTAGTGGCGGCCATTTGAGCATTAGAATAAAACAAATGAATGTACCACCTGATGACATCATAAAGTGAAATAATTTAAGAGCAGGAGAGAAACACTGTGCCAGACTAACTGAGCATGAATGAATGAAAGTAGCCAAAAACTGCACTCAAGTAGTACTGTTACTTTAAAATAAGTATAAGTACAAAGTAGTGGTTCAAGAAATTACTCAAGTATAAGTATCCAGGGAAACTATACTCAAGTTAGAGTAATTGTACAGATATGACATTACTTTTATTTAATTTAAAGCTATTGTAACTGGAAGAACACATAAAATAATCCAACAAAATCTGGCGTTTTTAAAAGATAGACAAAAAAAAAATGACACGTTCAAATCATTTCACATTGTCAACATAAAACTTTTGTCACTTCTAGGTTTATTCACTTGTAGAGTTACCACAACTTTTACTTGAGTAAGAGTATTATTACAGTGTAAAATATATCACTCACGGAGGAGTATGGTGTCTGAAAAGTACCACAAGAAGTACAATTTCTTTAAAAAGTTATAAGTTAAGTAAAGGGTGATCAGATATTCTAAATTCAAAACTGGGACACACTTGGATTGGAATGGTTGGTATAAATAAAATTGTGAAAAGAGCGTGTAAGACTGTACATTCTCGTGTCAGTCATAATCTGAGTGACTTCTTACACTGCATTTATTTTGCTTTATGGTCATTTGCAAACATGGTTTTCTGTATTTTGGCTAAACAAATGACAATTTACGCTCCTCTTTACTGTTGGTGGAGATCAGATTAGTCAAAAATTGTGATAGTCCTGTTTTAGTCTTGGTTTAGATCTGATGTAGTTCTGGTTTAGTATTAGTTTAGTCCTGGTTTAGATCTGATGTAGTCCTGGTTTAATCTTAGTTTAGTCCTGGTTTAATCTTAGTTAAATCCTGGTTTAGATCTGATGTAGTCCTGGTTTAATCTTAGTTTAGTCCTGGTTTAGATTTGATGTAGTCCTGGTTTAATCTTAGTTTAGTCTTGGTTTAATCTTAGTTTAGTCCTGGTTTAGATCTGATGTAGTCCTTGTTTAATCTTAGTTTAGTCCTGGTTTAGACCTTTATAAAGTAAGCTTAGACACATATACATATAAGACTAATACAAATCCAATCTTTACTTTGCAAAAAAAGGCAATAAGAGCAATCGCATTATCAATTTATAATGAACTAACCAATGCATTATTTATAAACCTTCAAACTCTGAAATGTTATGATTTATTTGACCTTTACATTTGAAAATCTCTTGTCAAAATCATTACAGAATATGTTCAAAATCCGAAATAGCTCAGAGGTACAGCCATATTTATCAAAACACTTCAGCCTACACCTTTTCGGTCAGTGTATGTTAAATATGACTGTCTGTGGAATAAGGTCAGAATATACTGTACCTGTGACCCAAATAAATTAATCAGTCAGTCAATAGTTTAGACCTGGTTTAGATCAAACTGGTCAAAAACAGGGACACATGGGACATTTCTTGTATAAAACTGGGACAAATCTGTTGAAACAGAGGGACATAGGGTTCAAAACTGGGACTGTCCCAGGTAAATAGGGACGTCTGGTCACCCTGACACTATTCAAGAAGACTACCCATATATGGAAAATATAATATGGCTGAATGCTCAAAAGGTTGATTTGAATTGCATAAAATGAGCTCTTTGTTTTCATCAGAGAAGCAATGGAATTGGAGTAAAAACGGTTTAAAAACGTATTAGAACATATCAATGTAATAAGTGTCATGGGTGTAAAGTGCGCCCCCTGTCTGTGCTGCAGTGACCTGTCAGAGTACCATCTCCTGGTGCACGGTGTCGGAGCAGGAGCAGAGTAAATGTAACGCCATGTCTCAGAAGTTCTCCGAGGCGTCCATCCGCCCCACGCTCAAGTGCGTCTCCGGACAAAAGACGGACGTCTGCGTGAGCAAACTACAGGTACTGCGCACACACTTTACACAGTACAAAGGATGAGAAAGTATCTTTACCCTTACGAACATGAGGTTTAAAGGGCCCATACTAGGCTCTTCTTTGATTTATGTTATAATGTTTCCACATCACAAACAGACCCAAAGTTTTAACACAATAGGCACTCCAAATAAGAAAAAAAGAAAAAAGAAAAAGAAAAAATCGCATCGAGTAAAAGGCCTATATTTAAATGGCCAAAGCCAACATGTTTCGACCTTAACTGCTCTTCATCAGGTCTTAATTAAAAACCCAGAGCATGGGCGTGGACTTTAAGTAAAACACACCAACCAAGAGTAGACTGGAGTTGACTGGAGGCAGACAAAACAGGTGCAAGATCAGCAGCACAGGACATGGCACAGGCAAAAAACATATATATATATACACAATACCCATCTATAAATGTACAGAGGCATTCAGACAACAACAACAACATTATTATCATCATTACAATTAAAGTTTCTATTATTATTGTTATCATAAAATTATTATTTTTATAGTTATCATTTTTATAATTATTTGTAATACTATTGTATTAACAGCAACAACAACTACTATGATATTATTATGATTATTTATTTATTTGAGACAGGGACAGTGCACAGTTTTTACATTAACCTTTTTTACAGGAGAGAAGGATTGTACATTAGGTTGTAGCAACAGTGCTAATATTATTATTTTTATTATTATCACCATTATTATTTTTTATCATTATCACTATTATTTGTATCATCACCATCATCACCACCACCATCACCATCACCAGGCCTTTTACTATATTTTTCCTTCTTTGGGGTGCCTGGAGACCTGTTGTGTTTTAGTTTTGATCCTTTTTCCAAGAGCTCTACCTGCTCCCACTGATTGGAACACCTGCAAACAGCCAGACCCAAAGTTTTGTTTTGTTTCATTCACATGTTAAACACACAAACCTGACATATTTAAGCTGAGTTCTTCTGTTAAACACCTTCTGATATCATGTGGTGATACAAGAAGTGCTCCACCGTGTGCATAATCTCAAAAAACTTTCACTAGAATCATTTAGATTCTTTCAGGCTGTGTATTGCCGAAACTTGAGCTTCATGACATCACAAGGTGCAAGAGAGCATTTTGAGCTTTAGAGATGTAGCCAGACAGAAACACAACTCCAGGTACATTTTTGAGGCGGTAACTGCATTATAACACGGCTGACAGATGAAGGACCCTCTCTCTCTGCGTATTCCTTGGAAATATTCCACAGAATGGCATTATAGTCATACCATATTACTTTATGGGTGCTGTTTACGGGCTTTTGACCTGTAACTTGTCCTGGTCGCGCCAACTACTCGTTTCCATGGAGATAGATAGGCCTAAGTTTAATGCCATACTGTGAAACATTCCAGGCAAAGCAATAACACGTTCATAGAGATCAGCAGAGCAACATATAAAAATCTATATATTTCAGGATTTGGCCTATTAGATCAGGGGTGCTCAATACATCAATTGCGATCTACCAGTCGATCGCCAAGGTCGTGTGGGTAGATCGCCGTGTCTTGTCTCGGACTCTATCACGTTTGGACTTGGTCTTGTCTCTCACTCGAGGTCTAACACTCAACAACTGCGATCATATTATGGCCGCTGCTGTTGGCAATAAACTTGTACCGGGGTGCGGGAGCGTGCGGAGCGTCTCACTATAGCCTGTGCGCCATTTGGAACCCGCGGATACTGTGTGGCACATCACAATCACACACGCTCCCTGCGCGCGGCTTGTCCGCAACAGCGTTAGTCCTCGTGTACCAGCGTGTATCACAGGGCAGGTTAAACTTTTTTAAAACATCCTACCTGTCCATCTGCTCACGTCAGCGCACCGCTCCTCGCCTTTTCACGCTCTCGCTCTTTCCCGGGTAAAGCGCACAGGCTCCTGCCACAATGCGCACAGATTAGAAGGACAAGACAAAACGCGTAGCAAAAACTGATCTAAATGTATGTTAGAGTGTTGGCACAGAGGAGCCAACAGCACAGAGCAGACCTACCGCGACATGTGGCTAAAGTTTGCCTAATAAACGTGCACAAATACATCTGGGTTTGGTTTGGTAAATGTGCAGAGGCTAAATCCCACTGTAAAACTCGTACTAACCATGTAACTCCAGTTAGGAACTTGAAAAAACAGGTTTAAAAATCCTAATCACTGTCTTCACTTTTTTCAGTTTTCTGTTAAGTGCTATTGAATGTTCTCTTAAGTCCAGTACAGTTTACTTGACTTTGTAGTCGGTTGATCATTTTTGACTTGGACATTTTATAAGTAGCTCGCGTACTGAAAAAGTGTGGGCACCTCTGTTTGCCTGACAGTGCCTCCCTATATAATATATAAGGAACTGAAGGGCTGAGTGTGTCAGGAGAAGAGGAAGGTGAGGCATGGACTGATTTGCACTTGCTTAGTCAGTACAGGTCTGCGTAATTTCCAGGTAATCCTATCTTTTACAAAGCAGAAATAGTCCTTAGCATTGGGGTCAGCAGACACAGCCTTCAGATAAGACACACACAAGTCTGCACATGTTATCACAGAGCATTCTGGGTAAAGTGGGTTTATGGCTACCAGTGAACTGAAACTGAGGTTACCCACTGCTCACTAAAGTTCATATAGGACTGCACTTAATGGGATTTTAATGAGATAAAGATGGAGTAACTGCTTATAGTCCATGATCATCTTGGAGTTTTTGATGGAGCGAGCTACACTCAATCCTGTCAGTGAAAGCATGTGGACTGGAGCAACGTTCAGGGTTTGGAGGAAGAAATTGAACTTTGAGGTTGAAATGTTGTTGTTTATGCTCAGGAAAATAATCTAGTACCTTTTCTTGTTTTTCATTATTGATCATGTACTATATTTCTGAGTGAATGTTGTTTGTGAACAGAGTAAACAGGTGGATGCCCTGTCCATGGACGCAGCGGACATCTACAGACTGGGAAAGATCGCCTCCTTCAAGATGGCTGCCAGTGAGACCAAACAAGATGGTGAGGCTCATGTTCACAGCAGCAGCTCATCTGCTCATGTGCTTTAATCCAAAGGTTGGAAGTTTGAATCCTGCTCCCTGTATAAACATTGTTGATAGACTGGTCAGATCCCTTGGCCCATTGGTTGACAGTGAAATTCCATGATCACACAGAAGAATGTTGTTGAACTGTTGTTGTGTTCTTAGGCAAGACACTTAACCCTCCTGAGCTCCGATGTCTGTGTACACCACTGCACAATCTCATTTGTCTTATAACATTTTTTTGGGCATCACACAACATGAAGAATGAAGAATAATCATAATTCAATAATGGTACACACCACGTGGCTTCAGAAAAAGTTTGTCTGACAGAATACCAGGCTCCAGCTCCATGTAGTAATGTCTCTGTAGTTCCACAGGTTAGCTGAGGCCAGCACCACATGCCAGTGGTGTTTTTGCATTTGAAAAAGTGAAAAGTGTAAATAAAAGGGAATCAGTGAGAGGTGGTCGTGTTCACAGTGGAGCTCTTCTGAGGAGGCTTGTGTTTACTGTTGGTCATAAAGACTGATTGCAGACGCAGCAAGAGGAGGTCTCACTCTGCACTAAGACCCCAAAATATCAGACAGACCTGATCAGTTACAGCTTGTCTTTGATTGGATCACTGTCCTGGTCTCACTCTGACACCTACAACTCACAATTGTTACGACCCAGCTCAATGGGTTCAGGGAAGTAACAAAAATAACCATAGTGTAAAAATGGAATAAATGAAGTAATGTTTAATTAACAGGAATGTAAAGGTGAATTAACAAAACAGACTAAAATATACAGAACATACTCTAAACTAAGAAAAAAAACAACAATGAGTTTTGTGCCACAAAACGGGTCACACAGGCATACACAAAACGAGTGGTAAAACTAAGGGACGCACAAAACTAAAACACAAGTTCCCCAAATTAAACCACATAAGCCCATAAACAGAATCGAGTGACCAAATAAAAGAAGGCACAAAACAGAACTAAACTACAAAACTACACACACAAACACAAAATGGCAGACTGGCCACCAAGGCCAACAGCCCGGTGCAGCCAATCTTCTTAAACGGGGGGCGGTGGCTGCAGGTGAGGTGGGCGTAGACATGCCCCACCAATCACGAGCCAGGGCTCCCACAGCAGCAATCAAGCAACATTTTCTACCAAAATAATTTGAAATACACAAAACAAAATTACAATTTAAGGCCTGGGGCTGTAACACGATTGTAAAAGTTTACTGTGATGCGTTCAGGTACCGGTGCGGTGTATTACGCAGTAGCTGTGGTGAAGCGCTCTAACCCGGGGCTGACAGTGAACTCGCTGAAGGGGAAGAAGAGCTGTCACACGGGGAAGGGTCGGACCGCCGGTTGGACCATGCCCCTGGGCTTCCTCACAGACACAGGGCGCATGTCTGTCATGGGCTGCAACTTCGCAAATGGTGAGCACTCAAACACAAATGCACAACTGATACTCTGGGGGGGTTCTGCATGTATGTCTATGACAAAATGATCACAGTTACCATGATGACAGTGCACTACATTGGACAACACAGCCTGATAATCTTTTAGACTGTCTGAAAAATATAAAATGGATTTAAACACATTTGGGTCAGATCTGTGGAGAGGCAAAAGAAGTGTCTGTTCTGTTTTTTGAGCTATAAAAAACTGTAATTGAATAAATGTAAAGTAGAGCTACTGTGGAACATTCAGGCAGAGCAATGACATGTCCATAGAATCAAGCAGGCAACAAATATCCAACCAAAAAGTTACATAGTGCACCTTTTATGATTGTAATTATATCTGATATTATCTAATCTTATACCCGCTTCTGTGAATGTTCCAGGTTTGTCGGACTTCTTCAGTGCCAGTTGTGTCCCTGGAGCCAATGCACAGGGTGACCCTGAGTCTCTGTGCACACTGTGCCGCGGAAACGCTGATGGACTGTACAAGTGTGACCTGAGTGAACAAGAACGCTACTTCAGCTACAGCGGCGCCTTCAGGTCAGCTCCGGAACTGCAGCTGTCACACTGTTAGATTTAGACTAACCCCCAATTTACACCAAAGCGTAACAATGCGTAAGATCAGCAGCACAGCGTAAGAGTATGGCAAGCCAAACTGTTCACATTTACGCCTATTTTTAACAAATTGTCTATTTGGCGAATTTATATACATTATGATAATGATCTTCTCCCACTGATTTTCCCAGTCAATCAATTGAAAGTGCTTTCAGCCAATCACTGGCCAAGACAAAGAGTCCAGAACAGTCCAACACTTATCTCCCTATGCAAGACGAGGAATGGACAGTGATTCTTTTACATGTTGAGCTATTAGATTTTAATAAACCTGTTTATTTAAAGGATGTCACAATTGAGCATATTAGCATTTTTTTAAGGATTTTCATTGAAGGCCACATTACTGTATCACATGTTCACTGCTGGAGTTCTCTCTGGTGCTGTGGATAGGCCATCACAGATCAGCCTAACTGCTGTAGTGGAACAATGAAACTCTCAATAGAATGCAGTGCAGTGAGACAGCACAGATATGGTCCTTTCCACAAACCACTGATAACAATCATTACCAAAGGATGCCTTTGTAAAATCATGAGTGCAACTTCTAGTTTGATCTTCTCCCAGTCTGTGGCCAGCACCCTGTACTTGGCTGTGGTCTGCCGAGGGAGCACCACCAGTAAAAGGGACATTAATTTGAATTTGAATTTATTTGTTTGGAGGATAAGCCCCTTGAGATGTGTCACCATCTCATTTTCAAGGGGGTCCTCATTAGAGTAAAGAATGTGTATTAGGAGGTCGGTGTTGGATTGTTCTGGACTCTTTTCACGGACTAGGAAAACCAGTGTGAGGAGTTCATTATCACATCCATAACACATCAAATAAGAACTCAGATAAGCTTATAATACGTGTCAAAATAAGGTGTTAATGCTTTCAAAATAGGCGTAAATGTGAACAGTTTGGCTTGCCATATTCAAGGAGCATACGCGCAGGTATCGCTTTCCATTTTAACCTGTCTGACAATTTACACCAGCAAGGGAAAGACAGGAATAAGCATGTGGTGTCAAAATGAACTTCTGTTGCCCTTTCAAAATAGGTTCTCTAAAACCACTACAGTCCCGTAAACACCACGCGTCGCATCAGGAGCTCAGTGAATGACTCGTGATGGACTACAGAAAGTTTACAGCCGCGAAGGATAAAGATAAAACACTTTACGATATCAGACAAAAACTTTACAAGAACAACGTGAAAACCAAAGTGAAACAGTGAGTAGCTTCATTAACACAGCACCGCAGATATGGCTCGTTATCGGTGCAAAGCATCGTCTCTCTTGTTGCCAACTTTTGTTTTGTGATTTAAAACATAATTTATCCAAACAACAATGAATACGTAAGCAATGCAAAACGTGTTTAAAAGTGAGAATCCACAGAGGCTGAAGTCACAGGAGCTGCTCTGTGTCTCTGGTGTAAATTGAAGCTTTTAAAAGTACGTGCGTTTGCAGCTCTGCCTATGTTGATGCTCCTGGTGTAAATTCAGGGTTAGACAAACTTTATTGATCCACAAGAGAAATAACTTGGACAAAGTAGCTCACACATCAAAATATATTATAATAACAAAAGAGAACTGGTAATAATACATTCTAAATAAGTAGCGGGTGATGTCAAATAAGGTGTAATTACATAAATGTCTATGTATGTTAGCGGTGCGTTCAGGGGACTCACAGGATTTTGCTTCTCTGGTTTTGTGCAGGTGTCTGGTGGAGGATGCAGGAGAAGTAGCTTTTGTTACACATACTACAGTTACGGACAACACAGACAGTAAGATTTAATTTTAATTTTAATTTACATAACGTACCTTTAAAGGTTCTATATTACAAAAATGTGACTCTTGTGAGCTTTAAGTCATGTTAGAATTGTTGTTACCATACCTTGAGTTGTGTTTTGTTTCATTCACACAAAGGGTTGCCAACTCCCTGAAAAATATATAAGGGACACTTCAGTGGCAGGGCTGGTGTCCAGTTGATTTGAGCTACAGAGTTCCAGTTGAAATGCTGTTGATTTGAGCTGCAGAAGTGGAGTAACAAGTCACATTTACAAGTGTATTGGTTTTATTGTATGTTTTGACCAGTTAAGCATGTAAGCATGTGCGTGTTAGATTTGCAGCAGAATACCTACATTAGGCTGCTGGTAGCTCATATTGAAAGGATCGGCGCCACTGTCGTCCATGCTGCTTTGTTACAGAGGTGAACCCTCAGAGCCTTCAAGGTATTCAGTGAAGGCCCAAGAAAAATACTGAATACATTTTTGTACTTCTAATATATTTTTTCAATATTTTTTATACAGTGAGTAATAAACACAACACTAGTAATAATTTCTAGATCATTGTTGTAAACTTGGACTAATATTTCTTGGGAAACAAAGGGTTAATATAATCAAAATGTTTCTTCCAATGATATCTGGGTAAATCAGTGACTCCCCCTGCAGGCACGGACAGTTGTATCTTCCAGGCCATACTCTTGTGATAGCATAAATAAGCGAGACCGTAGCTTTACAAAACGCACTGGATGCATCTATTTGGACACCTTGGAGGCATCTGAAAGAAGAAGAAGGAGAAAGACCCGAGAACCTGAGCTCGGACCCCGCAGCTGAGCCGGAGCTCGGAGCCAAGGCTCGGAGCCCACGGTCGGGACGGAGCTCCGGGCTAAGCAGCCTCGACCAATGAGATCATGAGCAGGATGTCCGTGCACTGTCAGCTCATTGGTCACAAAGCAGGAGAGGCTGAGAATATGTTTACTGTAAATTTTCTTAAAAAGAGTCTTTCCAGTGACTACACACTATTTTTGATTCTCACAGTAATACTACATGGGACTCAATATGGAACGTGCGCTTTTGTTTCTGAATAAGGGACGATTCTGTTTTTCAAGGGACGGTTGGCAACCCTATTCACACATGTTTGAGTAAGCCTTTATTAGTCTGTCTACATCTCCAAAGCTCAAAATGCTCTGGTCTACCTTGTGATGTCATCAAGTGGCAGTTTTCAAGTTACATCTACCTTTTACCTTTTGTTCAGGGCTGTATTTATCCAAATGATCCTAGTGAAGGTGTGTGGAGTTTAAAAACACAGTGAAGTACCTCCTGTATTACCACATGACATCACAAGATGGAACATAGTATTTTCTGTTTGAGAGAAAAACGCAAACCCAAAACACAACTCCAGGTCTGTTTATGCTGAGGAAACCACATTATAACACAGATCAGAAAATAGTGTAATATGGGCCCTTTAAACATTGAGTATATTCCTAAAGCTGATCCTGCGGTTCTCCAGACAAAGGTCCAGAGTGGGCGGCAGGGCTGAAGTCTTCAGATTATCAGCTGCTGTGCCCGGATGGTCGCAGAGCTCTTGTGTCCGAGTGGAAGAGCTGTCACCTGGTCCGGGTTCCCTTCAGAGGTGTGGTGGTCCGTGATGATCTCGACCCCTCTATGGTCTACAACATGCTCCGTGAGGGGCTGGTACGTTCACATATCCTGGGCTAGACTGTAGGACACAGGGCAATATAGCAAAAAAAATAATAATAAAATAAAATAAAAAAATACCATCATTATCATTTTTTTCCCCTTATATCAGTGATGATTACAAACAGCCCAGACCTACTTTCTAATACTACATTTTACACCTCTTCTTCAGTGTTGGGGAGTAACAGATTACATGTACCGGAGTTACGTAATCAGAGTACAAATTATGAGTATCTGCATTCAGTTACAGTTACTGTTTCAGTGAGTGGTAATTGGATTACAGTTACTTTGTTGAATAAATGGATTACACGGTGATATTTTCCTGTTTTCACATTTCAGGCTATATCCCTTTTTTTTTTTTTTTTTTTTTTCGGTAATTCCACTCATTGCACTAAACCAGGTCTAAACCAGGTCTAAACCAGGTCTAAACCCAGGTCTAAACCAGGTTTAAACCAGATCTAAACCAGGTCTAAACCAGATCTAAACCAGGTCTAAACCAGATCTAAACCAGGACTAAACCAGGTCTAAACCAGGTCTAAACCATATCTAAACCAGGACTAAACTAGGTCTAAACCAGGACTTAACCAGGTCTAAACCAGATCTAAACCAGGTCTAAACCAGATCTCAACCAGGACTAAACCAGGTCTAAACCAGGGCTAAACCAGGTCTAAATCAGGTCTAAACCAGATCTAAACCAGGACTAAACCAGGTATAAAACAGGACTAGAACCAGGTCTAAACCAGGTCTAAAACAGGATTTAATTTTAATTTAACAGGACTAAATCATGCTGCATGGACTGTGTTTCCTCCTCTTCTATCGATAATATTTTTAATTTGGTTAAGTAAAGTCTGGGCTTTTTTATTGCTTTTACCAGACAAAACATCTTATGTGAAGATTTCCTAGTATTTGCTACTCTAGAGCAAACCAAGTAATCCAAAGTATTCAGATTACGTTGCTCACCTAAAATAACTTAAAGGGTTCCGTTACAAATTACATTTTGGGGTATGTAATCTGTAATCTGTAGGGGAATACATTTTAAAAGTCACCTTCCCAACACTGTTCTTAGTACATTCTTTTAAAGGGACAGTTTGGAATTTTGGACATAGGGCCTCATTTCCTAGTGAGCCAGAGTGTTGGAGACGTGTGGAGACACTTTTAAAATATTCCATCCAGTCCTTGTATTTACAGAGGTCGCTGGTGCTAGACTAGTGCATGTCAATGGCCATAGTTATCCTGCCACTAAAAACAGTCTTACCCACTCCACAAAACACCCAAAACAAATCTATTAATACACCAGACTGTCCATGTGAATGTCTGTGTCAAGAGAATAATTTTAGAAGTAAAACCATCCTTGCATTTGAAGGATTTCTGTCTGAGCAGCAGCAGCGAGTTGTACATCCTAATAGAAAGCTTGGCAACGGCGGACTGATATATGAGAAAATAGTGCCTCAACATGCGATAATTCATGCAATGCAGGGTTAGTTTTACTTCAAACATTATTCTATCAACACAGACATTTACATCGACAGTTTGTTGTAATAACAGATGTGCTTCGGGTGTTTTGTGGAGTGGGTAAGACTGTTTTTAGTGGCAGGATAACTATGGCCATTGACATGCACTAGCCTAGCACCAGTGACCTCTGCAAATACAAGGACTGGATGGAATATTTCAAAAAGTGTCTCCACACATTTCCAACACTCTGGCTCACTAGGAAATGAGGACCTATGTCCAAAATTCTGGACTGTCCCTTTAAAACTTTGAGAATGTGACTATAATTCCTGATTTTCTGTTTAGGAGAAGTCTGGTTTTGACTTGTTCTCCTCATCTGCATACGGAGGAGGGACTGTGCTGTTTTCTGACCAGACCACAGACCTGCTCCCTGCTCAGACTGAAGTGCCTGTGGCCTGGATGGGACTCTCGTACTACAACGCCATGAAGGCCATGGACTGCTCTTCCCCCGGTGAGTTATCCACGTCTATACACACACTTTGTTTACACGTTTGTATTGAGAAAATATTACGTATCTAATATTAAGAGTGACATACATAGTCCAATGAGGTTCATTCGGTCTTCCGATAGTTTATGTTGGTAGGTTCTTTTTTCAAACCAAGAGTTTGTTTTCATACCAGACAGATTGGACTGCTTACTAGCGGGCTTCCTCAGAGTGGTCACGTGATGCTGCTGTTACGTGTCCAAATTTGGCAAACAATATCAACACACCAGTGAACCTGTACAGAAAACTCAGGCATTCTACTCATCCATCCAAAAGATAAAATAGAACCGGAGCACAAATGTAACGTCATATATGAAATACCCTGCATGTTCTGCAATAAAACACACATCATGGAAACAGGGACAGCGTTCAAAACACAACAAAAGGAACATAGGACAGAATACGAGAAGGAAACAGCGAAGGTGAAACACAAGCAACAAAACAGAAAGCAGAACAGGAACTCAAATCGGCCATTTCTGTCCACTGTGAGAAGCACATTATGGACTGGGACTGGGAGGAAAATAAACATTGTTGATGGATTAAAGAGGACAACTGAAATACGGAAACAGCCCACGGGACTATGAACCGGGATGTGGGGGCTTTTTTACTCTCACACACCTGGGATACTGTCCAGAGGAAGTGGGACTGCAGATGGCGCTGTTTTCTTACCTCCCCCGGTAGGTAGACAGTGCCAAAACCTGTTTAAATCAGTTGACCGGACACGGCACAGCAACATCACGTGACCACTCTGAGGAAGAACGCTAGGAGGCAGTCCAAACTGTCAGGTATGAAAACAAACTCTTGGTCTGAAAAAAGAACCTGATAACATATAACATAGACATACAGTTTTATTTCAAGTTTTATAAGTAAAGAGGGGGTATTTTTTAACTGTAACACACAACATGTTTAGATCATCATTTTATTTTATTATAGCTTTAACATATTTTATAAGTTTCTCTTTTGTCACTCCTCCTTCAGAACGCTATCACAACACAATAACCGTGTATCCCGCGAATGAAACTACTGCACATCACATCAGGGTTGTCAAGTTGCTGTATTCAGTTTTATATTGTGCTTTTATTTATTTGTGGAGAACATGAGTGTTTCAATAGGATTCTACTGCAAACTGTAAGGAGAGTTTGGGATCCGAAATTTAGGGAGAGATCATTAAATTACTCAAACATGCTTGGTCCTTAGTGGAACTGCAAGGGGGGCCCAAAGTTTGTCCACAATACAAGAATAAAAGAAAATTGAGTTTGAAATGAGATAACATCATTTCCCGTATATTCCAGACCAGCTGAGGTGGTGTGTGCTTTCCGGCTCCGAGCAGCAGAAGTGTGCGGATATGGGAGCGGCTTTCATCGGGAAAAAACTGACCCCTCGTCTCACCTGTTTACATGGAAACTCACTCGACGACTGCATGAACAAGATCAAGGTCAGCCGCCTGTATTTCACATTAAAGGTCCTATGAAATTGACTCTTGTGAGGTTTAAAGCCATGTTATAATGTTACTTCCTCAAAAACGTACCTGGAGTTGTGTTTTATTCACACATGTTAGAGTAATCCTGTATTATTACTGTCTACGTTAGCCTGATTCATCAGCCGATTTCACTTCGTAAAAACCGTCTGACCTCGCAGCATTAGGATTCGTTCGCTCGACAGTAGGCGGGTAACTTTTTTTATTTAACCAATCACTGCTCATGACGTATGAAATGTGCCGTTAACGGGGTTAACTGGTATATTAAGCTTTTCCTAACTCCTGTAGGAAGAAGGACAATAAATTTATCCCCTTCATAAATTTCACTAAACATTCTCTTTGTTCCGGCTTTAAATTCTCGATCTCGGGAATCATTGCCAACACAGAATGTATGGCTCTTTACTGATTGGCTGGTGCCCCAACTCGCACTTCCGGGGTTCTTGCCGTCTAGTGTATTCTGATTCATGACCTAGTCGCTGGAGAGAAATTAAATTGAGTGGAGACACTAGGTGGTGCAAGCCTGGCTATGTCTACATCCCCAAAGCTCAAAATGCTGCGTTCCACCTTGTGATCATCAAGTTTTCAAGTTAACAGCTCCTTTTACGTTTAGTTCACTAGAGAGTAGCAATTCCAAGGCTGAAATTATCCATATGATTCTACTGAAAGTGTATGGAGTTTAAAATCACAGTGGAGCAATTCCTGTATTACCACTTAATGACATCACAAGTTGGAACAACAAAAACAACTAGGTGACTGTTTAGCTAAGACATATGCCCCTGTATTTCAACACCCTCCTTGCCTGGGATCCAGAATACACAAATTTGGCTGCTTACAAGGAAAATAAGAAATAAAAACATTGTAAGCCTGATGATGTGGGATGGCAGTAGTTCAGTTGGTAGAGCGTTTGTCCACTGATCTGAAGTTTGGTTTGAATTTTGCTCTTGACATAAAAACACTATTGGTTGAGTGGTCAGATCCATTGACTCACAGGTTGGCGGTGTGATTCCAGCTCCCACAGATGAATACTGTTGTTGTGTCAAGACACTTAACCCACCTCGCCCACAGTGTCTGCATACACTGGAGTATGAGTGTGTGTGTGTGAATGTGTGAGTGGTTCCTTGTTGTAAAAAGCCTCAAAGGTGGAAAAGTTCTGTATAAAAATGTGACCGTGATCAGATGTCATTTTGTTCAATATCATCAATAACAATGAGGTTCAATGCAAGGATCAGTCTGGATTCCAGACAACAGAACTACTGCGACTGTCATCTATTTTTATATTTTACATAACACTACACCAATATCAGAAAAGTAAATAAGACTAGGGTTGTAAATCAGATACTTAGGCAAGGCAAGATTATTTATATAGCACAATTTCGTACAAAAAGTAATTCAAAGTTCTTTATAGAATAAGAAGTACATTAAAGTCACAATAAAAACAAATCAAAACATAAATAATCATCATAAAATTAAAAAGAGAAAGAGATATTAAATTAGAGAGAAGACTGCAGAATGAAAAATGAAAACCTTTCAGTCATATGCACTGAAACAGAACTGTTTTGAACCAGGATTTAAATAGCATCCAAGTAGAGGTCTGTCTCACATCTTCAAGAAGACAGTTCCAGGTTTTAGCTTCATGAAACTGAAACACTGACTGCCCGTGTTTAGTCCTGACTCTGGACTCTCTAAACCAGGACTACAGCAGGAGGCCAGTCCCTAAGATCCACGGAGTGCGAGATGATTCACATTCATACAACACTATCGTTACTTATGGCGCTATCGTTTCTAAAAGATGATGATGTTGAGCTGTACCAGAATAAGTATAAGAGCACATAGACTAGTATACACCCATGGACCTACCAGGACTATGGAACCTACTGAGGGATAAGACCACATGGGAATAAAAGAAAGCACTATGATTTAATGTTGAAAATCACATTCTATTGTCTAAAGAAAGTTTATTGTCATCATGGTATCAGAGTCAGTACTTAGTATCGAGTCTATTACTTAGTATCGAAATCAAATTAGAAATGTTAGTATTGTGACGATACCATACCAGAGTATTCACGTTGTGTCTGTACTTGCAGAATAAAGAGGCAGATGCCATCACACTGGACGGAGGGCACGTCTACACTGCAGGAAAAGACTATGGACTGGTGCCTGCTACTGGAGAGACCTACTCAGGTAACACAGAGTTAACAGGGAGAGGACATGTTTTGTTCGGCTACATTCACACATGATATGCCATGGGCAGAGGGAGCTCCAGTGCTTAAAGGTGCACTATGTAATTTTTTGGGTGGGGTCCGTCACCTGCTTGTTTCTATAGATATGTCATAGCGCTGCCTGGAATGTTCCTCAGTATGACCTTACATTTATTCAATTACAGGTGGTTTTATAGCTTAAAAATACCTAAAAAAAAACTGAGTGGGGTCGCCTCTCCACAGATCTGACCTGTAACTGGGTCTGGTTTGGTCTCCATGAAGATAGAAAGGTGCAATAACATCTCCATGGAGAAAAACTTTTGATGGACCCTCCACCAGAAAAGTGACACAATGCACCTTTAAATACCTCATTGGTAGAGGTGTAGTCTATAAAGTGTGTTTCCACATGTGAAGGTGACAAAACACATGTTTAAAAAAAGTTTGATGGTTCTATATTACGCACAATTGACTCTTGTGAGCTCATAGGTGAGGATAGGAAGGTAGATTCACCAGTAAATCAGCCTATGGTCATGAGATTTGGGTAATGACTGAAAGAACAAGATCGCTGATACAAACGGTCAAAATGAGTTTCCTCCTTAGGGTGGCTGGGCGCTCCCTTAAAGATAGCGTAAAGAGCTCAGTCACACGAGGGGAGCTCAGAGTAGAGCCACTGCTCCTTCACCTCAAGAGGAGCAGCTGAGGTGGCTTGAGCATCTGTACCAGATGCCTCCTGGACGCCTCCCTCGGGAAGTGTTCCAGACATGTCCCACCGGAAGGAGGCCCCGGGGAAGACCCAGGACACACTGGAGGGACTATGTCTCTGGGCTGGCCTCGGGGTCCCCCTGGAGGAAGTGTGCGGGGTGAAGGAAGTCTGGGACTCCCTGCTTAGAGTGTTGCTCTGTGACCTGGCCCCAGATAAGCAGAAGAAAATGAATGGATGGACTCTTGTGAACTTTAAGCCATGTTATGTTGTTACCTCCTTAAAAACATCTGGAGGTGTGTTTTGTTTCATTCACACATGTTTGAGTAACTATTTATTACTGGTCTGTCTACATGTGATGTAGACATGTGATGTCATGAAGCAGTAGTTTTCAAGTTACCAGCTACCTTTTACATTTTGTTCAGTAGAGTTTGGCAATTCCAGGGCTGAAATTATCCAAATGAGTCTAGTGAAGGTGTGTGGAGTTTAAAAACACAGTGGAGCACTTCTTGTATTACCATGACATCTTAAGGTGTTTTCTTTTTGAGAGAAGAACTTAACCTAAATATGCAGCGTTTGTGTGTTAAACATGTGTGAATGAAACAAAACACAACTCAAGAAACAACATTATAACACAGAGCAGGAAATAACCTAAGTAGGACCTTTAAAAAAACACGTGAAATACTAATGGCAAGTTGAGCAAATGCATGTTTACAAGAGGACAGGAGTTTAATATATAAAATCTCTCTCTTCAGATGACACTGATGGGTCCATCTACTACGCCGTTGCCGTGGTGAAGAAGAGCAGCACTGACATTGTAACCTTGACGACCTGCGAAACCGGCGCTCCTGTCACACGGGATATGGACGTACGGCCGGCTGGAACATCCCTGTGTCTGCTCTGATAGAGAGAGGCCTCATCTCCGCTCAGCAGTGCCACATACCCCAAGGTAATGACAGGCAAAAAACAAGTGCAAAAAACTTTACATAACTTGGCCTGGTGGCTCCACCTGCCTGTCTCCAGGGAGATAGACACGCTTAAAGGGCCCATAATGCACTGTTTTCTGATCTGTGATAAAATGTTGTTTCCTTGTCACAAACATACCTGGAGGGGGTCTGCTGCATATTCTGACATTCCTTCAATATGACATGCCTCTATTTACATATGCCAGTATTACAACATGCATCTATTTAGACCCGGTTTAAACCGGCCGGTTTTCCAACACTTTTTAGTACTGCTATTCCGACACTTTTTAGTATCACTATTTCAACACATGCATATTCAAGCTGCTGTCCATGGTGCTGAATGCAGCAGCTCGATCGATAGACTTAAATTTTATTGATCTACAAGGGAAATTATTTGTACACAGTAGCTCATACATCATAATATAATATAATAACTGAGTAAAAAAATTATAAGTGGTAATAATAAACTCTAAATAAGTAGCAAAAAAGAGCAAGAGACAGGTTTGAAGTAAGTAAATATACAAGTCAAAATAAAAATTAAGATAAATAATAAAGTATAATAGATAGGTACTCGATAGATAGATGATAGATAGATGATAGATTTAATGTAACTGCTCCATCAGTTAGGTGTAAATGGAGATTTAGGCTGAGTTTTCAGAAAGAAAACACTCCACTTTGTGATGTCATGCAGTAATACAGGAAGTGCACTACTGAGTTTTTAAACTCCCTACACCTTCACTAGAATCATTTAGATAATTTCAGCCCTGAAATTGCCAATCTCTACTAAATAAAAGATAAAATGTAGCTGTTAACTTGAAAACTACCACTACATGACAACACAAGGTGGAGCAGAGCATTCTGACCTTTGGAGATGTAGACAGACTAATAAAGCAGGATTACTCAAAGATGTGAGAATGAAACAAAACACAACTCCAGGTCTGTTTTTGATGAGGAAACAATATTATAAGATGACTTAAAGCTCACAAGAGTCAATTTTGTGTAATATAGGACCTTAAGGCCACACTCTGGACCTTTACTTTTACCTTTTGGATATTTCTTGACCAAAGCACAGTGCAGTCAATAGGGAAAACCATCTCATCACAGAATAGAATCTAGAATCTGAAGACTGAACTATGATTACTTCAGCTCATGTGTTGTGTGTTCTTCTGTAGCGGTGAGTGATTTCTTCTCTAAGAGCTGTGTCCCAGGGGCCAATCAGAAGGGCCTCCCCAGCAGCCTGTGTGATCTGTGTGTGGGAGACCAGAGCGGCCACAACAAGTGTGAGAAGGGGAAAGACCTTTACGACGGATACGGCGGGGCGTTCAGGTACACACAAGAAAACCAGATCAATGAAAAAACAAACGTTAAACACGTGTTAATGGGATACTGTGGGATTTTGGCTTTAAATTTGATAAACATGACCTATCTGTGCCTCCAGCGAATGTATGGACGGATTCTCTGTTTGGCACATTGTCCATTCATATATATGGTCTATTGTTTGGCAACACAGCGGATACTGTGCGGTTACACATGGATCTAGAGTGAACATGAAGTTAATACACTAGCTAGTGATATTGTCAGCGCATTCAAATAGTTTATTGCCATGTGATAAACTAAGTTATGCTGCTAAATGAACATTAGTGAGGGGGGGTGTCTTACCCGTATGCGTAAATGACAAGAAACATCTCAAACTTCAGTATCCGAACATGCACTCATACCTGATTCATACACCTATCCCCGCCCCCGAGATAATCTGAAATCTGCTGAAATCATACAAGACACTGATATGATACAAACAGGACAGAGGCTCTTTCTGCAGGAGACATGTGCATTAGAGCACAGGCAGAGACAGGGGTCATGCGCTGAGGAAGATGCAGTTTGATTGTGTTTTGAACAGATATTTTGCACTTCATACTTTCTCCTCATGGAAAACACACGAAGAAATGCAGATGATGCAGCTTTTAAGTTAACGGCAATTGATCTGGTTGTCAAAGGAGGAAATCGAGCTGCTACACATGAACTCAGCATCAGTGAGTCGATGGTGAAATTTTGGCGATGGCAGCGTGATGAACTGACTCAACGCAAAAACACGACAAAAACTTTGCCCGAACTTGAAAACGTTCTTGAAGACTTGGACACCTGCGGCTTATATTCATGTTCAGCCTATTGTGGCGACACGAAGGGTTAACACTTGGGGAATGTTAAATTTTACAATAAATTGTTACAACAACGCCACCCCATATGTATAGAATAGAATCTAAATGTAAGGCACACAGGTAAGCATATCAATGAGGGAGAGAGCCAGGTTCCATCATTTGCACAATCTTTATTTTATTTTTTCCTATTTTAAAAGACAGTTTTAAGTTGTTTAAAAGTAGCTACATCCATAAAAATAGGCAAAACAGTAAAACCCGACAGTGGGAGAAATCGGTACAAAATGTTGAAAAAGAACAGAGCAAAACAGCAAAACCAGACACAAAACAGCACTGAAACAAAACAAAAGCAAAACAAAAGTAAAGCAAAAGTAACGCAAAGCAAAACTGGAGTAAAACAAAACAAAGCAAAAGTAAAACAAAACAGTGGAGCAAAACGGCAGAGGCGGTGTGTTCACGCCGCTGCAGGCCCCCGCCGACACCTAGAAAGTTAATTGCTGGAATTAAAATCTGAGCCTGCAGTACAAGATTCTGGCCTAAACACATACCCTGGTTGGAAGTGACAGTGCGCAATCCCAGGCTGAATCAAAGGCAACTTTAGGCAGAATTACTGCGTCCAGACGTGGTCCAAACAACGTGGACCGGCACACGCTATAAACATACCACAATTTAGAAAGGCTGGTTGGCACAGGTAGCACTTTGTAGCAGGGCTTTGTTACCTGCCGCTGTGGTTTAGGGGACACAGCGGCGCCCAGCCAAGCGCAATAGAACAAGGGACTCGCTGGGCTCACCTGTGGAACTAAGGAGACACACCGGTAAGAATTTGGGCGTGGATGAATGAGTGGAGGAGTATCGGGCATGCATTACCTTATTGGCAGAGATGAAAGCGCACACTAGATGCTCCGTGATTTGGCGGAGCGAGGGACTGATGCGGTGCAGAACAGCGGCCAAACAGCGGCACTAAAAGGAGACGTGATTGTAAATTTGGATATAACGTGCATGGGAGCGTACGAATGGAAGTTACCTGAGCTGAAGGACAGAGTGGCCACAAGGAGAGGCCCGGAAGAGCGTGTGAGCCAAAGGGGGAACAACTGAGAAGGGAGCGCTTAAATAGTCCACCAGCGCAGCGCCACGGAACGACAGGTAAGAGCACCTGCAGCCTAGACCTTCAAAGCCGGTCGTGTCACACTATATATGTACAGTTTTAAAATTTGGTTAAAATTTAGTTGACGGGGATTATATTCAGGTGCGCTCAATAGTCTGGATTTTACAGTAAACAGGTGATGGACCCCCAACCAAAAAAATTACACAGTGCACCTTTAAATATTACAAAAAAAGAAGAAGAAAAAGAAGGTAAAACAAGCCTCACATGAGTCTCTTTGGGTTGTCGGTTTTAAATGCAGAAAAAATAATGAAAATAATGATAATATTAATTTGTGTGCTTTCTCAGGTGTCTGGCGAAGGGAGACGGAGAAGTAGCTTTTGTTAAACACACAACAGTTTTCCAGTACACAGATGGTGGGTATTTTTCTAAATCAAAAATAATAATAAACCACAAATGTACTTTATGTCTCAGGTAATACAAATGATCTCTTTATTTTGTAATACAACCTGTAAAATAGATGTCTGTAACTTTCTGTAGTGCAAAAAAAAAAAAAAAAAGTAATCCAGTAAATTAGTGAATAATTCTTTAGTTTATTGCAATTTTTGTCTTTTTACATCAAACATACTCCACTTAAAACATGAACTTTAGCTTTTAGAGACTTGGCTAATTTCATTTATTAGCACCAGTGGTGGAAGAAGTACTCACCTTTGTTACTTAACTAAATGTACAGACACCAGAGCAAAGAAATACTCAAGTAAAAGTAAAAGTCACATGAAAAAATCTACTGAAGTACTGAAGTGTTAAAGTACCTGTTTAAAAATGTACTTAAAGAGAGTGTTTGGTCAAATTGTAAATGCTAAATATAACCCCTCAGCAGGTTTAAAACTGAAATAGAAAATACTTTAACTTTTCAGTCTTGCTCTAAAATGTAGTGCAGTAGAAAGTGCAGATACCTGCTCTCAAATGTAGTGAAGTAAAAGTTAAAAGTATCCAGTTTAAGGATAGATACCTAAAATGTATACTTACATGTACTTTACTACTTTTACTTAGTCCTTCCATCACTGTTAGTAACTCAGTTTTGGACGTTTTCATGGACAGGTATTCTTCACAGTCTGCTCTGAATATTCCCAGGCTAAATCCATATTTCTGTTCCTCTTTTCTTCAGGTAACTCCAATGAGTCTTGGGCCTCAGACCTGCGCTCCTCGGACTTCCAGCTGCTCTGCACTCAAAACACCAAAGCAGAAGTGACTCAGTTTAAATACTGCAACCTGGCCCGAGTCCCCTCCCACTCCGTGATGGTCCGACCTGACACCAGCGTGCACAGTGTTTATGGGCTGTTGGACTACGCTCAGGTACCAGCCTCTGCACACACACAACAGGCTCATGTGAGGAGATAGTTACCTAACCATCAAGGCCCTGTTTACACGAGAACATCAAAACGTCAGAATATTTTATCAGAAGTGCCTTTCGTTTAGATGGTGACGGCGTTTTAGGGGCTTAAAAACATAAAAATCTGAAAACACCCTCCAGAGTGGAAAAGTTGAATACGCTCTGCTGTAATGTTTCCGTCTACACTGCCCAAGATGTGACACTCTGGTCAGATCTGCTCACGTCATATACGCGTTCATGTCATATACATACAGTACACAGAAACAAACATGTCAGATCATTTTCAACTTACAAGAGGCTCCCAACAAATGTACAGAATCCGCAGAGATACTATTAGTGAACAGAGAAGGATCTGTAGTCACATCTGTCAAATTCCGGATGCACCAGGTCGTCACAGGCGAGTCAGACGGATATGGACGAGACCTGGAGAACCAGACGATGGGACAACTTTGTGGAAGGAGTAGCTGATGAAAATGCCTGGCGTGAAAACTTCCGTATGTCCAGAGACGCCCTTGTTGCTTTAAGTACAAACATACTCAGCTTTCCTCCCGAAAACTTGTCTAAACGCGGAATAAAAAGTGAAGACGCGACGCCACTTTTGCGTCTTCTGTTCAGACCGTCATATACCCAAACGTAGCCTCAGAACCACAGCCTTTGACAAAACTTTACAAATACGAGTGGCTCTGGAGCCGTGTCTCCCTGATTTCAGACCGTGTGATTGACAGACAAATTTACTAATCAGAGAGACGTATGCTTCTGTTCAAACATGGTTGACTCATTAAAAAGAAAAATCTTCATATTTAAAAAAGCGTTATATATTTTGCTCTGAATGTTATAAGAATTTTTGAGAGGAGATGTGCATTTGACAGACACGTGTTGTGGTTGGATCATCAAAAATTTGGATGAAGACTTTTTATTTTCTATGGTCTGGTCCCTTCTTGATTTGATCAGAATGTAGAAGGGACTGGCTGCTCAGGCAAAGGAGCTCAGTATATATAGCTCAGTTGGTAAAGGGTTCGGAGAGCATCCACTGCGCACAGGTTGGCGCTGCGATTTCAGCTCTCACAGATGAATGTTGTCGTTGTGTCCTTGGGCAAAACACTGAAACCACATTACCCCCAGTGTCTGCGTACATTGGTGTATGAATGTGTGTGTGAATGGGTGAGTGGCTCCTTGTTGTAAAGCGCTTTGAGACCCGTGAAGGAGGAAAAGCGCTGTATGAAATTGTGACCAGGAGCACTGCGCAACTTTTCCGTTACCTGCGTGTCTCCATGGAGATGTTATTGCTTTGCCTGGGATGTTCCATAGTATGACTTTAAACATACACAGCTTGCATTTATTCATCACGGGAGTTTCTGTTGCTTAAAAGTACCATAATTCCGTCTATGAATAGGGGCGACTCTCCACAGATCTGAAGTGTAATGTAGCGTAGTGCTGTAACCTGCATCCCTGAATAGGTGGAACATTCTAGACAAAGCAATAACCTTTCCATGGATACAAGCAAGTAACTAGAAATGTTACGCAGTGGACATTTAAGCTTCACAAAACATAAAGTGAGAAAATAAAATAATCATTGATCACTGTTGATTAAAGGAAAAATATAACTAAATAACTAAAGATATTTATTTATATTTCTTTAACTGGGACAGAGCATGTTCATGGACAGACGGGATACAATATGGATGTAAACAGACCAGATTATCGCCAAAGACTCATTTCCATCTGTTGTCCCGAAGGGTTGAGGTCACAAAAGGGGGAAAAATAAAACACTGCACACTCCACTCTTTGCACAGTTCTCATTTTTTCTTCATTTGGCCACACATTTAAGAAACTCTATACTCATCCCTTCATTATCAGCTCACACGTGCAAATATGTCTCCATAGAAAATGAGCAACATTTCTGGTGGAGGGTTCGTCACCCACCTGCTTGTCTTCGTGGAGATGTTATTACTTTGTTTAGAATGTTCCATGGTATAGGCTACATTACAGGGCAGATCTGTGGAGATGCAACGCAACTTCTTGAGCAATAGAAACGCCCATAATGAATAAACACTAGACAGATGTGTTTAATGTCATACCATGGAACATTCCAGGCAAAGCAATAACATCTCCATAAAAGTTGAGCGATGCACCTTTAAAATCGCAATACCACTATAAATGAGGGCATGTTTGGTTTGGCAAGTTTTTCATTTGAGTTTTAAAAGCACTTTACTGAAATAAACTAGTCCACAGATTCCACCTTGGACAGATGCATTCTGACCAAAGTCTGTGTGGTATGTCCAGGTGATAATTACAAATAGTAGCTTTAAATGAGTTTGGAAAGATACTGATGGAACTGAACTATTATATTTATAAGTAAGTTACTGCATCCCTGTACCCTGATGTGATCTTGCTTTGCTTTTCCTAGAAATACTTTGGCAGCGATACGAACCCCGATTTTAAGATGTTCGACTCAAAAGCCTACGGCTCCTCAGACCTGATGTTCAAAGACTCCACGGTACGTTTAGTGGCAGTGGGAGAAAGGAAAACCTACCAGGATTGGCTGGGACAGGAATATATGGACTCACTCCAAGACATGGAATGCAACTCCTCCAGTGCAGGTAACTAATGTACACAAATACAGCTTACACTTTTGCAAATATTCACATTATAGCGCCTGAAAATGTCAGGTTAGCCCAATATAGGACATTTAAAGGGCATATTTTATGCTATTTTCTGATCTACGTTGTGATGTTGTTTCCTCATCACAAACGTACGGAAGCCGAGAGGGGTCACAACAAACGCAAACGCTGCAACAAATACAAATGCGACAACACAACAAAAAGCCACAACACACCAAAAAAAGTCACAACGGAAATGACCGCGGGACTTTATTTTAATGCAAACACTGCAACAAATACAAATGCCACAACACAAATGCAAATGCCGCAACACATTAAAAAGCCACAACAGAAGTGACCGTTGACGTGAAGAACTACAATGTGAAAAGTAAAGGAGCGGAGAAGTTGGAAACGTAAGTAAAAGTAATTTATTGTTTTATCATTATTTGTTTCACGTTGTAATTCGTCTTCTTCACTTGCCGCTTGATCGGTCCGTTGGAAAATAGAGTCTCGCGGTCACTTCCGTTGTGGCTTTTTGATGTGTTGTGGCTTTTTAATATGTTGCAGCATTTGCGTTTGTGTTGTGGTGTTTGTATTTGTTGCATTAAAATAGAGTCCCAAGGTCATTTCCGTTGTGGCTTTTTTTGGTATGTTGTGGTTTTTTTTGGTTTGTTGTGGCTTTTTGTTGTGTTGTTGAATTTGTATTTTTTGTGGCATTTGCATTTGTTGTGACCCCTCTCGGCTTCCGTACAAACGTACACTACTAGTCCAAAGTTTTAAAACACCCTAATTATTCCAGTTATTTATTGCATGAAGAGCTTGAAATGGTACAAAGGTAAGAACGGAACAGCCAGAGGTAAAAGTTAAAAGTTAAAAGAACAAAACAAAAGTCCAAACTTTGCCAAAACTACCTCAGGAAAAAAGAACAAGATGGTAAAGCTTGAAAACATGGAGTGTCCAGCAGCACAGTGTCCAGACTTAAACCTCATCGAGCTGGTTTGGGATGAACTGGACAGAAGAGTGAAGCAACCTACAAGTGCCACACATTTATGGAAACTTCTGCAACAGACTTGGGAAGAACTTTCTGAACAATATTTGATTTCAGTTGTAAAAAGAACGAGCCACGAGTGTGTTCAGCTGTTATATCTACCAAAAGTGGACACTTTCATGAAAGTTTAGAATATGTTTTGGTCAACCAGAAAACAGTAAAAAACTGGAAAAAGTGTGGTGTTCTAAAACTTTTGACCAGGAGTGTATCCTTCCCTAATACATGATAGCTTATTTTGAAGTTTACCTTTTTGTCATATCTTCAAAACAATCTGTCCACCCACAGAATTAAAAGTTTTGGTCATTTTATAAATCAAAATCCAGTCATCCAATCACATATTACTATTAAAAAGTAAAAACATTACCAACACATTCTTGGGTGATCCATTTGCTGTTCTCACACGAGGCTACGTCTGAACAATATTTGATTTTAGTTGTAAAAAGAATGAGCCACGAGTGTGTTCAGCTGTTATATCTGGGGTTGTAACAATATCCAAGTCTCACAGTACGATATCGTCATGGTATGAACCTCACGGTACGATATTTATTGCGATATTGTGGGAAAGCTCATGATATGGTGGGGAGGCTCATGATTAGGGATCTAACAATATCCAAATCTCTTGGTACAATATTTTCACAATATACATCTCACGGCATGATATTTATTGAGATATTTTGAGGAGACTAACAAAACTGCCTCTGTCAATATTGTACTTTTTCCTCTTAAAATGCCTTGACAAGATTTAATCCAAAGAAATAAGACTTAAAATTGTTAGAACTGTTATTTCTTCTTGTAGTCTGCACTGATATGGAGCAAAGGATCATGGTCTATGTAGTTCCCTCTGTCTTTTGTTTAGCTATTGCTGCAACATAACTCTTCATTTAACCAAAGAGACTTGTCATTCAATATATTAAGATGGTCCACGGTATTATTCTAAGAACTTTGACAATACAATATCATGATATTTCGGTTAGTATTACATCCCGGCATACACATATCTGCAAAGGTGGACACTTTAATGAATCAAAAGTTTATAATACATTTTGGTCAACAGTAAATAGTAAAAAAATGTGTGCTGTTCTAAAACTTTTGTCCGGTAGTGTACCTGGAGTCGTGTATTGTTTCATTCACACATGTTTAACACACAAACCCTGCAGATTTAGACTCTTCTACTTAGACATCACAGTGTTTTTAAACTTCGTCCACCTTCACTAGAATCATTTGGATGATTTCAACCTTGGAATTATCGATCTCTACTTAACAAATGAACCTGAAAACTACCGCTTCATGACATCACATTGTGGAACAGAGTATTTTGAGCAGATTAACAATAAAATATTACTCAAACATGTGTGAATGAAACAAAACACACCTCTGGGTATGTTTTAAGGAGGTAACAATGATCTAACCTGACTTAAAGCTCACAAGAGTCAATTTTGTGTAATAAAGGACCTTTAAATGTCAAATCACATAAAAGGTAGATTCTCTGTAGTAAGTAAGCAGATTTACTAGAATTTAAACAAAGTGCTGGAGTCAAGGCGCAGTGCTGCACAGTGACCACTAGGGAGCACACTACTACAACTTAAAAACGTATTTAGCTACAGAATACTGCATTCCTGCTTTAAAATGTCAGAGTCAGAGTACAGCGTTCTTAAAGATGCATTGTGTAACTTTTCTGGCGGTGGGTCTGTCAAATGCTTTTCTCCATGGAGATGTTATTGCTTTGTCTGGAATGATTCATAGTATGGCATTAAACCTTTCTATCTTCATGGAAACCAAACCAGACCATGTTACAACACTGGTTCCATTAAATTAAATTTGTCTATCTTTCCTTTATTGAAACACCTTGAAAAACATGCATTCTTCTCTCTCTTCTGATCTGCACTGTTACATGGCCTTGTCGTGTCACCTTTTTGTCTTTGTCAAAATAGAGGTTTAATGCCATACTGTGGAACATTCCAGGCAAAGCAATTACATTTCCATGGAGACGAGAAAGTGGCTGACGTAAGAAAAGTCACATACAGCATCTTAAATATTTGTCTTTGTCTTTTTTGAAGCTATGTCGTCCGTGTGGCTGCTGCTGCTGGCTCTGCTCGTCACTGGAATCTGCAACAAGATGTAACCTTCGGAGATCCTCCTCAAATCTGCAACCACCGACATCTGTACCTCACCTCATCTTTAACTTCAAAATCATCAGAACACACAATAATTTTAATGATTCACAACGTTATCTGGCGTAATTTATTCTGATAAACAATGCAGTGTTTCCCTTTAATACAGGAGACTACGGTGGTCCTCCCATAGTCTAAAACGACAAATCTAAAAATGACAAATTATACTTTTTACTTGTTATATTATCAAAATCATACAAAAGTAACTTGAATTTATCTTATTATTATGTAGTATTTAACGTGACAGACCCAATTTTGTACTGTTTCCACAGAGCTGATTTGAGGTGAGCAAGCTTTCAAGCTTTTAAATTTGTTTTTCCGAAAGTCTATGGGAAAAACAAATGGGAATGAAGAGGTGGGCGATGACTGTTGAGCTTCACATTATTCAAATAACGGTTGTTTGTGCCACCATAATCTCAGTCCCTGGGAAACACTGCATTGTAAATAATTCCTGGTCGGTTTGGGTGAATTTGAAGTGGAGAGTTGTGGATTTTTTTTTGTTTACAGACAGCGGGCAGCCATATCAGTGCGTATGCTCCCGCTTGTTACATTTTCCTCACGTCCGCTTCAACTTAAACTGACTTCATAACCGGAATTAGTTTTATCCTACAGGTGCATTATGTAACTTCAAAGGTGGAGGGTCCGCTTCTTGCTTGTCTGGAATGTTCTCTCCAATTACAGGCGTTTTATAGCTCAAAATCCCCTTAAAAAACATGAATTCTTAACATGCATAGGCTTGCTTCTCCATAGATCTGACCGTTAACCTGTCTCCATTGAGATTACCAAGTTTATTTCCACACTATAGAATAATCATGGCAAAATGGTGGACCCTCCACCAGAAACGTTACACAGTCACCTTTAAAAATGCATCATAAAAAAATCCGTTTATGTAATACTAAGCTGCGTGCACAATGGCAGAGTGGTTAACCCTCCTCTACATTACTACGTTAGACCCCATCCACATTTTAAAGATCGCTTCTGATACTTTGCACCTCATGCCGTCAACATTCCTCGAGGGTGTGATGCTAACTGGTGGCACTGCTCTGTCTGAGGCTCTGTTACTCAAGTTAGACTTTAATCTGAGCTTTGTTTTGACACAGTCTGACCATAAAGAGCTGACTTGACTAGAACTACAGCAGGCGAGCTTATTTTGTGCTGTAAAACAAGTCCCTCTCAAATAACATCACAGTCGCAATCTAGCTTGCGTTTGCCAACAGTTTTTCAGTTAGTCACTCTTATCTTTTTGTTGAAAATCAAACTCCATGAACGCTCGTAGTGATCACAGGCTCCTGAAAATGTGCTCTTTAAATCCATTTGTTTTGTTGTTTTTTTCTTGAGTTTTCAGACTATCTTAAAACTTACAGCTCATAACTAATGTGAGCATTGTGTCACCATGGTAACAGATGAACATTCCACCATAGACATACATGCACTCCCCCTCAGTGTGATATCACTGCAAAGTATCAGTAATGCAGTTCTAGTAAAGCAATACCCTATCTTCTAACCTATTTTTCCACATTTGCCAAAAAACTTTAAAATCCAACCATTATTTCCTTCATAGAAAGTTGAGGTTCCAAGTATTACAGTTTCATAGTTTCTAATACAGTAGTGATTACAGTGTGGTGCTGGCTGGCCGACCACATTGGACATTACTACTCTTTAGAAACCATTTAAACCAAATTAACACATTTAAAACACAGCTTGTGCCAGAATTGTTCAGCGCGGAAGCCTACACATTTTCCAACCAGACATTCAGCTGAGATTTGAGGCGAATTCTTGTCATTTCTTTCAAAGAATCAATACGACGTTAATGTATTGTAATGCAGTTTTCTTATGATTTAAAGGTGCACTGTGTAACTTTTCTGGTGGAGGGTCTGCCACCTGCTTGTTTCTATGGAGCGGTCATTGCTCTGCCTGGAACGTTCCACAGTATGACATTAAACAACTCTACTTTACATTTATACAATAACAGAAAAACAGACATTCTGACTGTGAGTGGGTTCCCCTCTCCACAGATCTGATCTGTAACTTGGTCTAGTTTGATCTCCATGAAGATAGAAAGGTTTAATATTACACTGTGAAACATTATAAACAAAGCAATAACATTTTCATGGAGAAAAGCAGGTGACATTCCCTCCATCAGAAAAGATATTCAACGCATCTTTAAGTAACGTGAGTGATTTGACTTTAAAACTTGATTATGTGCATCTTTTCCATGTTAAGAGATACTATATTTTTATATGAAGTTCAGCTGCCATATCAGTGTATATGTACTGACTCATTCTGTCAGAGATCAATGCCTTCTCTGTTTCTTTTTTGAAATGATTTGATCTGACTAATATTTAGTTGCCAGGCCAGTGCGTCTGCAAAAGTATTATGGAAACTACTGTGAGCTCTTTGAAATAAATATATTGCAACTCATGTCTTGAGTCACTTGTTAGTTTCAAAAGTGATAAACAGTATGATACAATACATTAGTACATTAGTATCTCCCTTGGTTAATTTAACCTGATTAACTTCACATCAATATTCAACAGGTGAACAGGTGTAAGTGAACAAATAGTTTCAATGCTAATGTGCCATTTGATAGACAATCTAGATTTTAGTAAATGAATAATTTGGGCAAAAAGTATGAATAACCTAATACTTAAATTATACCAGCACATATTTTGATGGTATTGGTAGACCTAGTCTTGAACAACATAAAAAGATGCTTTCATATTTTTGAATTAAACAACAAATATAAAATGTATAGATCGGAAAAGGTAATTTACATGCTTGAGACCCTAGAGATTATGATCAGATACCAGGATAAGAATTATTTTTAGTTATTCCTCTCTCTTTGGACCATCAGAAATAGTAAAAAAAAAAAAAAAAACTAACACTAACCCTAACCCTAAAAAAAAAGGTTAAGACAACTTCATATCAGTATCACAGTAAAAATATAAAATAAGTCTATTTTATCAGCTAAACCCCATGTGAAAATACAATAGTTACATTTGAAATTAAGTTATAAAAATATAGTACCCTAATCTTACATGCAAAGAACAACAAGTACCATGAGACATGATTCCACCTTCCTTTATTAAAATTATAAATCTTTTATATAAATTAGTATCCCCCAAACAGTGAAACATAGATTTTGTTGTGTCCAGTCACACTGCCACAGGACAGCATGTAATCACAGTCACTTGTCCATATAGATCTCCTTATTTCTTGATGTGCCTGGAACCATCCTTTAGCCCCTCTTTCACCTCGTTTATGAACGTGTCTCCCACTCTCTTGAGACGGGAGCCCACCTGCCCAATGTCCCGTGGCACCTGACCGGCCTCCTGTCGCACCTGCTTCAGCGTCTCGGACCGGAGCACCCGCCTGGTCGCATCCTGCCCCGCGATCTGGGCTTTGGTGATGGCATAGGCCGTGATCTGAGCAGCTCTGCGAATGGGACGAGACTCTGCCAACTTTTCCACCACCTGCAGGTGTCACAATAACAAATGTAAGCTTTGCAGTTATTGTGAGGAAAAAAAATCACCACAATTCAATGATGATTCATGACCAAACAACAGTAAAATCCTTCATTTTCTTCATTTACATTATTGAATATGTTAAAGTATGCAGATGTGGATAATACTCAGTTATATTTACTATTTATTGAAGTAATAGTACTCTTACTTGAGTAAACAGTTGCCTTTTCTTTCTACTGTGAGTAAGTCTACAAGAGACAACATTTTTATGTTGACAATCTGAACATCTGTATTTCTTGCACAGCTCCTACCAGAAAATACCAGATTTTGCATGTTTTGTTGTTTGTCTTTCAAACTACATTAACTTCAAATTATAAATCATCAGATGTTACATCCCGACAGTTACTCTGAAAGTTATTCTTACTTGAGTAGTCATTTTTCTCAGTTTTTACTCTTTCTTGGACCACTACTGTGTACTTATACTTGAGTAATATGATTTTGAAGTGGCAAAGGAGAAATTCAGTTTGTCAACTGGGCAAAATTGATTTTGGTTGAATGTGTTTCGCAGCTCATCCAAGCTGCTTCCCAGAACTGAAGAAGCACTTTGGATGAGCTGCGAAACACATTCAAACAAAAAAAAACATTTGTCCAGTTGACAAACTGAATTTCTCCTTTGTCATGGATTCTACCTGGACGACTGAGGGATTTTACACATATTATTTTGAAGTAACATTACTCTTACTTCAGTACAATTTTTGGCTACTCTACCACCTCTTACAATATGAGCCCTGGTTTATGAAATCAAACTTTCTGAGCGATAAAGTTACATGACATAAACAACCAGATAAACAGCACTTTAAATGTGAAAAAAGTGTGTAATTAAGTACAATTTTATGCACTGGGTCCACTCATGACTAATACATGACTAAAATGTGAGTCAGTCTGTATATATATATATATATATATATATGTATATATGTATATATATAATATTGAAGTCAGTGCAACAGAGCACATTTTGTTTGTGTTCTGGTCATTTTCAAGCACATTTTCCTGGATTTAATCAAATGACAATGTATGCCCTCTTTACTATTGGCGGGGATCAAATTGGTCAATAGTAGGGACATCTGGGACAGTTTTTGGATAAATCTGCTGGGACGGGGAACACAGGAACACAGAGCTCACAACCAGGAGTGTCTGGAAATGTATTGAATGGAAAAGACTTCTGCAGTTTGTTTTGCCTCTATAACAGTCACGATCATTATTATTTTTTTGCTCTTACTATAATATTGTAGCCTGAAAAACAAGTATTCTCGATTAACCTACTAATCGTGACATTCCTACCTGGAGGTTGTTCAAGAGCGAGTAGAGCATACGACCCAGCATTGTTTACAGTCAAACTTAGCTCTGTTAGCTTGCGTGCTAGCTTAGTGGTTAGCTTTGCCAGTCAAACGTGAAGTCCTACAATGTTTTCCCGCTGAAAACACAAAGACAGACAAGACAACAAATTAATCAGTGATAGAACCGTTAATCAGACCACACTTGAATAATACAATAAGTTAAAATATCTCTTTTTTACCTCGGACAGGTCACTGTTAACTATTACCTAATGACATGAGCCTACTTCCGCTTGTTTCCTGAAGCATAGCGCCCCCTGCTTCCTTTTTGTATATTTACTATTTGGAAATGTAATGGCGCCATCTTCTGATGTACAACCCCAAAACATACAAACATTTTTAAAGTTTAGTTTAGTCATTGCTGGCTAATATTTGAGATGACAGAGATTCAAGTGAAACGAGAGGCTAGCCTGACATTTTTGTATCAAGTAAGTAAAGTGGGCTTTTGTGTACCTTTTAAGTCGAGTTCTAGCCAAATAAATCTGTTTAGCAAATGGAGTAATATATTCTCAATAATTACATATAGATATTATTATTTTCTTGATTTAATTATAGTGATGATGACAAAAAATTAATAAATAGATAAATAAATAAATAAAATCAATAATAATAATAACAATAATAATAATAATAATAATAATAATAATTTGCATGTTTTCCCAACCACTGCGGACATCAGGAATCAGGATCTTACATTTTAGTCTGGCAGACATTCCTCTGTAATTGGCTCTGTTTTTGTTTATTTTAGACTGGGGCATGTTTTTACACATTGCTTCATCGGATGTTATCTAACTGAGAATAACATGTACTGGAAATTAAGAGACTAGTGCATTTTGTGCTTTCAATATTGCATTATCTCCAGAGTTTTTTTTCTATATGTTTAAATGTGCACAAAGTATCTTTTCAGATGGAGAAGTGGGCCCACATGTAGTGAGAATGCATGTTTTTGAGATACTGTTTAGAAATAAAAACACTATGACTAGGCTAGGTGAATAAGTATAAGGTAAGTATGTTTGATGCTGCCACAGGTAGATAGTACTCAATTACTTTTACATGAGTAACTTTTTCAAGAAATTGCACTTTTCAAAGTACTTTTCTAGCAGCGTAGTTTTACTCCTACTTCAGTAATATATATTTTTAAGTATCACAGTTTTGGTTCCTCTTCCCACTGTGAGTAACTCTACAAGTAACAAAACCGTTATGTTGACATGAAGTTTGAACATTTGTGTTTCTTGCACTGCTCCTTCAGATATGATTTAGTTTTTCTCATTTTTATTTATCTTTGAAAATACCAAACTTTAATTAAATTAGCTTATAATAATTATAAATCAGATGTTACAGTAACTCTTTAAATTACTTACTTGAATATAAGTTTCCCTCAAATGCTTTTTTTTACTCCTATTTAGACCACTACTTGAGTAATATTAGTTTGAGTACTTGAGTACAATTTTGGCTACTCTACCCATCACTTTATCTCTGCGCAGATTTTAAAGTTCTGCAGTTTATTTATCTAATGGATTTTTGACAATCATTACTCGAACACAAACAAACCCTTACTGGAATAGTCGTCTGACTGTAGCTATTTCAAAACTATGCAAATATAGTTTTACATTTACGGTAATGCCTATCAAAATGCATTTAAGAAGCTACATTTTATTGAAAAAAAAAACTAAACCAAAATAAACCAAAAAATGAAGTTCTGCACTAACATCTCTGCTAATTCTGCTTTGGTCCACTTCTCTGCTTCCTGTCTATTTGAATGAGTGGAGCATTGCGTAAAAAAAAAAAATTGAGCAATTACCCATCCCTCGGTTTATTTTTGCAGAGTCCAGTCGAGGCGTCTGCTTTGAGACATTTCAGTCCTTGTTTTTGATGACGAGAAAATGCATGTGTTAAACCACGTCTGGGGGCTCCTGTTATGGATGTATTTACTGACCATTGTGTATGCTCAAGGTAAGACAAAAATAACTAATATTTGCTCTTTTTTATATGTCAGTAATATTTGAATAAGCCGATAACGGAGTGGGTAACACTTTATAATAACTACACCATCTATATACTTATTTATACTATTTATATACTTACAATGAAGAAAGACGACCGCCACTAAATACATATACAAAAGGCTCACCTGAAAAAAAAAGTGGCTCTCAAACTTTTCACACTAAGAAAATATTTAGTTTTCTGAGTGCCATGAGATCTAAACCAGGTCTAAAAGTGGACTGCATAATTTCCGCTGTAGTTCTAAACACACAAAGGACAGAAAAGTGGATAATATGAGCTGTAAATTAGGAAAACCCACAAACAGCAAACAGAAGAGCTGCCCAAGAACCACCTAAGGCTGCTCACTAGACGAAACACAGTTCTAAATAAACAATTAGTTCATTAAGATTTAAATCATTCTTCATGCTTTTTACCATGTAGTTGTTACAAAGTGTTACAGAGTAAACAAAATATTATTATTAAATATTGCCATAATTGTTAATGTTGGAATATTGCGTGTATAGTTTATAAATTTTCTCAAAATGCGTATGCTGTAAACTTCCAAATAAGGGTATAACTTGGCACATCACAGTATTGAATCATAAAAGTTATTTATTCAACTCTTTTCAGCTCAAATCTATCATAGTACAAAGAAAAAGTACCCAAGATGACCCCCAAAATTATGAATTATGATGAAGATGCTTTAAAATCTCCTGTTATCAGAATGTTCAAAACTTTAGAAAAGAGGCAACTGGAGGCAAAGTGAAGCAGACATAATGTATTTTCAAGGATTAACTGATTAACAGATGTAAATGTTAATGGTTTTGTAACATTAGAATAAAAAATAAACAACACTTTTGAATTTCCAAGCTACCCATATTTATGAATTTACTTCTCTTCATGGTGGTTTAACAGTGGTTTAAGCGTGGAGACAACTACAAATGTGTTTTTCCTTATGTTTTTAAATGGTACTTTAGTTTATTGTAGTATTTTTACACAATTCTACTTCTCTGAATCCTTTTCCAACACCATACTTTTACTACTTCTATGCACCATATTAATTAATTTACTTCTCTGTTAAGAAGGATGGAAAAATACTATTCTCTAACCTCAAAATGCTATTTGAGCTTCACAAAAACTGTAATTTAAGATGAAATGCATAAACTGTAGTGGGCTCAATTTTTCTGTGAGAATTTGTCCAGTAAAACCTATAAATCTGGAGTTTTCCAAATAACGTAAAACACAATTGACTGTAAAATGTTTTTAAACCAGGCTCTGACATTTTTATTCTCCAAATTTTCATTGACTTTTCATATTTTGCGATATTCTAAGGTTAATCCAGGTTTTCCCATCGAAATCCCATTACATTCCAGTTCACTTTTGCCTCCAGCTGCCTCCATTTCGTAAACTCTGAACAGAATCCTATTACTAAAACATACATTGCAAATCGTAATGTTTGGTAGAAAAATTACAAATCGAGCCAAGTCAAGCAAAATCTAAAGCAATCATTTGATTTTCGCACTCTTCTCTCTTCTCTTTTAATATGAATTTCATGATTATTTATGTTTTGATTTGTTTGTATTGTGATTTCAGTATTTTTCTTATTCTGTAAAACACTTTGAATTACTTTATGTTTGAATTGTTCTGTACAAATTTTCTAACCTTCCTTGCTTCGTCTTTGCCATTTACCTCTAGACTGTACAGTGGAGAATTTTAAACGACGTGATTATTTTGATGACAATTTTGACTTAAGTCGTTTGAAGCAGCGTTATGCCAAGGGAGACACCGTGAGAGTGCACTGTAAAGTTGGCTTCAGGGGCTTCTTCAAACTCATCTGCACCGAAGACGGGTGGCATAAGCATGGAGACAACTGCAGTCGTGAGTAGAAACATGTTGTGAAATCTATACTAGTATTTTATATGATTCCCTTTTCCTTAAGGGTCTATTGCAGTATTTTACTTTATTGCAGTATTTTACTCAAATACCCTATTCTACTTCTCTGAGTAATTTTCCAACACCATACTTTTACTACTTCTATACAACACCAGTCAGTTTGGACACAACCACTTTGTCAATGTATTTTTTTCTTCAAGCTTAGTGTTGGAGCCTTATTACATGTCTGTACCTCCTGCCACTGTGAGGCGCTATTTGTCATTTATGCAAGTACTTGCCCTATAAAAGGGGAGGAAAATGTGCACACAAGTGTTGCACCGTGAAGGTATACAGTCTTTTGAGCGTGATCTATTGAGTGCTGAATCTGTGTATTTTTGGATGGCTAGAAGGTACGCCAATAAATATTGAGGAACACAGTATTTGGACTCTTTTTATGGAAGACACGTCCGAGACACCACACACGCTGCAGCCATAGCAGACCTTGCACAGGGCAAGTTTTGGCTGCTACTCTTACCTCTCTCTATATTTTAGAAAGTGGTAAGCTTTTATAGAAAGTCGATTATAAGGTTACTATTTTTCTCCTTATAGTCCAAAAAAAGTAGTATTTTTCAGACTATAAGGTGCACTGGATTATAATGTGCAGTATCAATAATGTTGAATTCTCTTGTCTATTTTCATACATAAAGTGCACCAGATTATAAGGCACATTAAGTGAAACAAACAGACAACACTTGAGATTGATCCTTAGCCCAGGCGTCCGTGATCCATTGGCAGATTGTGGCGTAACTCGCCCGGCGTTGCCTCCCTGTCTTGGTGAACGTGTTATGAATGTGAATGTGGGTGGATCATATAAGTTTGTTTTTTATTTCCAACCAGGATGACTTAAATATACATTGAATAATAATGTGTTTAATGCAGCTTTGCCACATTTGTTTACGTTTTACAGAAACAAAACTTAAAAGCTAGCTGTGCTGTTCGACAATCCATCACTTCGTAGTTTACCAAAGAAGTACTAAAATATTTTGACAGATTTTTGAGCGCTGTGTACCACATAAAATCCGTTCGAGGTCAGTAAGCACAACCAGAATTAAGACATAAGGCGCACTGTCGATTTTTTAAGGATTTTAATTGTGACTTATAGTTCGAAAAATACAGTACATACAGAAAAAGAATACAGAGGAAGATTAAATATGATACAAGTTATATGGAATTATGTAGTGAAGAACAAAAGTTAAATGACTAAATGTTTTATTCAGTTTTATATTCAGACCCTCACAGTATCCACCCTTTGCTTTGTTGACAGCACTACAAACTCTTGACCTTCTCTCAGGGAATTTCTTGATGCCTGAAATGGTTTTCACTTCACAGCTGTGCCATGTCAGGGTCAAGAAATGCCGACAATAAACTGCACCCCGTGGTCAAAGCAAAGGGTGGCACTTGTAAAAATTGGGTTATTTTGAGTTTATTTTTTGTTTTACTACATTCCATCATAGCCTGTATAAAAAAGTGGACTAAGAGAGTGTGGAATCACCCATAGCGTTCAGCTCCAGTCAAATGAAGCTCACAGAGGCTAGCAGTTCCATATCAGGAGTAGGTATTTATTTACTGACAAAATAGTGAAATAAAAACACCAGGATCATGTAGAGTGTGACGTTTTTCACTGTAAAGTCAACTGGAGCCGATGGAGCCAGAAGCGTGCTCATTTCCTATTTGGAACTATGTCCATTTTAAAGTCACAAGTGACAAAAATAGTACGTTGGGAATATTTAATGATATGAACACTTGAGTTTCTTGCACTGCTCCATCAGATATTATTAACTTCATTCTTGTCCTGGTTTAATATAGATTTGGTTTGATCCCATTCTAGCCCTAGTTTAGTCCTACTTTGGTCCTGGTTTAATCCTGTTTTAGTCCTGGTTTAGTCCTACTTTAGTCCTACTTTAGTCCTGGTTTAGTCCTGGTTTAGTCATGGTTTAGTCCTGGTTTAGTCCTGGTTTAGTTCTGCTTTAGTTCTGCTTTGTCCTGCTTTAGTCCTACTTTAGTCCTGTTTTATTCCTGTTTTAGTCCTGGTTTAGTCCTACTTAGTTCTGGTTTATTCCTGTTTTAGTCCTGGTTTAGTCCTACTTTAGTTCTGGTTTAGTCCTACTTTAGTCCTGGCTTAGTTCTGGTTTAGTCCTGCTTTAGTCCTGGTTTAGTTCTGCTTTAGTCCTGGTTTAGTCCTGGTTTAGTTCTGCTTTAGTCCTGCTTTAGTCCTGATTTAGTCCTGCTTTAGTCCCAGTGCAGTCCCAGTTTTGATGTGGTCTTTGTTAAGTGAAACCACAGCCTTAGTTTTTCACATTTTTGAGCTTTATCCTTTTAGAAAATGTCAGATCTTGTCCATTAATGAATGTTCTGTGCTTTTAATTACATTTACCTCAAATCATAAATCATAAAGTGTGTCTACAAAGTCACTCTTTCTTTCTTTTACTTGAGTTTTACTAATTTTTGAAACCTTTAATGTGTTTTGTCTTTGTGTGTTTGAAGCGGTTTCCTGTGGCCATCCTGGTGACGTCCAGTTTGCCGATTTCTCACTGGTCTCAGGAGATGACTATGTTTTTGGATCCCAAGTTCAGTACACTTGCCACAGGGGGTAAGAACAAACTTTAGTGCACTTTTGGTCCAAGTCTAGAATGATATGGCCATTTTATCTATTTTTAATAGATTATTTTTTAGACCAAGGTTTAGGTCGTTTTCATCACAAACCAGGACCATTTAAACTCGCGGTCTTCCTCTGAGTCCTCACATGATATTATTATGATTTAAACTGGTTTTGGCACTGTCTTCCTACCGCTGCACTTCGATTGCTTCAGGACAGTATCCCAGGACTAAACCTGGACTAAACCAGGACTGAACCTGGACTAAACCAGGACTAAACCAGGACTGAACCTGGACTAAACCAGGACTAAACCAGGACTAAACCATGACTAAACCAAGACTAAACCACAACTGAATGGAGGACTAAACCAGGACTAACCTAGGACTAAACCAGGACTAACCCAGGACTAACCCAGGACTGAACCTGGACTAAACCAGGACTAAACCAGGACTGAACCAAGACTAAACCAAGACTAAACTACGACTGAACCAAGGACTAAACCAGGACTAAACCAAGACTAACCAAGACTAAACCAGGACTGAACCGAGGACTAAATCAGGACTAAACCAAGACTAACCAAGACTAAACCAGGACTGAACCGAGGACTAAATCAGGACTAAACCAGGACTGAACCAGGACTAACTCAGGACTAAACCAAGACTAAACCAGGACTAACATTATAATCATACCATACCAAACCAGAACTAAACCAGAACTAAAACAGGACTAAACCTGAATTGAACCAAGACTAAGCTAGGACTAAAATTAAAATCATACCATACCAAACCAGAACTGAACCAGGACTAAAACAGAATTAAACAAGGACATAATCAGGACTAAACCAGGACTAAATCACCACTGAACCAGGACTCAACCAGGTCTAAACCCAGGTGTGACAGAGTAAACCAGGACGATGGGACAGTTGCACTGACACACACCTGGGACACTGTCCTGAAGAATCACACGGTGGACACGTCACAATAACATCACGTGACCACTCTGATGGAGACCACTATGACCAGTCCAAACTGTCAGCTATGAGAACAAATGAAACGTTGGTCTAAATAAAGAATCTATGTAAATTAATTATCAGAATGTCAGATGAACCTCATTGGACAACCAGAGGGATCTTTCCGTCTGGTCCCCACGCCCTCCATCACGCATTGAGACAGATTTAAACAAATTTGTCCCTCCTCAGATAGTTTTATAGAGATAGTTAGTGATAATAAGCAATACTTTTCAGTCTCCTGAGATATTTTTATCCTTTTTTTTGTAAGTAGCCGTATTTGTTTGGATACAGACAGACAATGTATGCCTCTGATTGGCTAATCCACCTGTCAATCATGCCCACAGGTAGATTCACCACTGACCAGACTGAAAACCTTTTCAAGAAGACTCCCGCACACTGTCTCACTCTTGGTTTTCTTTTATTAACACAACATCTAGGTCCCTCTGACTTTCCTCAGGTATGAGGCCAGCCCCTTTCGCTCCCCTTATATAAGTTAAGGAACTGCCCCCTTGAGAATAATCATTCAATCACAGCAGTGGAAAACAATACACTAACAAAGAGACCCCAATATTATACATGATTAACTTTTCACCAATCTTATGAATTAAAATACATGGATCATAATTAGAAAAATACTAACATTATTATCAACATTAAAAAGTTAATAATTACATTTTATTATAGGCTACTAACAAATTTGAACCAAATACATTGCACATCACAGAGTTTACATTAACCTCCCTCATGGCTCAGAGGAATGGCAGGTATATGCACTCTTCATTACCACTGACTCACATCTGTGTGAAGTATTGGAGAAGTGTCTATTCTGGATCTTTTCTGGGCACTTATATATTATTATACTTATATATTTGATCGATTTTCACAGTACAGAATAACCTCATTCAGTACAGAATAACCTCATTCAGATAATATTTAATTCAGTGTATTTTTAGGCACCAAGATCATTGATTTAACCAACAGAAAGTTGGAAAATCAAACAGTGAAACAGACATTGGTCAATAACAAGACAAGCGGATTAACCAACATTCACAGGAAACAAGCAGCTAAACCAGGACTGGACCAGGATTCAAACAGGACTGAACCAGGATTCAAACGGGACTGAACCAGGACTGAACCAGGACTGAAACAGAACTGAACCAGGACTGAACCAGGACTGAACCAGGACTCAAACAGGACTCAAACAGGACTGAACCAGGACTGAACCAGGACTGAACAAGGACTGAAACAGGAATGAAACAGAACTGAACCAGGACTGAACCAGGACTGAACCAGGACTGAAACAGGACTCAAACAGGACTCAAACAGGACTCAAACAGGACTGAACCAGGACTGAACCAAATCTAAACTGGACAGGTTGTACCTGAACCATGAACCTGAACTAAGCCATAATTAAACCAGGACTAAAAATAAAATCATACCATACCAAACCAGGACTAACCTGGACTAAAACCAGGACTTAACCAAATCTAAACTGGACAGGTTGTAGATGTGTCCAGGACTGAACCAGGTTTGAACCAGGACTAAACCAGGACTTAATCAGGATTAAACAAGACTAAACCATGACTAAACCAGGACTAAAAATAAAATCATACCATACTGAACCAGGACAAAACAAGTACTAACAAAGGACTAAACCAGGGCAGATTTTTTTGTCAGTATTACCCACCCCTACTTTACAGGCTGCTGTTTTTTGTAACATTTGATTCCCATGAAGTTACACTGGTTGTGGGGTTGAAGTCCTTTACAGTTAAATTATGTGCTTGTCTTTCACAGTTACCAAATGACCAGTATAACAAGCACTCGTGACTGTCTTCAAGGAGGTTGGGACGGCCATCTACCAGTGTGTGAACGTAAGAGAAAAAACTAAAATACACAGTGCAAGGACAAAGTCTGGTAAAGTCTGGTAAACAAATGTACTTTAAATATTATGACTATTGGTAATGATTATGCTAAATCACAGGTGGTTTCATAAGCTCAAAAATACCTAGAAAAAGATCTGACCTGCAACTTGGTCTGGCTTTATTTCCCTGAAGATAGAAAGATTTAATACCACACTGTGAAACATTCCAGACAAAATATTAATATCTCCATGGAGAAAAGCATTTGACAGACCCTCCACCAGAAAAGTTACACATTGCACCTTTCAAAATGTATACTCAAATATAACCAGTAACCAAATTAAAGCACTTTTTTTTCTCTTAGCGATTTCGTGCCAGCCGTTGACTGTGTCTGACAATGTCATGGTTAATGGGGACATAGACCAGCCGACCACTGGCAGTGTGCTCCAGTTCAGCTGCAGAGACCGTTCATATATACTAGACGGTCCAGCTCAGATCTTCTGTGATGAAAGTGGACAATGGAGCGATAAAGAACCATCATGTAAAAGTGAGATATCAAAGGTCCTACATTACACAAAAAGTTGTGTTTTGTTTCATTCACACGTGTTTAATTAACACTGCATTTTTGCTATCCACATCTCACAATGTTCTGTTCCACCTTGAGACGTCATGTATTGGTAGTTTTCAAGTTAAAAGGACATTTGGAATTTTGGGCATAGGACCTCATTTCCTAGTGAGCCAGAGTGTTGGAGATTTGTGAAGACACTTTTTAAAATATTCCATCCAGTCCTTTGTATTGAGGTCGCTGGGGCTAGGCTAGTGCATGTCAATGGTCATAGTTATCCTGCCACTAAAACTACCCACTCCACAAAACACCCCAAGAAAAATTCTATTATTACACCAGACTGTCCATGTAAATGTCTTTGTTGATAGAATAATGTTTGAAATAAAACTAACCTTGCGTCACATGTTGAGGGACTATTTTCTCATATATCAGTCCGCCGCTGCCAAGCTTTCTAACAGGAAGTAAAACTTGGTGCTGCTCAGCATGGATCTATTAAAATAACTGGAAGGTGTTGCTGCTTGTAGGTGCATCCAGTTGGCGTAGTGACACTCACTGGTACTTCAGCGGAAAAAATGCTCTGGGCTGAGACAGGATTTTTCTCATAGAGCGCAATGTAATCACAAACTGCTCGTGTTCGGCTGACATGTCGGATTTTGTGGCAATGTTTAGTTATTTAAATCATAAACTTATTCTCAGCTCAAAACCCTTCAGTTGTCTTAAAAAACGCTTTAATCGTTAGTTCTGGCTTTGCTTTGCTTCACTCTGCTCCTCTTGCTCTGACTGGTCAAAGTGATAACGTGATACATGAGACCTCGCTCTGTGCATGCGCTCACGTGCATTCATGTGTGCCAGCAGGAGAAAAGAGCACTACTGCACATGCTCAATTGGCCGAGAGCCGCCGGAAGTACCTAGATGGGCTAAAGGCCAGTCTGGAATCTGGCGCCATTGAGCTCAGCCCATTGACTTGAATGCATGGCCATTTTGAAAGTCCAGGGCTTGCTGCTCAGACAAAAATCCTTCAAATGCAAGGTTTGTTTTACTTCTACAATTATTCTCTTGACATAAACATTTAGATGGACAGTCTGGTGTAATAATAGATTTGCTTTGGGTGTTTTGTGGAGTGGGTAAGACTGTTTTTAGTGGCAGGATAACTATGGCCATTGACACTAGCCTAGCACCAGCGACCTCTGCAAATACAAGGACTGGATAGGATATTTCAAAAAGTGTCTCCACATATCTCCAACACTGGCTCACTAGGAAATGAGATCCTATGTCCAAAAATCTGACAGTCCCTTTAACAACTCCTTTTTACTTTTAGTTCAGTAGTAATACCAGGGCTGAAATCATCCAAATGATTCTAGTGAAGGTGTATGGAGCACTTCCTGTGTCATGTGACATCACAATCAGAAATGATCAGAAAATATTGGCCCTTTAACACAGTATCCATAATCATTATTATATTGTTTATTCTGTAGTTTGTGTGTGTGTGTGTGTGTGTGTGTGTGTGTGTGTGTGTGTGTGTGTGTGTGTGTGTGTGTGTGTGTGTGTGTGTGTGCACGTGTGTGTGTAATTACTTTGCATATAACTTTTGGGGGTTTTCATATCTGTCTAATTTTGACCTGGTTTGGTACCCGTGGTAAATATTCATCATAGTTTTACATCAAATAGTAGGCGTTTGTGTACTAAAAAATACAGACAAATACAGGGGATAATTTAAAGCAGCTTTTGTCTCAAATAGCTGTGGAAATGAATAAGCTAAAAATATATATTATTTTATTATTATTTATTTTATTATTATCTGGAAATTGTAAAAGTCCCATACCAGTCCAAATAACCATAGCTAATACATATATTGATAGAGTTGAACAAAATGTGTTTTTGGGAGTTATAATAGATGAGTAAATGTAGTGGAAACCTAAATGCTAAATACTCGGCAGTGACAGTGAGGTACAGATTTGAGCCAGACAAAAGAATAGTTTTGAGGGGGGAGTTTAAAGAAGATATTTTGTTAAGAACGAGAATCCTTCTCAGACACTGTCTATCTCCTATTTACAGCTCCATCCTCCAACCTAAATCAAAACAAACAAGAGAACAATAGCCAGCCAGGTCAGGTCCAGAGGTGTGAAAACTCCATTAGGGCCCTGAATGATTCTGCTAATATGACCCCACACTCAGTGTATTTCAATAGGCCTAACTAACTAACAGAAACTCTAAACAAGTAGGTGTGTTCATTTCAGAGTAGTTTCACTGTAGTTAGCGCCTCCCTGCTGGCAGATATAATGAAGTACCCACCAGCATTCTGACCAGAAATGAAGAAGCAGCTTGGATGAACTGTGAAATGTATTCGACCAAATAAATTTTGTCCTGACAAATTGAATTTCTCCTTCGCTATTTAAAAGAGAAATAATGGAAAAAATACCTGGAGGAGAGACAGTGATGCCCTGAGTATTGTTACGTTGTTATGTGAATTGCATTTACATGTGCAGGTTTGAACTAACTAACTAACTAACAGAAAGTACCTCTACTCATACTCATTAACATTAACATTCCATCAACAAAGAAGACATTTTTCTGGAAGTCTAAACTTTGATTTATTTTTATTCTTATCATAACTATTGTGCAATTTTAAAAACAACAAAGCTAGGTAACACTTACTGAATTACCGCATGTCATATACGCTGACTGCTGCAGTGTCCAAACAGCAAGCAAAAAAATTAGCTTCATAAAAAAAAAAAAAGGAAGGTTTTTTTTTTTACTCCTCCTTGAACCGTCACCTTATCGTGGTGGAGGGGTTTGAGTGCCCGAATGATCCCGGGAGCTATGTTGTCGGGGGCTTCATGCCCCTGGTAGGGTCACCCAAGGCAAACAGGTCCGGGGGGACGGGTCAGACGAAGAACGGTTCAGAAGCCCTGTATGACAAGTGACGTGGGGCCGTCCTCACGTGGGCCCACCACCCGCGGGAGGATCCATATGGGGCCGGTGCAGAGAGATCTGGGCGGCAGTCGGCGACCGGATCTCCGGACATGGAGACTAGCTCTGGGGACATGTAATGTCACCTCGCTGGGGGGGAAGGAGCCTGAGCTTGTGCGGGAGGTTGAGCGTTACCGACTAGATATAGTCGGCCTCACCTCCACGCACAGTTTGGGCTCTGGAACCCAACTCCTTGAGAGGGGCTGGACTCTCCATTTCTCTGGCGTTGGCCGCGGGGAGCGGCGGCGGGCTGGTGTGGGCCTGCTCATTGCCCCACAGCTCAGTCGCTGTGTGTTGGAGTTCACCCCGGTGAACGAGAGGGTCGCGTCCCTGCGCCTTCGGGTCGGGGACAGGTCTCTCACTGTGGTGGCCTACGGGCCGAACAGCAGTGCAGAGTACCCGGCCTTCTTGGAGTCCTTGGAAGGGGTACTAGACAGTGCACCGACCGGGGACTCCGTTGTTCTCCTGGGGGACTTCAACGCTCACGTGGGCAACGACAGTGACAGTTGGAGAGGGGTGATTGGGAGGAACAGCCTCCCCGATCTGAACCCGAGCAGTGTTTTGTTATTGGACTTCTGTGCTAGTCACAGTTTGTCCATAACAAACACCATGTTCGAGCACAAGGGTGTCCATAAGTGCACGTGGCACCAGGACACTCTAGGTTGGAGGTCAATGATCGACTTTGTAGTCGTGTCATCTGATCTCCGGCCGCGTGTCTTGGACACTCGGGTGAAGAGAGGGGCTGAGCTGTCAACTGATCACCACCTGGTTGTGAGTTGGGTTCGCTGGCGGAGGAGGAAGCCGGAAAGACCTGGCAGGCCCAAGCGTGTAGTGAGGGTCTGTTGGGAACGTCTGGCGGAGCCCTCTGTCAGAGGGACTTTCAACTCGCACCTCCAGGAGGACTACTCCCGGATTCCGGGGGAGGCTGGAAATATGGAGTCCGAGTGGGCTTCATTCTCTGCCTCTATTGTTGATGCGGCTGCTCGGAGCTGTGGGCGTAAGGTCTGTGGTGCCTGTCGTGGCAGCAATCCCCGAACCCGCTGGTGGACACCGGAAGTAAGGGATGCTGTCAAGCTGAAGAAGGAGTCCTATCGGGCCTTTGCTGGCTCGGGGGACTCCTGAGGCAGCTGACGGGTACCGGCTGGCCAACCCTGCTGCAGCCCGTGCGGTTGCGGAGGCAAAAACTCGGAGCTGGGAGGAGTTCGGGGAGGCCATGGAGGAGGACTATCGGACGGCCTCGAAGAGATTCTGGCAAACCGTCCGGCGCCTCAGGAGGGGGAAGCAGTTCTTCACCAACACTGTTTACAGTGCGAGGGGAGAGCTGTTGACCTCAACTGGGGATGTTGTCCGGCGGTGGAAGGAATACTTTGAGGATCTCCTCAATCCCACCGTCATGTCTTCCGAGGAGGAAGCCGAGGATGGGGACTTGGAGACGGACTCATCCATCACCCTGGCTGAAGTCACTGAGGTGGTTGGCAAGCTCCTTGGTGGCAAGGCTCCGGGGTTGGATGAGATCCGTCCTGAGTACCTGAAGTCTCTGGATGTTGTGGGGCTGTCTTGGCTGACACGCCTCTTCAACATCGCGTGGCGGTCGGGGACAGTACCTCTGGACTGGCAAACCGGGGTGGTGGTCCCTCTGTATAAGAAGGAGGACCGGAGGGTGTGCTCCAACTATAGGGGGATCACACTCCTCAGCCTTCCCGGTAAGGTCTATGCCAGGGTACTCGAGAGGAGAATCCGGCCGAGAGTCGAACCTTGGATCCAGGAGGAGCAGTGTGGTTTTCGTCCTGGCCGTGGAACACTGGACCAGCTCTACACTCTCCATCGGGTGCTCGAGGGTTCATGGGAGTTTGCCCAACCGGTCCACATGTGCTTTGTGGATCTGGAGAAGGCATTCGACCGTGTCCCTCGTGGTGTCCTGTGGGGGGTGCTCTGGGAGTATGGGGTCCGGGGCCCTTTGCTAAGGGCTGTCCGGTCCCTGTATGACCGGAGCAGGAGCTGTGTTCAGCATTGCCGGCAGTAAGTCAGACCTGTTCCTGGTGCACGTTGGACTCCGCCAGGGCTGCCCTTTGTCACCGGTTCTGTTCATTATATTTATGGACAGAATTTCTAGGCGCAGTCAGGGGCCGGAGGGGGTCCGGTTTGGGGACCACAGGATTTCATCTCTGCTGTTTGCGGACGATGTTGTCCTGTTGGCTTCATCGATCCAGGACCTGCAACGTGCACTGGGGCGGTTTGCAGCCGAGTGTGAAGCGGTTGGGATGAGGATCAGCTCTTCTAAGTCCGAGGCCATGGTTCTCGAACGGAAAAAGGTGGCTTGCCCTCTCCGGGTGGGTGGGGAGTCTTTGCCTCAAGTGGAGGAGTTCAAGTATCTCAGGTTCTTGTTCACGAGTGAGGGGAGGACGGAACATGAGATTGACAGGCGGATTGGTGCAGCTTCGGCTGTGATGCGGTCGCTGTATCGGACCATTGTGGTGAAGCTCTCGATTTACCGGTCAGTCTTCGTTCCTACTCTCACCTATGGTCATGAGTTCTGGGTAGTGACCGAAAGGATGAGATCACGGATACAAGCGCTCGAAATGAGTTTCCTCCGCAGGGTGGCTGGGCGCTCCCTTAGAGATAGGGTGAGGAGCTCAGTCACACGGGAGGAGCTCGGAGTAGAGCCGCTGCTCCTCCACGTCGAGAGGAGCCAGTTGAGGTGGCTCGGGCATCTGTTCCGGAAGCCTCCTGGGCGCCTCCCTCGGGAGGTGTTCCGGGCATGTCCCGCCGGGAGGAGGCCCCGGGGAAGACCCAGGAGACGCTGGAGGGACTATGTCTCTCGGCTGGCCTGGGAACGTCTCGGGATTCCCCCGGAGGAGCTGGAGGATGTGTCTGGGGTGAGGGAAGTCTGGGAGTCCCTGCTTAGACTGCTGCCCCCGCAACCTGGCGGACGAAAATGGATGGATGGAGGTTTTTAGTAAAATCTTAAATAGTCCATATTTGCACTTTTTAACCTGATATTGGCTTTAAATCTCCAGCAGATCTTTTGTTTTGACCAACTTGCTGAGTAAAGAATGCACATAAAGCTCTATTTGAAGACTAGTCTAAAAAAATAACTACCCAAAACATGACTATATATTTCTCTTATAGGTTTGTGGTAAAAAAAAAAAAAAAGGTTTGTAGTGAATTGAAATCACAGAATTTAGGGGAAATAATCCAAACTGGGCTCAAATAGCGACCCCGGTTGCTTTTGATTCAAATAATTAGTATCGGCATGAAAAAAAACAAAAAACATCTGTAATTAGTCATTGTTTGGTGAAATGAGTGGCATATTAAGCATTTTCGTTTCCATTGTACTAAATACCTCTCTATAAATAACCTAAACATGTTGCTTTGGATTTGTTTTACAGTAATATCGTGTTCTGAGCCTCCGCTGAACCACTTCAGAATTACTAATAAGAAGGATGTGTACAGAGAAGGGGATGTGTTGAACTACATATGTGATGAAAACTATACAAAGAGGGACGGGAGACCTGCAAGGTGTGAGAAAACGGGCCAGTCAGCTCAGTGGGTCCCCACGCCTCAGTGTGAACGTGAGTCAACAAATTCAAAGGTTAATGCTAGAATGTAGGGTTGGGAGGGACGCCTGGCTGTGACTGGTTCTCTGAAGTGACCAAATTTATTTTTAAAGTTAGGAAACGAGTTATGGTTAAGGTTAGGAAAATGGTTAAGATTTGGGTTTGGTTAAGTTTAGGAACATGATTAGAAGCCTTATCTCAACTTAGACATAAAATAAAACATTAAAAACTTGACATTTTAGGCCTGATCACAGCAACAGAAGCTGACATATTACCATGACAACTGCCACTGCTCGATTTGGAAATGCAGATCATGGAAGTATAATAAGATCTGGAAGATGAACCCAACATGAACATAAGAATCCTACAAAATGTGACCTTTGTTAAAGCTGTCGTTGCCCTGTCAGTCGAACACAGGCAGTTTGATTTCACAAAATTGTATTGTGCTCTATGGTCAGATACACTAATCCTCTCATTGTGTTTTATGGGAGGATTCTTTCTGGGCCGGAGCTCCTGGGAGCTGCAGTACCTGGAGCGACCACTAGTCGATCTCACTTGGGGACAGAGGGGGAGTGTCGTATCTGGATTTTTTTTTAGATCCATACTGCACATGCTCAGATACAGATAATTTTTTTTTAGATTTGTTCAATCAAATTTACTCAGAATAACACTCACTAGTGTCTGAATATACTGGTGTATGAATGTGTGTGTGAATGGGTGAATGGTTCTTTGAAGCACATTTAGTGCCTTGAAAGTGGAAAAGAGCTTATAAAATGTGACTCACATTTACCATGTGACCATTTAAATCAGCTATTATGGTCAAATACAATTGTTTTTGTTTCTATTTCTAAGAATATATGCCATGAAATTTTTAATATTAATATATTGAAGCTTAGTAATACTTAACAGTGACAGAACAACTAATTACATAAAATTAAATTATAAAAGGTGCCAGATTGAGCAATGACAGCAACCAGAGCTACATTTTAATGTCCGTCCCTCCGGACCTGAATCTAGCACAAACCAAATAACTCATGTGTTAAACCAGATATCTTCAGTAATAACAGATTTCTGATTTCTTGTAGCTATAACATGTAAAGTCAGTGCTGACCCACCATCAGGCACTACTTACAATCCTCGGGACAGGATCATTTTCACCCCTGGAGAAAGTTTGACCGTCACGTGTGGAGAAAATAAGTGGGTGAAGAGCACCGAGCTTCAGACAGCTCAACTCGTTTGTAAAAACACAGGACGCACAGGAAGCTGGGACTTTAACCCTGTGTGCCAACGTATGCAACAACACACACTACACACACAAATATGTATTTAGAAATTGATACTTTGCAGTGACATCACGCTGGGGGTACTGCATGTATGTCTGTGGTGGAATGTTCAGCCGTTACCATGGTAACACAACGCACACATTAGCAAACAGATCCTGATAAGTTTTTACATACTAAACGGATTCAAACACATTTAAACAACACATTTTCAGGAGCCTGTGATGCTCCCATTTAGGTGTTTGATTTTCAACAAAAAGGGACAGAGACGAAGTGAAAAACTGTCGGCTAATGTATACTTCACACTTGTCTGACAGCACAAATCAGATCCCCCTTTGTAGTTCCAACTCAGTCAGGTTTTTCTGGTTAGTTTGTGTTAAAACAAAGCTCAAAGTTTAAAGATTAAAGTCTAAGTTAAGTAACACAGCTTCAGACAGATCAATGCCTCCAGTTAGCTTCACACTCCAGTGAATGTTGATGTCATCAGCTGCAAAGTATCAGTGTTAATCTTTAAATCTCTTTAATGTCCTTGTGTTGTTCTTGTGTTTACTTCAGCGGTCAAATGTCTCAAAGATGATTCACTTGTCTCCCGGTGGGAAGGAGGTAGTTATTATTCGTACCATTATCGGACCTCAGCCGACATTGATGAAATATTATGGTATGAGTGTCGTGGAGGTTTTGAGGCTGTGGACAGGGACAGCAGAGCCAGGTGCACCAGACGAGGCTGGGAGCCAAAACCTCTTTGTAAAGGTACTGTGGACTATTTTATATGTTATATTTACACACACATTTTTAGGATTCATCACTGTCACATTTACAGAGAATATACTGACAAATATGTATAAAACCATTACTCACTGTTACAAGTAAACATAACATAAATAAAAGCAATAAGTAAACGTTAAAGGCCCTGTACCTGAGAATTTCTAAGCATTTTTTACAACTTTCAGAGACCAGAGCGGAGTTTTGCATCAGCAATGCAAACAACTAGCATTCTAATACACTTCCTGATTACCACTTAATAAAAAGCTGTAAAGTTTAGATGCAGTACACAGTAGACTTATTCATGAGCTGCTCATACTGTATCTGTACTGGGGCAAGACAAAGTTTGCTCAAATACAAGTCAGGTGTAGGGCTTTTAAAGTTAGTTTTTCATTCAAAATGCTGTTCTTTGCTCTAATTTTCTAATTTCATGTTTTCCAGAAAGAGGCTGCACAAAACCTTCTTATAAAAATGCTGAGATTACTGATTATTATCAGTATGACAAATACAACACCAATGACAGAGTTTATTTTAAATGCACCTATGAACCCACCCGAACCTTTTCCGTTTACTGTCAAAGTGGAACTTGGAAAGGCTCAGTTGCAGAGTGTAAAGGTAAGCAGCATTTACAAACTGTAAATGACAGGTGTTCATGTTTTTGTAATGATGACTTGGTTTGGTGTATGTTATTTGTGGTAAATATTTATCATAGTTTTACATCAGTTAAGTGGCAGTTTGTGTAAAAAGACACAAGGACACAACTACACTACCAGTCAAAAGTTTGCACACACCATCGCAATCAGTGCTTGGTTTTCAAGTTTCAAAATTTTAGATACATACTGAAGACGTCAAACATGAAGCAATGATGTCCGTCAAATACTTTGTCTTGAATGTTTCACAGTATGATATTAAACCTTCCTATCTTCATGCGCATCAAACCAAACAAAGTTGCAGGTCAGGGTGTACAGAGGCATTTATAAAGCCTCTGTACGCATAAAATGAGGTCAGAAATGTGCGTACACACGTCAAAGTTGGTATTTATAAAGGAGGACGTTGTGTTTAGTGGAAGTTTAAACCTGTTTTAACTTTATTTTTCCAGAAAAAGACACAGAATGTAATTGAAGCGTTTGGGAAACATGCACAATATATTTGTGTATTGTAATTTTACAAAGCGTTGCAATTGTTAGAGGGAATAAAGATGTGTGCACATGGACGTTCATCTACGTGCACCAGAGCGCATTGGCACTTGCTGACACTGATGTTGGATGATCCCTGTAGCGTCACTGTGTCCATTTATGAGACAATCTCTGGACACACGTCTGACCATCTCTTACAGCTGACCCACAGAGGAAGCACGCTGCCAAAAGACAGTCAAAGTCACTGTGGTCATGCGCACGGCACCGCGATTCCACGAGGGAGTGCTGTGGAAGGTTTTACAAATCCCAGTATTTTTTCTGGTACATGAAATCTGCGTTTTGTCCGTACAAACTCTTTCATGTAGATTTTGAAGCAATCTTTTATAAGTAAGGCTCCAGATATGTGGAGAGGTGACCCCGCTCACAGTTATAATGCCTGTTTTCCTAAGTATTTTTGAGCTATAAAACCACCAGTAATTTAATACATGTAATGTATTAAATTGTAATGTAATGGAGATATTTAATATCATACTGTGGAACATTCCAGACAGAGCAAAGACATAACCATAGAAACAAGCAGGTGATGGACTCTCCACGAGAAAAGTTACACTATGCACCTTTAAATGAACTGTGTGTATTGTATTTCTGTAGGGCAGCGCTGTGAGACACCACCCATGGTTAAAAATGGAGAGATGCTTGACAGGTCCAGAAGAAACCCATATGAAGATGGTTCTTCTGTTTGGTTCAGATGCAATGGTGACACTGATCATTTCAAAGTGACCTGTGACTCTGGGCAGTGGAAGAAAGACAAATCATGTGAAAGTAAATATCTGAGTAGTATTTTTCATGTGTACTTTTACTTTTACTTAAGTACAATTTAGTACTGAGCAAAAGTAAAACTTATTTGAATACATGTTAATATGTGGGGACACCAGATTTATTTAATATTTAATTTTTAATTTTATATTTTATATTTAAGTTGTCCAGCACAGCCATTTCGACCCCTGTTCCCCGTGTCATTTATTCATTTATTTATTTATTTAAATATACAGATATTTTGTATAAGCAGCTGTTGAGCTCAAAATAAGTCCATTTTATTGTCCGAGAATCATCAGTGTGTGGTCAGCATGCTAGTTGTTAACATTACTATGACTACAAACACCACTCTGGCCTCTGAAAGCTGTGAAAAGCATGTACGAAGTAATTGTGGTGAATAATTAGGATGGTCTAAATGCATAAGGTAAGGAAAGAATTACTTTGGACCACTGCAAACAGTTAAACATGATCTAGCTGCTAGGTTTTTGTTTTGTTAATTTTTTTTAAATCTGACACAGCAACTTTAAATGTATGACTTTGTGCTGGTGTAGATGTCCCGTGCAGTCAACCACCAAATATCAGAAATGCAGAGATGGATACCCCCCCTGAGCAGCAGTATGCACATGGCCAGGAGGTCACTCTCAGCTGCAGCACTGGTCTAAAAGAAACGTTCCAAGTGAGCTGTCAGTCTGGAGAGTGGATCAACAACCACCAGTGTGAAGGTATGTACTAGTATGTATATAAATATATTTGATTCTGTTCGTGATTTTCAGATTCTAGAATGTGATGATTACAGCCATGTGTTTCTGATTCAAACACCTGCTGCAGGGGCGGAGTGTGAAGTGTGGATCCCTGTTAGACCAATGACGCTGTTCCTTATACCTCCCGACTCCGCCCCTCCTCCCCCTTCACTCTATCTTTTAGTGGGCGGAGTTTAAGTGTTTAGTCCTACTTTAATTCAGGGGGCAGCTGAAATAGGTATGAAAGTACAGTAATCACTAGAATGAACTGGCTCTTGCCTCCCCTCACACTGAACAAATCTGCCAGTATATAAAATAAAATAAGGGGTAACACTCTGTAATTATTGAAATAGCCTAAATAAAGATAGTTATTATTAATAGTTTATTAAGCGTGATTAGTTTTAGTAACTACTTAAGAAATACCCTAACTCCTTAATTAATAGTTACTAAGTGTGAATAATTTTTAATAAACTATTTGTTCATTATCAGTTAAGTTTTTCTTCATGCTCCTATGAGGCTATTTAAGATGTAGTTATTATTAAATGGTACCAAATAGATTTTATTAGGATATGCCTGAAGAATGAGAACTTCGCACATCAATTTCTTGAGATGGGTGCGTTGGAGGAGAGGGAGCAGCCCAAGAACATAAGAGAAAAAACAAAACACACATAGAAAGAAAAAAAAAAGAAAAATAAGAAAAATAATAACAAATCATTGAATAATAATAGAAAAATAAGAATATAAGAATATTTTTCTATTATTATTCAATGATTTTTCTGCAATGATTAATATTTAATTATTATTATGATTATACTGTATGTTGATTGTCTTTGTTTTATGAATGATGGTGTTTTGGGTACACTGTTTCTTTACGACCTGTCACCCTTGGGTGCTTGCCACATCCTATTTAAGATGGCCACCTGAGCTCTCGTTCTCAAAGGTCTAGTGCTGAAACATTGCAGGGTTTGTCCTAATAAATTTCACAATTTGCAAGTAAGATGGTGTGCAGGATTTTTCTCTATGTTATTAGAATGTGCTTAAAAAAGATAAGTGACAATTTGAAATAGTTTGATCCCATTGTCTTAACGTTTGTGTGTTTTTATTTCTGTCTTCAGCCATCACATTTAACATTGTCTTTTTCTAGTACCAACTGCATGTAGTGGATCTGATATCCCCAATGGGTATTCACATGAATACAATAACACGCTGTACTACACCTGTTTGCCTGAATATAAACTGCTCGGTAAAGGGTGGTGGGACGTAGCCTCGTGTGAGAACGGCAAATGGAACACCCAAGAATGTGTTGGTAATGTTTTTACTTTTTAATAGTAATATGTGATTGGATGACTGGATTTTGATTTATAAAATGACCAAAACTTTTAATTCTGTGGGTGGACAGATTGTTTTGAAGATATGACAAAAAGGTAAACTTCAAAATAAGCTATCATGTATTAGGGAAGGATACACTCCTGGTCAAAAGTTTTAGAACACCACACTTTTTCCAGTTTTTTACCATTTGCTGTTGACCAAAATGTATTCTAAACTTTCATGAAAGTGTCCACTTTTGGTAGATATAACAGCTGAACACACTCGTGGCTCGTTCTTTTTACAACAGAAATCAAATATTGTTGAGAAAGTTCTTCCCAAGTCTCTTGCAGAAGTTTCCATAAATGTGTGGCACTTGTTGGTCACTTCACTCTTCTGTCCAGTTCATCCCAAACCAGCTCCATGGGGTTTAAGTCTGGACACTGTGCTGCTGGACACTCCATGTTTTCAAGCTTTATCATCTTGTTCTTTTTTCCTGAGGTAGTTTTGGCAGAGCTTGGACTTTTGTTTTGTTCTTTTACCTTTATTTTTTAACCTCTGTCTGTTCAGTTCTTACCTTTGTACCATTTCAAGTTCTTCATTGGACTTGCACGACTTGAATTGCAATAAATAACTGGAAAAATTAGGGTGTTCTAAAACTTTGGACTGGTAGTGTATATTAAGTAGCACTTTAGTCCCTCCCTTCATCAGCTCAGTTACATATATTTTCCCACTAACTAAAAGGTTGGTGGTTTGCTCCTCACTACCAGTAGTGCATATTACTTTTATGTCATGATAACCACGTTACAGCAATGATCCAGGGTCTGCATGGAGTTTTAAATGGGTGGAGATGGTGAAGTACACATCATAGCCATTTGTCTAGAAAGACAGTCCACCTCTGAACAGAAATTAGGGTCTAAAGCACAACAACAGGGGGAATCAGAGTATGTTAATAGGATTTAGATCATCTGCTCGGGGCATGGAAAATATGTAAAATATGGTTCAGGTGACAGTTCACACCTCAGGGGATTTCAGTGGACTTAAGTAATAACAGATATCCATACTTGAAACAACTAGGGTGTGTTTGATTCAGTGTAGTCAGCTCATCTCTTTAGACAGATTATTTGATTTTTGATTGCTTTCTGATTGTTGGCACCTGTAGTGCGCTGTAGTAGCATTTGGTAACACAACCCACACATTAGCAAACACTGCCAGAAAGTTTTAAAACTGAAGAAAAAAAATACAAAATTAATTTAAGCAACACATTTTCAGGATCCTGTGATCAATACGAGCGTCCATTGTCCTAATTAGGTGCTTGATTTTCCACAAAAATGTGAGAGTGACTGAAAAACTGCTGGCTAATGTTTGCTGGCTTGTGACTTGTTTAACAGCAAAAACCATGTTACTGGTTGTAGTTTCAACTCTTTCTTCTTAGATTGTGATAAAATAAAGCTCTGATTAAAGTCTAACTTGAGTAACAGCGCTTCAGACAGAGCAGTGCATTAGTTAGCATTACACCCCCAGGGAATAGCTGCAAAGTAGCAATAAAAGAGAATTGGTCAAGAAGGATGAAATGAGATGGTGTCGGGTTATCTGATTGTTCTCGTTGTTTGGTTTTTACTGTCCATGCACATGTCCCCAGTGTCCCTCTCTTCTCAAATACTGTATTGTTTCTGTTTCATTTTGACCTGCAGCCAAAACAGACTGTGGCCCAGTTCCTGATATCCCAAATGTGAGTGTGATGTCTGAGAATCAGAGATTCCCAAATGGATTCAGAATCCAGATTGGGTGTGAGGCTGGATACAGACCACTCCTACAGGAGCTGACCTGCAGAGAAGGGAAATGGAGCGACAAAACAGAGGAAAAAGTGGACTTTAAGAGCATCTGTACACGTGAGTCACTCTGTGTTACATCATGTCTCAGAATCAGAAAAATATACGAACTCGGAACTTGCTTCGTTGGTATGGTGTGGCATTATTTTTTTCTGCTATACATACTAGTCCATCTCTAGACCATAAAATGTTGTGAAAACGTTCAATATTCTTTGTTATGAATTTCAGAAAGTCAAAACCATATATTATAAAGACTCACACAGCGAAGCTTTCACTTTATTTCTTGAAATTTGAATGATTATTGTTTACAGATAATGAAAACCCAAAATTCAGTGTGTCAGAAAGTTAGAATAGTGTGAAAAAGTTCAATACTGGACAGCTGTGGTGTCACACCTTAATTAGCTAATTAGCTCAAAACCCCTGCAAAGGTTTCCTGAGTCTCTCAGTCCAGGTCAGTGTCAGTGTCTCAGTCTGGGTTAGTCTCAATCCGGGTCACAGTCATCTTTTAGTTCTCATTGTGTATACTGTGACCTGTATAATGTAGATTATCGATTAACCTAAGTATATAAGTACGAGCACATGAGTCCTGTGCTCAGGTCTCTGCACTGCCCCCTGTGGCTCAGAGAATAGATTTTAAAGCGGCTCTGCTTGTGTACAAGTCTCTCCAGGGCCGAGCACCGTATCTCTGATATGTTTGTGCCATATGAACCATCTGCACTCTGAGGACCTCAGGGACCGGCCTCCTGTTAGTCCTGGTTTTACTCCCTGTTTAGTCCCAGTTTATTCCAGGTTCAGTCCTGGCCTTCTGTTGCCCAGAGTCAGAAAAGAGTCAGTGTTTCAGTTTTCAGCAGCTAAAACCTGCAGAAAAGACGTGTAGCCTTCCTGAAGATGTGGGACAGGTTCTGTTTAGCTGTGCATATGACTGAAAGTTTTCATTCTGCACTTTTCTCTTTTTATGTTAATTTTATGATGTTTTGGTTTGCTTATGTTGTATACAAATAAACTTGCCTGCCTGTCTAATCTTGACATGTCTACTTCTTTGTTTTAGCCATTGCTAAGTTGTGCCGCCCACCCACTAAAGTGAAGGATGCTTTAATTTTTGCTCCATTTGAGAAAGAGTACTTATCAGACACTGTGCTTGAATACAAGTGTCGGGATAATTACATCATGCAAGGAAATGGCACCATTGTGTGCAAAAATGGGAAGTGGCAACAGGAGAGCATCCGTTGTAATGGTTTGTATTTTCAAAGCTTATATTCTAAAGTTTTTTTTTTTGTTTTGTTTTACATATCCTGAAATGCAAATTGAATTGTCTGTTAAATTACATAATTATTTGTCTTTCAGAGCCAGAAGTAATAGAGACTGAAGTTGATTAATAAAGCATTTGTGATGTTGGTACAGTTTATTACAGATAAGCACAATTTTGTAAAGGAGTTACATTAAAGAACATACTACAGGTTTTCATGTGGTTCTAATTTCTATTGCTTCGTTTGGTGGGAATGTTCATATGAGAGACACTTCTTATAATAATAATAATAATACTATAATATTTATTATAATAATCTATCTATCTAAAATCAAGCTGTTTTCATATATTTTTATTTCTCAATTAATAAATGTTGAGTAGACCAGCTTTGGCCCTTGTTTAAAAAATGGTTGCTAGGCAACAGTTATGGAATTACCTCTACATATGTTGTATCTACTGCCCGTGTCCAACCAGGAAGTAAGATTATAAACATTGTTTTAAATAACACATTATGGTATTTCACTTTTTTAAGTTTAAGTTTTTAACTATGTTATATTGTTGTCCCCTCATCAAAAACACACCTGGAGAAGTATTTTGCTATATTCACCATTGTGACATTAATTCACTAATCCAAAGTTGTTGTCTTTGAGAGCTGAAAAATGCTCTGTTTGCATTTTGCCAGTTTTGTTGCATTGCACGTAAAAACCCAAATACCTAAAAGGGAGGCATTCTAACTGTGAGCGGGGGTCTCCACAGATGTTAGTTTGGAAGATAATAAGGTTCAATACATACACTGCAACAACAATCTCCACGGAGAAAAGCATTTGACAGACCCTCCACCAGAAAAGTTACAAAATGCATTTTTAAGCCCAAATGGTAAATGGTCACTTTTTCTATAGAACTTTTCCACCTTTAAGGCACCACTCACCTATTCACACTCCAGTGTACGCAGACACTGAGGGCAAGGTGGGTTAAGTGTTTTGCCCAAGGACACAATTACAGCATTTATCTGTAGGAGCTGGAATCACACCAGCCAACCTGTGGGTCAGTGGATCTGAGCGCTCAACCAATGATGTTTATGTCAAGAGCAGGATTTGAACCATCAACCTTCAAATGAGTGGACGAACACTCTTACCAACTGAGCTGCAAGATCTTACCCGCACCATTCTAAAATGTTACATGTTGATTAAAGACAAAAGTATTTGGATGATTTATGGCTTCTTTTTCTTTTTGTGACATACTCCAGTCTGCGCTCTGTACATCACATAAAATCTCATAATGACACATACTGTTGTCATAGTGATTAACAATGTAATAGGTACAAACATCACTAGAATGTTTCCTTTATACAAGTTATATCTCAGATGAGTCATTCCACGCCAAATCACTGAATGTCCCCGCTCAACCATCTCAGATTTGACTGAAAAAATTCTAGAAGGTTCACACACTTTCCAATATTAAAAGTCTCCTTATAGTTTTGTCATTACAAATATTTTGTCAACTCTGCCCTGAACTGTTTGGAGCAGGGTTTTCTGAGGAGCCACTTTCAGACTGCTGTATCTAAAAAAAACTATTTAAGGTTGGTCCCTCAATTTTTCAGGGGTTAAAATTTGTCAAATGTACTTGTAGAATCTGGACTTTTACACATGTGCTTTTGATTTATCACAGATTTCTAGGGCTTGAACTTGCTCGAAAATTCTACTAATCAAATATGACGGCATCTTTGAAGGACTGTGGAAAGTGCAATTTCAAAGACAGAGGTTTGATATTGAACATACACCTTTCCACACACATGCTGTGGACTTTGTATTTTAAAACTGAGCCTCTGTGATGAACGCTCTACAACAGGGGTGCTCACACTTTTTGAGCATGCGAACTACTTACAAAATGACCAAGTCATAAAGATCTACCTAATACAAAGCCAAACAAACTGCACTGAAACACTCTGTGCCCCTTTTTTGGACCCTCACCCACAGTTTGAGAACCTCTTCTTTAAGAGAACTTCCTCTGGCACTTTACACAAAACTGTGAAAAAAGTGAAGGAAGATTTTTAAACCTGTTTTTTTAAAGTTCCAAACTGGAGTTACATTCTTTTCTGGTTTTGCAGTGATATTTACCAGCCTCTGCACATTTACCAAACCAAACGCACATCGTGACAAACACAGATGCATTTGTGCACTTTTGTTAGACAAACTTCAGCCAAATGTGGCAGTAGGTCTGTTCTGTAGATCTGCTCTATGCTGTAGACCTGCTTTGTGCCAACACTGGAACACAAATTTAGACTCGTTTTTGCTTGACATTTGGTCTTGTTCTTCTAATCAGCCGCACTGTGGGAGGGGCTTGTGTTGGCTGTACGCAGGAAGGAGCGAGAGCGTGAAAAGGCGAGGGGCGGCGTGCTGACGTGAGGCAGATGGACAGGTAGGATGTTTAGGAAGTTGAACCTGCCCTGTGATGCACGCTGGTACACGAGGGCACACGCTGTTGCAGACGAGCCGTGCATAGGGAGCGTGTGTGTTTGTGATGTGCCGTAGAGTCTCCGCGGGTTTCAAATGAGCGCACAGGCTGCACTGAGACGCCCCACACGCTCCTGCACCCGCTACAAGTTTATTACCAACAGCAGCGGCCGTAATGAAATATGATCGCACTTGTTGAGTGTCAGACCTCGAGTGAGAGAAAAGACCGAGTCCAAACGCGAGTCCGAGATGAGACACGCCGATCTACCCACACGACCTTGGCGATCGACTGGTAGATCGCGATCGACGTATTGAGCACTCCTGATCTACAAGATATTAACTGTTAAAAATGGAAAAAATTTATTTGGTGCCACCTTTACCATGTTATACCAAAAAAATGACAGCAGTCATGAAATCATTGTTTTCTAAGCTTCTGAAAGTCCCTGCATAGTCCATGAATGCTCTGCATGTATGTGGACACCACATTTTCAAAAATTCATTTTGAGAAAATAAGGCAGAACACCATCACAAATTTTGGCTATGTTAAAAACAAACATCTAGTCTTTCTAAAACAGTCTGTTTTATGTTGGTGGGTGCTGTAATTTTTTATGGTATAACATGGTAAAGGTGGCACCAAATTATTTTTTTTAACACTTAATATCTTGTAGAGTATTCATCACAGAGGTTCAGTTTTAAAATACAAAGTCCACAGCATGTGTGTGGAAAGGTGTATGTTCAATATCAAACCTCTGTCTTTGAAATTGCACTTTCCACAGTCCTTCAAAGATGCCGTCATATTTGAATAGTAGAAATTTTTAGCAAATTCAAGCCCCAGAAATCTGTGATAAATCAAAAGCACATGTGTAAAAGTCCAGATTCTACAAGTACATTTGACAAATTTTAACCCCTGAAAATTTGAAGGATCTACCTTAAATAGTTTTTTAGATACAGCAGTCTGAAATTGGCTCCTCAGCAAACTCTGCTCCAAACAGTTCAGGGCAGAGTTGACAAAATATTTTTTAATGACAAAACTGTAAGGAGTTGGGAGCTAAAATTTGGGACTTTTCTTATTCCTTTTCCTAATCTGAGATGTTTGAGCCGGGGCATTCGGAGATTTGGCGTGAAATGACCCAGACGTTAAAATGCAATGCTGAGGTATATATTGTGAACCATTTTATTCTAAGCTGAGGTCCTATATATCATCTGTTTGAGTCATATTTTCCTGACTGAATGGGGCCAAGAATATCCCAAAAATAAGACAACGTATGATGGATCCAAATGCAGCTCAAAATAAAACTAAATGAAATTAAATAAATCCATTAGATGCAAGTTCATATAGTCAAACTTTATGAACCACCTTTGAGGACAGACTTTGGCATTCTTGACTCCTAACTTTAAGGAGAGGTTATTTCATTATAATTTCAATCAGATAAAATAGAAAAGTACAATTAGGCAATGTATGTTGTTTAGAATTTCCATCATGGCTTCCAGCTACCCACACAGCAGGTAGGTTTGTAACTTACAGGAACAGCCAGCCCTGAATTTTGTGCAAACACTACAATCAATTATTTTATTTACTTTATTTATTGGTTGTTTTGAGGAGTGATAACAGCTTTGGACTTTTCAAGGACGGTCCACATTTGACACACATTAGAAAAAAGCTTAAGTTGGTAAAAAAATGTTGTCACTTTTGTTTAACTGATGCCTAAATCTCAAATTCAGCCTCGGCCTATGTCATCAACACCAAAAATTCCATGGACAATTTACACACGTGTATATATGTCTATGGAGGAATGTTTAGCAGTTACTATGGTGACACGATGACCACATTAGCAAACACAGCCTGATAAGTTTTTAGATTATCTGACTAAACAAAATTGATTTAAACAACACTAACTCTAACTCAACACAAATCAGTTCACCTGTTGAAGTTCCAGCTAAATCAGGTTATAGTCAGATTGTGTTAAAACAAAACTCAGATTAAAGTCTAACTTGAGCAGCAGAGCTTCAGACAGAGCAGTGCCTCTAGTTAGATTCAAGAGTAAATCTGATTGAATAAATGTCAAACATGAGATTTGTCCTAAGCTGGTTACTATAGCAACTTCAACGCTGGGGCTGTATCTGAAGCACAGTTTGAAAACCAGCCCCAAATCAGGCAATGGCACCTTTGCTAGGAAAGTTACATAGTGCACCTTTAAATGACTTTAGACTGTGCTGTCTGCCCCTTTAAGAGCATTGAGACCTGGAGCTAATGTAAACCGCTCTCAGCTCAAACTTGTGTAAACTGGAGGGAGACGGTCGGACTGAGCTACAGTCCACCATTGGGTTCAACATGCACCTCTCTGTGTCCTTACTGCTGCTGCTGACGGGGAACGCCATCGTTTCAGCACAAAGTAAGAGCTTTTTAATCGATTAGTAAGAGCAACATCATTATTCCGCATTTATTTACTTAGAAATAACATTTATTCAGTTTTTTCTTGGCAAAGTAATGACCATCTCCACAAGAACTCTCCACCAAATTGTGCAGCTTTAAATAAACCCATTGTTTATTTTGTGACAGTAGTTGAACATTATGGCATTTGATCATATTTTTCGTTGCAGCATGCTAGCATAATTTCTACATTTTTGTCTGTAGGTATTCATTAATAATGCATGTTTATAGAATCAGCTTATTTGAAAAGCTTCTGTAACAGATCGAGTGGGTCCACTTGGCAGGAGGGCCTAAGCCAGTTTCCAAACAACAGAGACATGTTGTGTAACTTGCCAGGAACAGACTGGTTTTCTGTATCCAATCAAACAAGTCATTTCAATAAAGGGTCAGATTGAAAATACCTGTGATATTCAAAGACAAAACAATAACAAGTAGTAAAAGAGTTCAAGAGAGAATAGTGACAAAATGTTCTCACGTGATATTTTGAAAAGCTGTGGTTACCATGGTGATTGTCAGAGTCATAATTGATCTGACAAATCTTAAATGAAAGACGAGGCTGTTCTCTTTAAAATGAACCAAATACAAAAGTTTAAATCATTATCAAAAAATAGCTTAGATATAGAATTTTTCAAAAACTGATATGTCAAATTTTTGGGTCTGGTCCATGGATTAATAGACTAGATATTGCATTATTTTTGATCTATGTCATAAATAGTGCTGTGCATGTTACTCTGAAAAAGTCCATCCATCCATTTTCTTTGGCTTATCCGAGGCCAGGTCGCGGGGGCAGCAGTCTAAGCAGGGACTCCCAGACTTCCTCACCCCGGACACTTCCTCCAGCTCCTCCAGGGGGACCCTGAGGTGTTCTCAGTCCAGCCCTGAGACATAGTCCCTCCAGTGTGTCCTGGGTCTTCCCTGAGGCCTCCTCCTGGTGGGACATGCCTGGAACACCTCCTGAAGAAGGCACAAAGAAGGCATCCAGAACAGATGCCCGAGCCACCTCAGCTGGCTCCTCTCAACATAGAGGAGTGGTGGCTCTACTCCGAGCTCCTCTCGTGTGACTGAGCTCCTCACCCTATCTCGAAGAGAGCACCCAGCCACTCTGTGGCAGAAACTCATTTTGGCCGCTTGTATCCTCGATCTTGTCCTTTCGGTCATTACCCAGAACTCATGACCATTGGTGAGGGGAGGAACGTAGATTGATGGTAAATTGAGAGCTTTGCCTTTCAGCTCAGCTCCCTCTTCACCACAGCGGTCCGATACAGAGACTGCATCACTGCAGACGCTGCTCCGATCCACCTGTCAATCACCCACTTCATCCTCCCCTCACTCGTGAACAAGACCCCGAGATACTTGAACTCCTCCACTTGAGGCAGGAACTCTCCACCCACCCGGAGAGGGCAAGACGCCTTTTTCCAGTCGAGAACCATGGCCTTGGATTTGGAGGAATTGATCTTGATCCCAGCCGCTTCACACTTGTCTGCAAACCTCTCCAGTGCACTTTGAAAAAGTAATTAGTTATAGTTACTAGTTACTTCTCCCAAAAAGTAACTGAATTAGAGTTACTCCACTATTACTATTACTATTACTATTATAACTAACTATTGAGTAATTTTTAAAAGTTTTTTTTAAGGGTGCACTCACACTAGGACTTTTGAACTGGGCCTTGCTCAAGCACGATTGCTGTGGGTTTTATGGCTGCACTCACACCTGCATAAACAAACCGCGCTACGGCCCAATGACGTCATCACACAGCGTTGTTTGTTTACATGCAGCAGCAGAGCTAGAGCTTTAGTGGAGAAATAAGTCCAGCTGCAGAAATATCTATTAAATAGTGAGGCAGATACGAGTCCTGCTGCTATAGGCACTCCTCTGTAAGTTTATGTATAGAAAAGCAGCAGGAGGAGTGAGGACAGCCAGAGACGAGGCTGCTAAATTTTGTCTCTCTTTCCCTTTTACAGTCCTTATTGAAGGTAACCAAGGATTCACTGTGTGTTTTATTTACTGTTTTTATCATATAAGTGACATCAACACTCCTGAGAGGGTTCGTATAGTAAAGTCGTCCGTGTGCGTGTACATGAGCTCTGTGCCGTGCTTTGGCCCACCTCTTCTAACCAGGCCAAAGTCCCAATCAGTGGTGCCTGGTATCTGGTGTCTGTCATGATGCCTGGCACGGGTTAATTGCACTCACACTGGACAAACGTACAGCACTTTAGGGGCTATGGTTCTAAAGTCTAAGTGTGAGTGCACCCTCACACTACCTTAGCCAATCATCATTACTTAGACAGTTATCTCGCCCCTCCTCCCTCACCAAAGGGAAAAAAAACACACACACACATTCGCAGCTCCTGTGTCTGTGTGTGCCAAGTCAGATGACAACTTCAATGAGTAGCTTCAGCAGCGTGCAGTAACGGCGTGTTGGTAATGATAACAGCGTTGTAATGATAAGAAAAGTAATTAGTTAGAATACCCGTTAGTGACAAAAGTTATTTTAATGCCATTATTCCATGACTGGTCATGATGTTTTTTCCTCATCACAAACAGTTGTGTTTTGTTTCATTCAAACATATTTACACTGTGTTCCTTTCTCAACTGAAAACACAAAGGCTAAAACCAACATATTCAAAAATTAATTATGGTTATTCTAGAGTACTGTAGAGTAAAACAGTTCAACTGAGACTTAAAGTAAGTGTTAACTTTAAAAGTACCCATAAATGACATCACACGGTGGAATGAAGCATTGAGTTTTGGTGATACAGACAGCCTAATAATCCTTGATTATACATGTGTGAATGAAACAAAACACAGCTCCAGGTCTGTCTTTGATGAGATCACATTATAACACTTACAAAGCTCACAAGAGTCAGTTGTGTGTACTGTAGGACCTTTAATGTATATTGTGCACTGTCCCTGTCTAATTAATTAAACTCCTTTGTGTAAGCAGATAGGAGTTTCCCGTCTGCTCAGCCAAGCCTATTCTAAAACCTACTCTATGGAGATGTTTTTGCTTTGCCAGGATTGTTCCACTGTATGGCATTAAACCCATATTTCAATAGCATTCAATTTTAACACTTACTGTTTTTGCTTAAAACCTTATCACCTAGAGATAGTTTATTTCTTTACTATGGAACATTGTGGGCAAAGCAATGGACATCTCCACCAGCAACCTCCACCAAAAGTTACATAGTGAAGCTTTAAATAAATACTTAGCAATCCATTGTTGATTCTGTGATGCTAGTTTAACCGTGTTGCTGTGTTGCCGTCAGATTGCTTGGAGCAACCTCCCGAAGTTCCTCATGCCCAGTTGGTGAACCGTAAAGATGTGTACGAGAAGGGAGAAACTGTCATTTTCAACTGTGACACGGGCTACAGTTCTGGACGTCAGATCAAATACTTCTGCACTGATAATGGCTGGAAACCTGAACACCGAGGAATCTGCAGACGTGAGTTCAATCACTGTTATGTGGTTATGTTTACATGCACGGCAGAAATCTCATCATTATCAGATTTCTCGATTTACCAGATTATTCAAATATCTGTGACACTTAATAATAACTGCACTTATTCAGGCCTTTATAAAGCATGAACTAAAGACTTTTAGTTTATTGAGATTCAGGCTTTGTGAGAAAAATATGTGAAAAAATATAATTAATAATATGAATATAATTATTATATTATTTATATTATCATTAATATGTGAAGAGGAGTAGCTGAGAGGAGGACAGTAGTTCCAGATGCCTCCTGGATGTCTCCCTGTGGAGGTGTTCATGTTCCACTGGGAGAAGGCCCTGGGGAAGACCCAGGAGGGTGTGTGTGTGTGTGTGTGTGTGTGTGTGTGTGTGTGTGTGTGTGTGTGTGTGTGTGTGTGTGTGTGTGTGCGTGTGCGTGTGCGTGCGTGTGTGTGTGTGTGTGCGTGCGTGTGTTTGATCATCATTCATTTTTGTTCAGGCTTTATTAAGGGACAAACAAGTGTATGACGTGAATATAAAAAAAATGTAAAAATACAGCAAAGTACTGGGACAAAAAGTGAAAATGTTTAAAACTAAAACAGTTCTTACAGTTCATTTGTTTTTCAAATACAACAGTTATTCTGATTTTTACTGGCCATGTAAATTTACTCAGTGTTTAAACCTTTGGTCTTTTCAGTAAAACCGTGCATACTTCCGGACGACATTCTCAATGGATACTATCAGATCATCACTGGAGAGGATTTTGTATTTGGGACGACTATAAAGTATTCCTGTAATGAAGGGTACGTTAGACCAAGGAACTTCATGTTGGTTTTCTCTACATTAGTAGACAGGGTCATTTAAAGGGGGCATATTACGCAGATGTTTGATCTATGTTATAATGTTCTTTCCTCGTCACAAATAGACCTCACTTCACTACTGGCATTGGAATTGGCAAAAAAAAGTAGCTGTTCACTTGAAAACCACTGCTTTATGACATCATGAGGTGGAAGAGAGATTTGTTCATTTTGACTATTCAAATTGGGTAATTGATTTTGATTCGATTGTGGAATATGTTGGAGCCCTATCCTCTAGCTCAGACATGTCAGACTCTGGCTCGGGGCCAAATTTGGCCCACAATATAATTATATTTGGACCGCAAGATCATATCAAATATGTCTTAGAGCTGCCCGCCAGGTACAGACAGAGAGTTATTATTTTATATTATGCTTTCTTTGGATTCAATGTTTAAGCAAAACTATTATTTAACATTTATTTTAATAAGAAAAGGTTTAACATTACAAGAAAGAAGAGAAAATAGATGTTGTCACTATCAGCCTATGTATGTATGCCAGCATTGCTTGGGTTCGTTACCATGTGTGTTTGGATTCTTTGCCTTGTCATTGGTCATATCATTGATAAACAACAAGGTCTCAATGTCCATGGGGTCTGCCCACTGGTCCGACAGCCCATTAGTTCGAAAATCGACCGTCGAGTAGAGATCCCATTAGCCCGACATTATATTCATCAGAAAAAAAAGAGGATCATTGGTCCTACAGGCCATTAGTTCGACCATCACCATACACAGTGGAGATGGACATTCAGCACTACCTGCCCCGGTGTGGCTCTTTCCTCATTCTGGTGGCTCCCTGCCCCAGTGTGGCTCTTTCTTCGTGCTGGTGGCTTCCCACTCGGTGAGGCTCTTTTCTCGTTCTGGTGTTTGTAACTCCCGCCCCTCTAAACAAATGAGAATTCCACCCACACTCTAAATTTACAGTTCATCCTCAGCACATTATAAGTTATCCACGCATCTCTACTGTGTATAGTGATGGTCGAATTAATGGGCTGTCGGACCAATGACATGGAACCATTGTTGCTTGGATCGATCATTTTAGCACTTTATTATCGTACCATCTTTGTCAAATGTTTCACTCCCCTCAAAGCATTCAGAAGAAGTTAGAAAAATATGACATGTTTACTAACAAAAGTATTAGCAAAGCAATCTCCATTCTAATTATTGTTTTTACTCATTATTGCAGGTATCAAATGATCAGCAAAGAAGACACCCGGACCTGCTTACTCAATGGGTGGTCGAACCATTTACCCGTATGTGAACGTAAGTACAAGAAATGAGAGGTGAGTTTTCATCTTACAGCACAAAGCTAATGTAAACTTACAAGAGTCATGAGCCCAAAACATACAGAGATACATATAACAACAAACTTATTTGTAAGCACTGCTCTATCTGTTAGACTTTAATCTGATCTTTAATTTGACACCAGAAAGTGCTGGTGTAGGTGGAACTTCAACATGTGAGATGATGTGTGATCTTAAAAAATTCTCCCACACGTAAAATTAGCTGACAGTTTTTCAGTTAGTCACTCTAATCGTTCTGTTGAAAATCATACACCTCATGAGTTTTCAGACTGTTTGCTAATGTGTGTATTGTGTCTAACTGATGAACATTCTACCGTAGGGATACATACGGAAGCCGAGAGGAGTCACAACAAACGCAAACGGAGCAACAAATACAAATGTGACAACACAACAAAAAGCTACAACAAACCAAAAAAAGCCACAACGGAAATGACTGCGGGACTCTATTTTAATGCAAACGCCGCAACAAATACAAACGCCACAACACAAACGCAAACGCCGCAACACATTAAAAAGCCACAACACATTAAAAAGCTATAACGGAAGTGATCGCGGGACTCTATTTTCCAATGGATCGATCAAGCAGCAAGTGAAGAAGAAGAACTACAAAGTGAAACGAATAATGATAAAACAATAAATTACTTTTACTTACATTTCCAACTTCTGCGTTCTTTTACTTTTCATGTTGTAGTTCTTCTTCTTCACTTGCCGCTTGATCGGTCCGTCGGAAAATAGAGTCCCACGGTCACTTCCGCTGTGGTTTTTTGATGTGTTGTGGCTTTTTAATGTGTTGCAGCATTTGCATTTGTGTTGTGTTTTTTAAGACGGCCTAGGTTACATGGTGTGGACACCAATGTAATGCTAATGTTTTACAAAGCATGCATGGGATCTATTTTACGTTATGGCATGTCAGCGTGGTTTGGTAACCTGTCAGTCAAACTTAAATCACCGATTTTTACCTTGACTAAAAGAGCGGGTAAAATAATGGGTGTGGCCCAGAGCTCACTTCAGCAAATTTTTGAGGAGACTGTTAGGAAGCTCGGCAGGAAGGTAATCAATGACCCAACCCATGTTCTTCACAGTCAGTTTGAGTAAACTGTAAACTGAACAGATTCAAACATTCTTTTGTGCCACTAGTTGTTAATCTGCTAAACTCAGATAGTGCAGTTAAAAAATAATTATAAAAGGCTTAGGGAATGTGCAATCAAAACTGCACATAGGCTTAGGGAATGTGCAATTACTAATAGAATACAAGAATGCAAAGGGCTCGTATGTTAAGAATAATTTAAAGGTCCTGTTGGTGCATCACTCGTGGTCAGACTTAGTCTCATATTTATTTTGTTCTATGGTGTTTATGTGCTGCTTTGTGTTGTGTTGTCCTGTTTTTTGATAAAGCATGTTACCCCCTGTCCCAAGACAAATTTCACCCATGGGAGACAATAAAGGATTATCTTATCTTATCTTATCTTGTGGTGTTTGTATTTGTTGCGGCATTTGCATTAAAATAGAGTCCTGCGGTCATTTCCGTTGTGGCTTTTTTTGGTTTGTTGTGGCTTTTTGTTGTGTTGTCGTGTTTGTATTTGTTGCAGCATTTGTTGTGACCCCTAGATACATGAAGAACACCTCCAGCTTTATGTCACTGTAAAGTATCAATATTACCACTATGGGTGTCAACATTATTAGCAGGACACAAGCTCACTCACACTAGATATTCTACAGGTTTTCCAAAACAAGACCAGACCCTTCTCTAACCATTTACTTTTTTCAGCACTGAGTTGTGACGTCCCACCTCACATACCAGGGGTCACTGTCGAAGATTTACCCATTGAAGAGGGGCCCATCCTGCCAGACCGCTTCATCACCTTCAGCTGTAGTTCTCTGGGCTCCACTCTGAACGGCTCTGCTACTTTGGTCTGTGGCAGGGACGGACAGTGGGACAAACCTTTCCCCAACTGTGTGGGTAAATATCAGTGAGTCCGATGCACATACGTAAGTCCATTTTCTCTGTAGACTTCTTAAGTGATGACGTCACTTCTGGGTCCAACAAGAAAGTTCACAGTTAATTTGCAGCTTTGTTTTTGGGCGTATTCCATGAAGTAAGCTAAAGTGAAAGCCTGGCTTATGTGGGCTATCCAGGCTTGTCTAATCCTCAGTTCCACCAAAGTGATTAACCAGAGTTGGTGCAGTAACAAGCACCTGGGCAGAAACCTTGTTGGGACCAGGCTAACTGTCAAGATGATTTTATCAATGTCTCCAAGAAACAGTCAAAAGTTTCAGCACATGCATTCACACACCTGTGTCAGCGCACTTGTCTCTGTCTGATCCAGTTTAAAAAGTGACTTTTATAGTCAAGTGCCACTTGAGACTTTTACCAGCCGTATGCTCCTATGCACACGTGTCTGTGGACGCTGCATGTATTAAAAAGGCACATACTACAGTATGTAAAAGCCTAAAGCCATTATTACATTAAAATTACCTGCATGTGGCTGTTTTGAGGGGAAATGCAGCTTTTACACACACGCACAATGGTTTGAACTCTGAGGATGAACTGGTTTTCAGTGAGTTCTTTCTATGCACTCATCACATCTGTGTCTCTCTCCTCATTCCCCCGTCTCTCGCTCCCTGTCAAACTGAAAACACATTGGTGTGGATTTTTTGTTTCTTGTTCAGGTACATGTGAAGAGTTCTGCTCCAACTTTACTTTTACGTAGAGTGGAACTTAAGCTCCACATGAACTACCAAGCACCTGGAAGAGTCTGAGGCATTAACCAGGCTCCAGACTGGAGGGCGAGAGGAGAAGGGGAGAGTTGTGTCTTTCCTCTCACTCCTCAGATCAGAATGAGGAAAAGTTCCTTGTCAGCTTTAAATGACTGCTGTCTCTTTTAACGTGAGATGGTCATTTCAATTAACTGATGGACCAGGAAGTGTAGAGCTCGAGAGGGAACGTCAATAAACGACATGTTACCATCATGGATCTATTAAAATAACTGTCCAGAAAGGATTTTTCCTGTAGAGCGCAATGTAATCACAAACTGTTCGAGTTCGGCTGACAGGCCACTTAGTTTTTAAAAAGATTGCATTTTGTGGCGATTTTTACTTACTTTTAGATCATAAAATCTTCCTCAGCTTAAAATTCTTCAAATGACAATTTAAAACATTTTTAAAGTTCATATTGTAAAAATAAAAAATTTCCCTCTTTAAAATTACAAAATCTGACATTTGTGAAAGTTGTTGATGCCCTATCAGCCACGGGCAGTTTCAGTTCCCCAAATCATGCATGTGTGTCAAATGAGACAATTCTTTCTAGGCCGGAGCTCCCGGAGCTGCAGCACCAATGGAACAGCCACTAATCGATGATCAAATATTTTTATTTTGTAATTCTAAATGGGCCGATCAGAGTCATGCAAAGGGCTGTATGTGGCTCTGGAGCTGGACAGTGCCCTGGGGCCTCATTTATAAAGCTTGCTTATGCAAAAATCCGTGCGTGCACGCTTCCTACGCCAACCGCGGCATTTATAAAATTCGACTAAGGTGTGGCTCTTTGCTTAAATCTACGCCAACTCAGGATCTCCTGTAAGCTCTACGCAAAGTCTGGAGACACGGGGAAAAAGCGACACTCGTGGAGAGAAGCAGAAGTGAACAGAGTTTGAGAAAGAGTTTGATCAGAAAATCCACGTATACAGAAGAATTACCTTCAGATTTGCGCATTTAAGTGTTATTAAGTATTCCACTCATTATTCTCCACAATATTATACATTTGACACTCGTGCACGAGCGCGGCTACGTTCCTGGACACAGTGTCCACAGTCCACACCGTGACCATAGACTTCTATAGAACACAGTCTGTGACCAACACAGAGGACGAAATAATGACCCGACCTGAGAGAAAACTCTTCCCTTGGACGCAGCAGGAGCCAGGCTTTGATTTAATGAACGCAACTTTAACACTTTTACTTTAGTCTTTACGCACCGAGCGGCAGAGTGACCCGAGTCTGTGCACGACACGAAGACTACTGTCTGAACCTGACCCCAACCAAAATCTTCCCTACATTTTTGTGTAATGGGGAACTTTGCACACTGTATGAAGAACAGAATAATGCCCCTGCCCGTCCCGACCCAGACCCACACTCACAGAGGTCAGACCCAGACCCACACTCACAGAGGTCAGACCCAGACCCACACTCACAGGTGAGCAGTTTGGATGTTTCGTGTGGACTTTCATTGGCAGAATAACATCTGTATCTGATGTGTTTCATGCCAAATCTGTGTCCTCGTGTCCCTCCCTCGCTCCTTTCCCTCTCCAGGGGAGGGCATCTGAATCTCTCGCACGCGCTCATAATTTGACCATTCAGATCAGCGTGTGCACATATCTACGTGTATATGCATAAATATACAGGGCCAGTCCTCACACACTTCATAGACAGACTTAAAAATATAGTGATAAAATTCTTGAAACAGCGAAAAAACACGTGGGCTTTACTGCAAAGATGTGCTGCCTAAATATTATGAAATATGATTAAATGAACAGATGAGTCATTGTTGTCACTTTTAGTTTTGTATTTATTTATTAAACAAGGTTTAATAAAGTCTTTAATAAAGTCTTTGTCGTGATCACGTGGTGCTGCGTGGAGCGTCCTCCTCCCTCTGTCCCTCTGTGGCAGAGAGCCACCGGAAGTACCTAGCCAGGCTAGGCTAATCTGGATGGCTCAATGTGTCATTGACTTAAAGGTGTCCATGTTTAGACCCCGGGGCTCGGGTACCATGGACATGTTTGAAGTAAGTGTATAAAATGCCCCTAAAGATGTTTTACCAAATCTACTGCAATAAAAGAAAAAAGGACACAACCCCATAGAAGACTGTTGAATGAACGCTCAGTTTAATCAGTTTAGCATCTTAAAATCTTCATTACTTTGACATGAATGCTTCTGTCAGTGTGCCCCAGGGCAGCTGTGGCTACAACAGTAGCTTGCCATCACCAGGTATAGCATGAATGAATAATGCTGAATAATGCTCTGTAAAGCATCTTTGTGACAAAAAATGTCAGTGAAAAGCGCTATATAAATAAAGACTTACTTACTTACTCAGAATTCACAACTTTTATGGTGCAATGTTTGAATATTCAAAGCTAATCTAATCCTCCATCACGATGTGGTATGCCAGGCTCACAGCCATGTGAGTGGTGCAGAGCATTGTGGGTCTGCTGCTGAGAAGGTGACCATCTCTTCAGGAGGTGTATGAGCAGGTTGATTCACAGAGGACCCTTCTCACCCTGCACACGGAGTATTTGAACCACTCCCTCAGGCAGGAGGCTACGGTCTGTTTGGACAGAACTGGACTAGAACAGCTTCTTCCCCTCTGATGTTGGACTCATGAACACTTAAGAATACTTAAACATGCACTATGTAACTTTTTGGTTGGGGTTTGTCACTTGCTTGTTTTTATGGATATGTCACTGCTGTGCGTGGAATGTCCCACAGTATGACATTAAACAGCTCTACCTCACATTAATTCATTTATTTTATGGCTCAAAAATACCTAGAAAAACAGGAATCTTGACCTCTCCACAAATCTGTCCTGTAACTTGGTCTGGTTTGATCTCCATGAAGATAGAAATGTTTAAACATTCCAGACAAAGCAATAATATGTCCATAGAGAAAAGATTTTGACGGACCTTCCACCGGATTAGTTACACAATGCACCTTTAAGAGAGGGATAGGTGTCAGGGACTCTTGTTTTTCTTCTAAAGCGTCCAAAAGGTGGAGGATCAATGTTCTTTCTGAAAAAGAAACATAAATGTACAATTATTTCTATTATTATGATCTTTTGTTTTCAGGGGTGACGTGTCCCCTTCCTGAGCCTAACCCTAAGTGGCGCGTGATTGGAGTGCAGGGTGTGGTGACTGCTGGGGGCTCAGTTACAGTGCAGTGTGTGAGTGGAGGCTACTCCAAACAGCTGCAGTGTCTCCAGACCGGACGGTGGAGCTCCACTTTCCCCACCTGCCGCGGTCAGTCATACGATTCACACCTTTCACACTTGTCCTGGTTTAGTTCTGGTTTGACTCCAGTTTAGTCCTGGTGTCGACATGTTTTGGTCCTGGATTAGTCCTAGTCTAGTTCAGGTTTAGTCTCAGGTTTTGTCTCATGGTATTGATTAGATTGCTTTTTTTCACACCTTTTTTGTATATTTGTATTATTTGAGCTCATGTAATATTGTAGTTAAAACAGTTGTTTACTGTTTGTGTTGCAGACCACTGTGATGTGGTGGGTGTACCAGACAGTGTTTATTATAATCCCATACAGAGACAGCTCCCAATAAGAGGGAGTTTGACTTTTTACTGCAAAACAAGAGGACACATGCTCCGAGGACAGGCTCGGGTCACATGTTCAGAGGGCGGAGAGTGGACCCACCCTTTTCCTTCTTGTACTGGTGAGACTGTTACATTAAACACTATGTATACATTATCCATCTGTTTTCTACAGGGTGAGGGTAAGAATGTAGGTTGAGTGGTGAATCGAGAGCTCTGCTCAACTTCTTCTTTACCACACCAGACTGCTAGCCAGGCTGACACCACCTAGTGCCTCCGCTCAGTTTCATTTGTGACTAGGTCAGGAATCGGAATACACTAGATGGTTTGCAAGAACCCCGGAAGTGCGAGTCCTGGCACCAGCGAAGAGCCATACATTCTGTGTTGGTAAAGATTCAACAGGTCAAGGATTTAAAGCTGGAACAAAGAGAATGTTTGATGAATTTCATTAAGGGGAAAGATGTTATTGTCCTTCTTCCTATGAGATTTAGGAAAAGCTTAATTTACCATTTAGCCCCGTTAGCGGTGCATTACATATGTCATGACCAAATAGCAATGATTGGTTAAATAAAAAAGTATCCACCTACTGTCGAGCAAATGAATCCTAATGCTGCGAGGTCAGACGGTTTCCACGAAGTGAAAGTGGCTGATGAATCACTGCAGACACATGTTACATACATGTTATTTATAGGCTGTAAACACGCCAAATTGTAACCAGACAAACTTTCAGTCATTGTCCCACATTTCCTCTAAATGAGCATACATGGAAACTGGATTTAATTTAAGTTAACTTAAGTGTTGTTTGGGGACCCAGCAACAATGTGCTCTACATCCACTCCACTGTGGCGCCTGGTATTTTCAGAGGTCTCCTCTTCCAGCCAATCAACGCTTAGCTTCTGTGATCTGATGAATACACATTTGAGGGACACTTGTGCGTTGTTCTGTGGGTTGCTGGTGGAGGGTTGTGACTTGGCCTCATCTCTGCCCTTGGTAAATGTGCTGGTGTCCTGGTGCAGGAGGCTCTGTGCTCCTGGTGCAGGCGGCTCATCTGATGCTGTTTTCTCAGATAGTTTCTCTGTTTGTATAAATGGACATAGCTGGCCTGCTAGTCTCCATGTTCCAAATAGGAAATGAGCATGGGTGTGATTTGGCTCTGGCTCCATTTCACTTTCTATTAAAAAACGTTGGCCCCCTCTCTGTACCTGCCGCTGTGAGTCTCATCATTTTGGCCTTAAAATGTTCATATTAACCCTCTCTACGTGATCCTGATGTGTTTATTTCACTATTTTGTCTATAAATTAATATATTAATATTAATAACCGACCAATAAGGCACTTTCTTTGTCCCGATGATGCTCTTGTTAACGTTAGCAACAGGTTTGATTGACAGCCTGCTAAGTGTAGGCAGGACACCCTCACTTCTGATTGGCTTTTTTTGTTTGTTGATTGATTATTTGAGATCTGGACTTTTTCCAGTTGCTCCTTTAAGCAGGTCTGTTTCTCTTTCAGATCCTTACAGTTGTGGACCTCCACCTTCTTTGGATAATGGAGACTTCTTTGCCTCTGGTCAAACATTTAGCCATAATTCACGGGTTCAATACCAATGTCAAGACAAGTACGTAATGGAAGGAGGGCCACGCAAAACCTGTTTAAATGGAGTTTGGACCGGGGACATCAAATGTCTCAGTAAGACTCACATATTCACACTCCAACATCTACATTGTCATTTATAAGAGCTGTGATCTTTTTCTGTCTCTAATTGTCAATGGTGCATGGGTCACCAAAAATATGACTTCTGCATTTACTTTCTCATAAACATTTTAAAAAGTTTATGTTGTGAAAATAGAAAAGAATCCCTACAAAATCCGACCTTTGTGAAAATTGTGGATGTCCTGTTGTTTCTGGGCCCAAGCTCCTGAGAGCTGCAGTACCTGGAATAATAATAATCGTCAAAGCACCTTAAAGTGAGTTTTGTAAGAGTTAGCCTAGCCCCGCTCTGAGCCTGCGCTAGCTCTAGCAGTTCTCACCCTGATTTCTTTAGAACTGCACGTTTCTGATATCACACGTTTTGCAGCGCAAGACCAGTATTCAGGAAGTGATGCAGAAGTAAACATATTTCTTGGCGTGATGCACTAATGAGCACAGGCCACTGAAAACAATACGACGCCATCTTGGATTTATCTTCCAGTTTTGATTATAGTTCGATGGTTAAACCACTAATACTTTATTCCTCACAAGTTAACTTATTCTTGTAGATTTTCATTAAAAATAGCCTTTTAGAAGATTTATTTTTTGCTGTTGTATTGTAACAAGATTGAGTAAAACTGAGTAGCCATACACTATGGGACTGGTATCGGTTTCAGCGAGTACACCAGAGCCAAGTATCAATACTGGATCGGATCTCAAAAAAAAATGGTATCAGAACAACATTCATTTAAACCACATTTTTTATTTTTATAATTTAAAGAGAAAAAAAAAATTAACTGAAAATCTTTTATGATTATTAGGATGACAAAAATGATTGATTAAAATGTCTGATAAAGCATGAGTTGAACAATCACTTTATGATGGCAAAAAGATGATGGCTGTTTGTGTTCTCCCCAACAGAACCCTGCACAGTGAACCCAGACCTGATGCTACCAAATAAAATTAAATTCAGATATGGACGGAAACAAAAGCTGTATGCCCCCCATAATGATCACATCACATTTGACTGCATCAAAGGAGCTCACCCTATCGGCACACAGGAGATGAGAGTGATCTGTACCGATGGAGTGATGCTCCTCCCCACATGTGTTTAAGAAAGATCATGGTATATGTACAAAATGTATACATCCCTGTTAAATACAGTTTACAATACAGATTGATGCTGTTGAATAATTCAGGAAAATCACTGACAATTGAAATTTATTCTGTTTCCTTTAAAGATGCACTATGTAACATTTCTATTGACGGTTCCACCACCATGGAGATGTCTTTGCTTTGCCTAGCATGTTCACAAGTATAACATTCTCCATTTTGCATGTATTCAGTTAAAAATGTTTCATGCCCTCCCAAGAAAGCATGCATTCATATAATGGAGTCACCTCTCCACAGATCTGACCTGTAAACTGTTACTGTAAATTCCGGTCTATAACCTGCTACTTTTTTTCTCACACTTTGAACCCTGCAGCTAATAAAACATTGTGGCTAATATATGGAATGATTCTTTGTTTGGCAGATTGTCTGTTCATATAAACGGTGTGTGGTTTGGAAACACAGTGGATACACACAGCCTGAGTGCAGAAAACACCACTGTCTGTGCGATTACACATGGAACATGGGTTAACATGAAGGTGCAGCATTTGTTAGTGATGTTATCAGTGCACTAAAACAGTACGATAATATACGTTATGATGCCAAATGAACATTAGTGAGGGGGATACGTCTTACGTCCAATTCAGGTTGGGGTGCAAAAGACAAGAAGAAACAGGTCAGTAGCCACACATCCACTCATACCTGATCAACACAACTAGCCCCACCCCCGGGAGAATCTGAAATCTGCTGAAATCCTCCAAGACACTGACATGATACAAACAGGACAGAGACTCTTTCTGTAGGAGACATGTGAGTAGAGCACAGGGAGAGACGGGGATGATGAGCCGAGGAAGATGTTGTTTGATTGTGTTTTGAACAGTTATTTTGCACTTCCTGGGCTCGACATTAACGGTTGTCCGCTGGCCCGGGGCAACTAAAACTTTTGTCCGGGCAAGTACTCTCCTCTGCCTAGTTGCCCGAGCGGGCAAGTGAAAATAAAGCGAAACAAATCTAGTCCCCCAATAATAATAACTATTTATTTGGTTGATAAACAAAGCGACGGGTTGTCTGTTCATAACGCATTTTTTTCATTTCCGTGAAAGGAACAGATAAGTCCAACCTTTTGAACTGCCACGAAATACGGCCGCGGTGACAAGTGCTCACTTCATGCGCGCTGCTGTGCGCGTCACAGTCAATGTTTTGTCTTTCCCCCTGACTGTAGGCATCTTAAATAAAACAGACGTAGTATTACGCTGCCTCCTGCACCACAATCTTCGCCCAGTCAATCAAAAATGTCCCTTAGTGCGAACCGCGCCACTCCACCCCTTTTTTCTGTCTCTCATTCTACCGTCACATCTCACATATCTAGGAAACTTCATGACGTCGGAATGAAAAGCGAACTCAGGGTTAAACCAAACTCCAAAAATTTGCCATATATTTATCAAGCCTACTCACTAATCTCAGTAATTAGTTCAAATGCATAGGTTATTATCAGTGTTGGGAGTAACGCGTTATAAAAGTAACGATTTACAGGAAGGTAGAAGATACTCGCTGTAGCAGAGTCTTACACGGGTCGGGTACCCGCAAATAGTTGCTGAAATCAGGACCGTGAGCCCGCGGAGCACGGTGACCATAAAGCGCGATCGGGCGACAGCCGCTCTTACCTCCGTGAGGTGCGGAGCAGAGCCGCTCCTTTCTCCTGCGGTCACCTTCGAGCCCGTCCGGATATTGAGTCCTGTTTTAGTCCTAGTTCAGTTCTGGTTTAGTCTTGGTTTTGTTCTGGTTTTGTTCTGGTTTAGTCCTGTTTTAGTCCTAGTTCAGTTCTGGTTTAGTCCTCCTCTTCAGTCCTGGAATCAGTCCGAGGTTAGTCCTGTTATAGTCCTGGTTCAGTCTTGGTTCTGCTCTGGTTTAGTCTTGGTTTAGACCTGCTTTAGACCTGGTTCAGTCCATGTACGGCGCAAAAGTTCAGCATCTTCGCAGTTATTTTGGTGAGAGTAACTTAAAGTAATGCAATAGTAATGTAATGCCTTACATTTTAAATGCAGTAATATTGTAATGTAATGAATTACTTTGAAATGACAGTAATAAGTAATAAATAACGCATTACAGTTTTAAAGTAACTTGCCCAACAGTGGTTATTATTATAGCCCGTGCTTTTGGGAATAACATTCACTGGGGCGGTACCGGGGCGTCTCCATGCGATCCGTGCGCTCTGTGAGCGGGGCGTGTGTCACCGGAGGACCACGCGGCGTGACATTAAACCCGCTTCTCTACTTCAGTCCTCATGGAGCCCTGTACGTGCACACTCCCACATCGTACTGAGATCCATTCATAGAGAACAGTCCTGCCTGTGCGCCTCCAGTGCGTCGCTCCAGTGCCACGCGTGTAAATCCCGTGTTTTCTTAACCACTGTTGGGCAAGTTACTTTAAAACTGTAATGCGTTATTTATTACTTATTACTGTCATTTCAAAGTAATTCATTACATTACAATATTACTGCATTTAAAATGTAAGGCATTACATTACTATTGCATTACTTTAAGTTACTCCCTCCAAAATAACTGCGAAGATGCTGAACTTTTGCGCCGTACATGGACTGAACCAGGTCTAAACCAGGTCTAAACCAGGTCTAAACCAGGACTAAACCAGAGCAGAACCAGGACTGAACCAGGACTATAACAGGACTAACCTCGGACTGATTCCAGGACTGAAGAGGAGGACTAAACCAGGACTGAACTAGGACTAAAACAGGACTCAATATCCGGACGGGCTCGAAGGTGACCGCAGGAGAAAGGAGCGGCTCTGCTCCGCACCTCACGGAGGTAAGAGCGGCTGTCGCCCGATCGCGCTTTATGGTCACCGTGCTCCGCGGGCTCACGGTCCTGATTTCAGCAACTATTTGCGGGTACCCGACCCGTGTAAGACTCTGCTACAGCGAGTATCTTCTACCTTCCTTCAGCGTGTTCAGAAGTCCAACTTTTTGTGTGATGGTTGCATCTTCCTCTGCCTTTTGGGTGCGAGTGCAGGAGCCTTTGTCGGTGCAAAACATTTCATCGACATTGTGGATTTTGTCGGGGAGAAAACTTGCAAACATACAGCACTTCGGAGGACTGTAAACCAGGTCTAAACCAGAACTGACCCAGGTCTAAACCAGGTCTAAGCAGCGTATACTTCTGCGTCGGTCCTTTCCCCGCGGTTACCAAGGGTCTACACGGCCGCGTCTCTGGCGTTTCCCCGCTGCTGATATCGAGGTGATTTTAGCGAATTTGTATGAAGAAAAACCCACCACTTCAATCCAGGTTAAAAAAACCATTGTAACGCGCGTTACTCACATTTGTACCGAGTAAAATATTAATATTTTTTCCCCTGTAATGCCTTACATCACTGCGTTACAGCAAAAAAGCAATACATTACTGTAATTCGTTACTTTTATAACGTGTTACTCCCAACACTGTTCTTAACCCATTACGCAGCGACGAGAAGCGCGAACAAGGACCTAAATTTAAGCAGTCCAAACTAACTCCACAGTAGAGGGCCGAGATATGTAGTAGTTTTCTTCATAAGTGCGCAAAGGGTATAGTTACAATTTATGTTTTTATGCAAATTAATGGCCAATATTATTAAGAAAATACTTTTCAGTCATTGAATAACTTTATATATATGTTAATTCATATTTTAAAACAGAGTAGGCTACTATACACGGTTCAGGTATAACTCCAAATGCGCACGCAAATAAACGCACAGCTGATTGTCACGAAGACTGACCTACGCTTAAGTTTCTCTTTTGTTTCTTGTTTTCTGCACTTTATATAAAAGGCAGCGCATGGAGCATGCGCTCTTATTTTGATGAATAACTTTACGCTGTTACTACGCGGAGGAGGACGGAGGAGAATTATGGAGAAATTTACGCAGATTCATTTGGATACATCTTTACTTACTTACATCTTATATATTTACCAATGAGGAGCAGGGTTTTTGCGGAGTTTTGGTTCATATTATGTTTGGCTTAAATTTGACGCGGACACTGCAGGCAGTGACTGGATGTGGATTTATTATTACGCACTTTGGCTTTGAGACACTATAAACGCCCCGCACTGGAGACTGGGTGTTTTCGGGTGGATACAAGTTTCACGCTGCACCTTGTTTTTTCAGCTCTTCTGTTTTACCGGTAAAAGACACACTGCACTTAGTTTGGACACATGTAGGACATGCTCAACATGTTAAACATGAGCGCTGTTTGTGCAGTACATTTGCGCAGAGCGCAGTACTGACGCGTGAACACCTGCACTACTGATACATTGAAGTGAAATTAAAGTGTGTGTTGGCTTATTGACGCGGGCATTTAATGAAAGGGACCGAAAGTGGGCACCGAGCGAACTTTTTTTTGTTTTGTTTTTTTTATTACCAGTTTTTTAGTACTTACCAGTACTTACCGAAACAGAGTTTCGATACCCAACGCTATCTGCGCAGACTATAGGCTCGTGCATTTCCAGTTCTATGGTGTACTGGCACTAAAATATTTGAAATGTGCAAGTGAAAGTCGGTTTCTTAACCTGTGGGCGAGGGTCCAAGGGAAGGACTTATAAGGCTATATATTTGTGAAGCTCATGGAGCCAAAATTTACTTTAAACATACAGAAAGTAAATCAGATGTAATGCAAAGTAGTGTAACTCCATTACATATGTGGGGCAATACTGCATTACAAAATGTTACACTGCAAAAGGCAATATGTATCACAGTTTCAGATTAACTTGCTCATTGGTCCCAGCATTGGTCCCAGATGACAGCAACCAGGACTATAGATGTTCTGTCATATTTATCTATAATCACATTAGTTCTAGTTGTCACCAGCCCATATGGGTCTGACAACCTGAGACACGTTGAGGCACTCTTAGATCTCTGAGTGGATACAAGAGAGAACAATTTAATGAGAAGACCAATGATAATCGTTTTCATCTCGTATACATACAAATTTGGACACACTTTTTCATGTATGCTTCTTTTTTTCCCTCCATATTTACACTGTGGAGTGTAGTGTGAAATGATTTAAACTTGTTTTATAGATTTAAGATTCTGCCCCACTCTCTCAAACCATTTAGTCACTGTGGTCATGTTATGTTGGTATTCATATGAATAAAACGTTTTTATATGCCTGTGCTAGAGTTCTAGTCACGACTGCATTAATTGAGGCCAAGACCTTTTTGAGACCTCAGGGTCCTGAGACCAGGACAAGACCAAGACCTCTGAGGGTCGAGACCAAGACCACAGCCCATTGAGACCAAATCATCTTTGTAATTTTTGACATTTATTTGTATTTTACAGTTATTTTGGCACATATATATCAATATTTTTAGAAATCTATCTCCATTTTATCTGATAAATGTTAATTTAAGATTAAATTAAGACAAGCAAACTGTACTGCACTGAACACTGCCCTTTTTTGGACTCTCACTCACAGTTTGAGAACCCTCTCTTTAAGAAAACTTCCATTGGTATTTTACACAAAACTGCTTCAAAGTGAATAAAGTGGGTAGGATTTTTAAACCCGTTTTGTTTCTAACTGGCGTTACATTCACTTACTGGTTTTGCAGTGGGATTTACCACATTTACCAAACGCATGTCGTGACACAAACATTAGTATTATTTTTCTAATCTGTGGGCATTGAAGAGGGAGCCCGTTTGTGCTATATACAGGGAGGAGCGAGAGCGCGAAAAGAAGGAGCAGATGACGTGAGGCAGATGGGCAGGTAGAATGTTTTAAAAAGTTTATCCTGCCCTGTGATACATTCTGGTACGAGAGGGTACACGCTGTTGCGGACAAGGCACGGGCGCTGGGGGCGCTCCACACAAACGCACAGGCTGCAGCGAGACACCCCGCACGCCCCCGCACACCGGTACAACTTTATTGCCGAGAGCAGTGGCCGTAATGAAATATGATTGCACCTGTCTAAACTCAGACCTCGAGTCCGAGACAAGACCGAGTCCAAACGCCTTCAAGACCGAGTCCAAACGTGGTCGAGTCCTAGACGAGACCAATAACTCGCGTAACCTCGCGAAATCACAGCCGTGCGTCAACTCAAAGGCCGTACACGCACAGCTCTGGCTCTGTGTTTCTCAATGAGAAAGACGATCAAACTTGACTGGGCGCGTTTAGCCGCTTGTATCAGGTCTACAGTTAAACTAACAGCTGAACACACTTGTATTTACCTTCTGTACAGGCTGACCATGGCAAAAGCCACGATTTTAAAAAGTAAATTTTAAAGCTCTTATTAAGAGTCTTTCTGGACCTGGGCTCTTTTACATGATCTGCCCCAGGAGCACGTTGTCCTGACGGTAAAGGCACAAATACAACCAAAGATTCATGCTCTGTGTATTTTGATGGGGATACGCGTAGAGTGTCAAAAAATAGGATGGATCCTATTTTCTGAAATCTACGCGTGCAGGATGCGTTGCTCCATACGTGCGTCTAGCACCTGCAGTGAAGCCGTCCTCATTCACTTTCCATGCATTCTAAAAGTTAAATGTCAAAAAGTTGCAGTTTTTACACTCGCATAGAGCGAAATGTACGTGCAGTCAAGTCAGGCCCTAACAGCTGAACAGACTTGTATTCACCTTCTGTACAGGCTGACCAGGGCAAACGCGAGGATTTCAAAAGCAAATTTTAAAGCACTAATTAACAGTATTTCTGGACATGGGCTCTTTCACAGGACACTGTGGCCATACCGGCCTGTAAAAGCCTGATCCCGTCAGATCTCAGAAGTTAAGCAGGCTGGGCCTGGGTAGTACTTGGATGATTCCAGGTGCCACAGTGGGGCGCCAGTGGCAAAAAACTGTCATTGTGTCCTTAGGCAAGACACTTCACCCACATTGCCTAGTATGAAAGAGGTGTGTGTGTGAGTGATGGTGGTGGTCTGAGGGGCCGATGGCTCAGATTGGCAGCCTCGCTTCCGTCAGTCTGCCCCAGGGCAGCTGTGGCTACAGTAGTAGCTTACCACCACTGAGTGTGGAGTGACTGAATAATGAACTGTAAAGCACTTTGAGTATCTTGAAAGGCGCTATATAAATTCAATCAATCGACACAGATCTGCCCCAGGAGCATGTTGTGCTGAGCCAGGCCCTAAAAAATGGTCTAGAGTACTACGACACTAGCCTGTGCACATATTTAAAAATATATAATTAAGTGAGCACCATTTTGTTTTTCCCGGCAATTAAGTCTGGGTGTCGGGCAAGTAGAAAATTATAGCCACTTGCCCGGTCAAGTACTTGTAATTGCTTAATGTCAACCCCTGACTTCATACACACACCCTCCTTATGGAAAACACATGAAGAAATGCAGATGATGCAGCTTTTAAATTAAAGGCAAATGATCTGGCTTTGGAAGAAGGAAATCGAGCTACAGCACGTGAGCTCAACATCAGTGAGAGTTGAGAGGTGAGATTTTGACGATGGCAGCGTGACGAACTGACTCAATGCAAAAAGACGACAAAAACTTTCAGAGGAGATAAAAACAGACAGGCCCAACTTGAAAACGTTCTTGAAGATGTGGACACTTGCGGCTTATATTCAAGTGTGGCCTATATATGTACAATTTTAAAATGTTATTAAAATTAAATTCAGGTGTACTCAATAGTCTGGAAATGACAGTACATACTACATACTTGCTGTAGAACATTCAAGGCAAAGCAGTAACATCTCTATGGAGACCTTTCACCAGAGAAGTTACACGATGCATCCTTAAAAATCCCTTTTTATTTATTATATGCTTTATTTTTAACTGCTAAAGATCAGTTAAAAGAAAATCTTTATTTGTCTGGCTATGTGAAAATTTAATTGTTGCAACAATAAAGTACAAGAACAGATTTTTTTTCTCATTTTAATTCAGTTTCTTAATGTGCAGTGTTGTGTAGCGTTGAACAATGTTAATAATATAAAAAAAACTGATTTAGACCATTTCATTTTTCAGAGGTGTCCAAACTTTTTCACCGAGGGTCACATCTTTAAACATCTGAAGTGGAGGGCCACAGACTGGTGGCCAACACAGTGGATCATTCACATGGTGCATTTTACATAGTTTTGACAGTGTCACCATAGCTTTAATAAGGCTTGAAACATTCATTTTAGGTCTAAATCAAATTACAATTTGATATTATAGAGAATATAGTGGCAGAATGAATTACCTTTACTGTACATATGTCTCTCTATGATAAACTGGGCTAGTTTAGACACCCCTGCATTACATGTTCCATTGCCTTCATTATTTGTGGTATACAATATAAGTGTGTACAGTGAACACTGACCAAAACGAAAGATGCTACCAGATTATAGCAGGTACAATACTTTCCACCTGCCCGCCTTGGATAAATTGATGTAAAAATCTAAAAGTAGATGAAGACACATAAATGATAACACAGATGCACTCTTCATGGGAATGATACACTTGAAAATTGCCTCATGTTCTAATGAGGATGATTTGTTGAAATCTGTGATTTTGTTGTGATTTGAATGTTCTGGACGTCATTGCCACGATGAAGGTTAAAATAGTTAAAGATAAAGGTCTATCTATCTATAAACAGAAAACTCCGTGAAGGAATGATGACTCGGTCAGGGCACAGGAGGAGTGCTGGAGGATTGAGCACAAATGGCATCAAACGTCCAGGTTTGTCATGAGATTTACAAAGAAAAGAAAAACAACAGTATGAGTAGAAGAGAGAGGTACTTTTTAGACATAAGTGGAAACTGCAGTAACAGCTCCTGTCACGTATCCTGTTTGCAGCAAATGTAGTTAATATGATTAAGTGAGATTCAGGAGCAGGACCAGGCCTCAGCCGCCCTCTCCTCTCACCAGTGAACCACAACTCACCTCCACCACGCCTCGAATTTCCCAGAAGCCTATATGTAGCAGCCTTTCCCATCACCCCAGTTTGTGTCGGCGAACTCGACCCCACCCTCCCATTCTCTATTTTGTCTTTCAGTCATAAGACCCCTACAAGGGGGGTCCCGTTCCGGCTGGGCCAATTGCTGATTGAGACAGAGCCCCCACCCAGAGTCTCAACCCAGCCATCTCTGCCTCGCTTCGTACATTATCAATAAACTTCTTCGCACTATGTTGTTGTTGGTGTGGTCCTAGCTAGTGAATGAACAGATGAACAAACCCTCCAGCTCCACTGCAGTTACAACTAATTTCCACTTCTAAGTGAAATTAATTTGCAGTTTTCTTTCATGACAAGGTTCAGGGCATCAAAAATGCCATCAATTCTACTACGTAGAAAACAAATCCTGCAGCCACAGAGACACTAAGAGCTGAGTCACTTTGTACCTGTAACAAAACTGTCTGAGAGATCATCACGAGTTCATCTACATGCTGCCTCCATGTGTTACCCATTAGATTTCTAAAGTGCTGGAGATTGAGCAGGTTGCTCTCGCCACTCGCTCATATAGTTTAATTTCACTTCAATCTAGAATATTCTCAAGAGTTTAAAAACTGGTGTCATTAAGCCGTTCCTAAAGAAGAACAGTATTGATGCCACAGCAGTAAACAATTAGACACTCATTTCAAATTTGCTGTTTTAAGGCAAAGTCCTTGAAAAAGCTGCTTACCAACAGTCTAAAACCTGACTCCTGACATCAGGTTTTAGACTCCACCACAGCACTGAGACTGCTCTTCTCAAGGTGACAAATGACATCCACCTGAACACTGATGCAGGCAAAGTCTCAATGTTGATCTTGTTAGATCTGAGTGCTGCTTTGACACTGTCCATCATGACCGAGACTGGAGGACTGGATGGGCATCTCTGTTAGAAGGATGACAAGAAGTATTTAGCTGAAATTGGAAACTGTGACTCAGATCACATGGCCTTGACCTGTGGGGTGCCCCAGGGGTCGATCCTGGGACCTCTTTTGTTCACTCTCTGCATACCTCTATTAAAATGCAGCAGTAATGTCCTACCACAACTGGACTCACTCTGCCACTGCATCCAACAGATCAGTGTGTGGAGGCAAAACAACTTTCTCCAGCTAAACTCAAACAAGACACAAGTCATTGTTTTTGGCCCACAAACAAAGAGACAATGTCAGCAGTCACCTCCAGTCTCTCTCTCTCTGAAACCTTTAAATCAGGCTGGAAATATATGAGTAATAATGGATTTTAACTTCAACCACCACATCAAATAACATCTGCAGCTTTTTAACATATAAAAAACATAGCAAAAAACAGCAAAGCATCTTAAAACAACAAAAATCGAATATAATCTTCTAATATGAACCGTCTGCACTCTGGGCACCAGCAGGACGCCAGTCCCTGAGGTCCTCAGAGTCAGGAATCAACATGGGGAATCAGAGTTTCAGCATTTAAAGGGCCCATATTATACTATTATGTGATCTATGTGATAATGTTGTTTCCTCATCACAAACAGACCTTCAGTTGTGTTTTGTTTTATTCACGTATGTTTAACACACAAACCTTTCATATTTAGGCATGTCTGATCAGTCTGGACCCCACATAACAGCCCCTAGTGATTTTTTTTTTCTTAATATTCTCTAGACCATGTGTGCCCCTGATTGGCTAATCCACCTGTCAATCACACCCATCTGAAAAGTGGATATTCACATTTGTAAAGTATTGAAAAAGTGTGTATTCTGGATCGGACAAGCCATGAGGTTAGAATAAAGGTGCAATGGCCTTTACCAAGTATTGATTGGCTGGGTATTACACAAATACTGAACAGGACACGTAAACCTCTCCACAGTTTTCAGTCCAAAGCAGCAATGAAGCCCACAGTGATTTTTATGCTGTTTCTATGGAGACTTGTGGAGTTTACTTTAACACTAAATGGTACGGAGCATTTTAATCTGTCCACTTTTAAAACCAGATGTCTTTTTGAACATTCCTCACTCTCACTGTGGCTGGTATTGTCTCTTAGAGTGTTCAAAGCTGCCTTCAGTTCAACATGCATTTGTTTTGGATGAATACAAAAAGGCAGAGTACCAAAGGGGAGATGTGATTTACTTCTGCTGTGATCCTGGTTTCACGACTGGTCTGAACACCACCTACATCTGCACTGAGGACGGCTGGACAGCTGCCGCCATCGGCCAGTGTGTTGGTGAGATGTCATAATTAGAGATACTCTGATATATCGAGCTGATATTTGGACTTTTTAGCACATTGCCTCTCGGTCTTAAACCTTCAGCACATGCCGATACTTAGGTCGATCTGTTCCCACACAAAGCTACTGAACTGCTGATAATTGCTGAAAACACGGCTACACTGCTCTCATGACGGTTTGGTAAAAAAGGGCTGTGGGTGAGTTTGTAGTAAACTTAAATTGCATAATTTGGGGATGATAATCAAAGTCTGCCCTACATATCAAGCCAAAAATATTGGCAGAATTTTTTGAACATCAGTTTCTCTGAATCCTAAACAGTCAGTATCAGCATCAGCCATGAAAAAGGCATCTAGGTTGATCTCTAGTTATGGCACAACTGTTTCCCAAACAGGGGTACACAAACCCTTACCAAGGGTACTGGAAATGTAAAATTAGATTATAAAGAAGCTGGAAATGGAATAGAATTTCAGTATAAATGTTCACTGTAGTAACTTCTACAAGCTTAAAGGTCCTATATGGTCCTCTTGAGAGCTTTAAGCCATGTTAAAATATCGTTACCTCATCAAAAGCATTCCTGGAGTTGTGATTTGCTTCATTCACACATATTTAACAAACGCACTCTGCACGGTTCTTCTTTCAAACAGAAAACACCCTGTTCCACCTTGTGATATCATCTGGTAACACAGTAAGCACCCCAGAGTTTTTATACTGCATGCACATTCATAGATTCATTTGGATATTTGCAGATCTGGAACTGACAATCTCTAAACAAAAGGTAAAGGATAGATGTTAACTTGAAAACTACCACTCCATGACATCACAAGGTGGAACAGAGCAGTTAAGCTTTGGAGATGGAGACAGACTAATAATAAAGGATTACTCAAACATGTGTGAATGAAACAAATACAACTCCAGGTCTGTTTTTGAGGAGGTTCTAACATGGCTTGAAGCTCACAAGAGTCAACAGTGTGTAATATAGGACCTTTAAAGCACAGGCCTGATCTGTTGTTTTCTTGTCACAGAGAACTCGTTTCCTGTGCTTCTGGGCTGCACTCCCCCTCCACCGCTCACAAATGGATATTTGCTGGATAATACAACGTTAATCTATGGAAATGGTCAGATTGTCAGATTCGGATGTGATGATCACCACACTATGACTGGAGCATTGTTTAAAACCTGCACCAATGGACAATGGACAGGTGACATCCAGTGCATTCGTAAGTCAAACCTTAATGATGAAGCCTTAATGTATACATGAACAAATACCAGTACATACTTCTGATTTCTTGTAGCTGTAACATGTACTCAGTCTTCATATTTTTGGCCAGAAAAAACAACTTGTCCACGTTGTCTGCAAAAAAATGTCCCCATTGGCTGAAAATACACTTTCACTAGAGACAGAGGTCGTGGGTATGGAGAGGTATGGAAAGGTATGGAGGGGGGCGGAGATTGCATGCCAGCGAAAAGCGAAAGTGAGGACAACCGTAGTTTTGGGAGGATTCACGTGGTTCGGAGGGATGTAGTTATGGCAGGGGGTAATTGTTGTCAAGGCGGCCACCCTAACTATAAAGCACTGCGGAAACACTGCCCCAGTCACGGATGAGTTTCCTCTGAATATTAAAGAGCCAAGCCTCCGTGTAGCTGCACATGTAGTGGTGGAATGTAAACACACAAAATTGCGTGAATTCAATCGTGCCCAAACCGAACGTCGTGTACCAAAACTCTTCAGCACGAATATATATGTGCCGTTACACCCCTAATATTTACACACAAGTTTTTATGATTAATCACTATCACATTTACAGAGAATATACTGACAAATGGGCCCAGTCAAGCAGAACTAAACAGCAGGGCCAAAAATTCAAGTTAATGCATCTGATATAAAAATGTATTGAACAGATACATATGTACTCTAGTTTATGAAACTGTTGACCTTTTTTCTGTACCATTTTTGGTTCTAAAGTTCCATATGTTTTAAACAGACCATGTATGAAACATGGAACAAAAATTATTTCCCAAATTTCAAAGACCTGCAAATCATGTCAATAAATGGATGTATTTCATCATATCTTGTGTTATTCCATCTTTGAACTGTTGATGAAGGTACATGATTTAAAAAAAAAAAAAATTAAATGATAAAATTTGCTTGGAAGGACTGACATATTTTATAGTAATAGTTTCCTTTCATTTTGAAGTTATATTAAAGTATTCAGAAGAAAAAAGTTGACAAATGATGTAAAATCCTGCACCTTCTACTTGTTTACATAATTTTCCCTCCGTTACTTTTCCCTCCGTTACCATGACCTTTCTTAATAAAAAATCTCATGACTCAAAAAGTAAGAGGTTTTTCAACCTAATCTTGTACCATATGGTAGAAAACTATATGAAGCAAATATTCAAACCAGTTTGTTAAGGATATGTAAGTGAGAACCAAGAGTTATCACTGTTTGTGTTTATTGCCCAAAAAGTGCAGCATATTTCATTCCCTCCGTTACTGACATGAGTTTTTTAAATTTTTTGTCAACAACTTGAAAGAATATCACAGGTTTAACTTGACCCTGTTGGAGTGTTAAAGGTTGTATAGAGGATTTTCCAAGGAACGAGAAATCCAGTGACTGTTTGTCCTTTTTCAAATGTTGCGCATGCGTGAAACCACCCCCCCTCCCCTACAGCTCCTACGTAGAAACGCCTCCTCCCGCCTCCTCTTTACGCCAGAAACAGGTTTGTTTACAGCCAGTGCGCTGCACATGACTTGTAAACAACTAACTACAGTGTTGGTTAGGCAAGACGGAGAAGTGAGGAGCGGGGGGAGCGGGTGTGCGGACATTTCGTTCGCGGACGAGAAGTGAGGAGCAGGGAGAGAGGAGAGAGGAGAGAGGAGAGAGGAGAGAGAGGAGCGGTGCGCGGAGATTCCGTGCCCGGAGAAGTGAGGAGCAGGGGGAAGAGCGGATCGGGCAGCGGGGACAGGAGTAGGAAAGGGGTGCAGAGAAGAGTGCGCGGAGATTCAGTGCGAATGAACTAGCTACAACACGCAGCAGCAAGCGGACTCTTTCTTTGCCTTGAAAATTACGTTTTCAGACATAGGATATCGCTTTCGTGTCCTGAAAAACGTTTGACTAGCTCTTGGAAATAAAGTACGTTTTCATAATAAGCAGAAGTTTCCTGCCCAGGAGTAATTTGTGGACCAGTGCGTCAGTCTTTAGACCCTGCGTCTGCTTCAGTCGCGCCATCGCTGGAATGAATCTTCAAGAATCACCTTAGTTTGGCTTCGCTGCTTTTCCCCTTGTCTTCTTCTTTCAGCGACCTCAAAAACGGACTTTCTTTTGCGGCGAACTGCTCCTGGATTCTTGTCGCCATTGCAACAAACTTTGTGCTAACTGCGAGGAAGATATAGGTCAAAAAAAGCCGCTAAGAACTGTTGCGTTGGTGGAGTAAACAGCGTCTGTGCGGCTTGCGTCTGTGGACTGCGTGACAGACGTACGTAAACCACGTACCGGCGGCGCAGACAAGTCAGTTACACTAGAAACGTAGGGAGATTGATTGACAGCCTGTCAGCTAACAGATAACGAGGCAGTGTCGTTATCTATTGGCAAATGTTTAGCCCCACCACGTCCAGAGTTGATGAATTTTTGTTCTCTTTTTTTTGGTCATCATAATTACAAGGCTACTGCACCTCTATAATGCTATCATTGACAATTTGAAACAAAAAAAATCCTCCATACAACCTTTAACTCTTTCCTACATTCTGATACTTTACTTATTTCAATAGTCCCTCTAGTTTCTGAATAAGAGACATTTGAATGTAAAAAATCTGTCCATTTCCCTCCGTTACCGCTTGACCGGACCCATATATGATTCAAACCATTACTCATTGTTACAAGTAAACATAACATAAATAAAATAAAAGTTAAAGGCCCTGTACCTGATTTTTCTTAATGTGAAAAAGTTCATTTTAAAACGTTTGTGGTGCTCCAGAGTTATTCCTCACTTATGCAGTCAGAGCATTTCTAATTATTCACTGCACTGAGTTTATAAGCGTTTTTTAAGCGAAACCAGAGCAAATTATGCGAAGGTGAATATCTGAGTAGTATTTTTCATGTATACTTTTACTTTTATTTAAGCATAATTTTGGAAGCTGTGCTTGTAATTGCCATGTAACTACTTTTACTACAAATATGCAGTACTGTAATCTTTCCACCACTGAGCAAAAGTAAAACCTTATTTGAATATGTTTACTTAATATGTAATGACAACATGTAAGGGACAGTTATTTTGTTTTTGGCCCGAGCCAATAACAAAGTAACTGGTGAGGACTACTGACCCCCTGAACCTCAACGAAAAGTCTAACATGGAGATGTAGAATCGACCGGCCTGGTAAAAATTTTGATAACATGGGCATTGTGACAATGCCCGAAGTGACCCGACTCAACAGTGTCATCTAGAAGTGGACCGGTGATTGTGCCCATGGAAGTGTAATAAGATCTTATTGTAGACCCATGGTTGTATCTGATCAGATGATGAATATTGGCAGACCTTATCAGTTGCTCTTGAATCTAAATAATTGGTATCAACATTAAAAGTGAAAAAAAAAAAAAAAAAAACATCTGTAATTAGTCATTGTTTGGTGAAATAAGTGGTCTAACCTGTATTAAGCATTTTCGTTTCCATTGTACTAAATACCTCTCTATAAATAACCTAAACATGTTGCTTTGGATTTGTTTTACAGTAATATTGTGTCTCGAGCCTCCGCTGAACCACTTCAGAATTACTAATAAGAAGGATGTGTACACAGAAGGGGATGTGTTGAACTACATATGTGACGAAAACTATATAAAGAGGGACGGGAGACCTGCAACGTGTCAGAAAATAGGCCAGTCAGCTCAGTGGGTCCCCACGCCTCAGTGTGAACATGAGTCAACAAATTCAAAGGTTAATGCTAGAATGTAGGGTTGGGAGGGACGCCTGGCTGTGACTGGTTCTCTGAAGTGACCAAATTTAGGAACAGGGTTATTTTTAAATTTAGGAAATGAGTTATGGTTAAGGTTAGGAAAATGGTTAAAGTTTGGGTTTGGTTAAGTTTAGGAACAAGATTAGAAGCCTTATCTCAACTTAGACATAAAATAAAACATTAAAAACTTGACATTTTAGGCCTGATCACAGCAACAGAAGCTGACATATTACCATGACAACTGCCACTGCTCGATTTGGAAATGCAGATCATGGAAGTATAATAAGATCTGGAAGATGAACCCAACATGAACATAAGAATCCTACAAAAAAGCTGTCGTTGCCCTGTCAGTCGAACACAGGCAGTTTGATTTCACAAAATTGTATTGTGCTCTATGGTCAGATACACTAATCCTCTCATTGTGTTTTATGGGAGGATTCTTTCTGGGCCGGAGCTCCTGGGAGCTGCAGTACCTGGAGCGACCACTAGTCGATGTTTTTTAGATCCATACTGCACATGCTCAGATACTTCAGCGCAAGCACTGGAGTTGCTATAGTAACTGTACTTTAAACAAAAAACAAAAAAAAAAAGGATTTGTTCAATCAAATTTACTCTCAGAATAACACTCACTAGTGTCTGAATATACTGGTGTATGAATGTGTGTGTGAATGGGGGAATGGTTCCTTGAAGCACATTTAGTGCCTTGAAAATGGAAAAGAGCTGATAAAATGTGACCATTTAAATCAGATATTATGCTTATTATTAACTCACCTGAGTGCGAAACTGGGAAAAATGACTTCAGAGTTTCAAACCCATGGTTTCACGTATAGTTTTGGATGTTATGGTTGTCATATTTTCTCACGATATTTATTCACATGATAAAGGAGGTCACAAATTCCCCCAAAATGACATTAACTCGTTTTTGACCAGATATGATGTTATGGTGTTCTGCCTTTGTAGGGCAGTTTGGTCAAATACAATTATTTTTGTTTCTATTTCTAAGAATACACTCCATGAAATTGATTTTTAATATTAATATATTGAAGCTTAGTAATACTTAACAGTGACAGAACAACTAATTACATAAAATTAAATTATAAAAGGTGCCAGATTGAGCAATGACAGCAACCAGAGCTACATTTTAATGTCCGTCCCTCCGTCCCTGAATCTAGCACAAACCAAATAACTCATGTGTTAAACCAGATATCTTCAGTAATAACAGATTTCTGATTTCTTGTAGCTATAACATGTAAAGTCAGTGCTGACCCACCATCAGGCACTACTTACAATCCTCGGGACAGGATCATTTTCACCCCTGGAGAAAGTTTGACCGTCACGTGTGGAGAAAATAAGTGGGTGAAGAGCACCGAGCTTCAGACAGCTCAACTCGTTTGTAAAAACACAGGACGCACAGGAAGCTGGGACTTTAACCCTGTGTGCCAACGTATGCAACAACACACACTACACACACAAATATGTATTTAGAAATTGATACTTTGCAGTGACATCACGCTGGGGGTACTGCATGTATGTCTGTGGTGGAATGTTCAGCCGTTACCATGGTAACACAACGCACACATTAGCAAACAGATCCTGATAAGTTTTTTAGATACTAAACGGATTCAAACACATTTAAACAACACATTTTCAGGAGCCTGTGATGCTCCCATTTAGGTGTTTGATTTTCAACAAAAAGGGACAGAGACGAAGTGAAAAACTGTCGGCTAATGTATACTTCACACTTGTCTGACAGCACAAATCAGATCCCCCTTTGTAGTTCCAACTCAGTCAGGTTTTTCTGGTTAGTTTGTGTTAAAACAAAGCTCAAAGTTTAAAGATTAAAGTCTAAGTTAAGTAACAGAGCTTCAGACAGATCAATGCCTCCAGTTAGCTTCACACTCCAGTGAATGTTGATGTCATCAGCTGCAAAGTATCAGTGTTAATCTTTAAATCTCTTTAATGTCCTTGTGTTGTTCTTGTGTTTACTTCAGCGGTCAAATGTCTCAAAGATGATCCACTTGTCTACCAGTGGGAAAGCACTAGAGATCCTTATTATCCGTACTCTTATCGGACCTCAGCCGACATTGATGAAATATTATGGTATCAGTGTCGTGGAGGTTTTGAGGCTGTGGACAGGGACAGCAGAGCCAGGTGCACCAGACGAGGCTGGGAGCCAAAACCTCTTTGTAAAGGTACTGTGGACTACTTTTTATGTTATATTTACACACACATTTTTAGGATTCATCACTGTCACATTTACAGAGAATATACTGACAAATATGTATAAAACCATTACTCACTGTTACAAGTAAACATAACATAAATCAAAGAAATAAATAAACGTTAAAGGCCCTGTACCTGAGAATTTCTAAGCATTTTTTACAACTTTCAGAGACCAGAGCGGAGTTTTGCATCACAGCAATGCAAACAACTAGCATTCTAATACACTTCCTGATTACCACTTAATAAAAAGCTGTAAAGTTTAGATGCAGTACACAGTAGACTTATTCATGAGCTGCTCATATTGTATCTGTACTGGGGCAAGACAAAGTTTGCTCAAATACAAGTCAGGTGTAGGGCTTTTAAAGTTAGTTTTTCATTCAAAAGGTTGCAAATGCTGTTCTTTGCTCTAATTTTCTAATTTCAAGTTTTCCAGAACAAAGCTGCACAAAACCTTCTTATAAAAATGCTGAGATTACTGATTATTATCAGCATGACAAATACGAGACCAATGACAGAGTTTATTTTAAATGCACCTATGAACCCACCCGAACCTTTTCCGTTTACTGTCTAATTGGAGCTTGGAAAGGCTCAGTTGCAGAGTGTAAAGGTAAGCAGCATTTACAAACTGTAAATGACAGGTGTTCATGTTTTTGTAATGATGACTTGGTTTGGTGTATGTTATTTGTGGTAAATATTTATCATAGTTTTACATCAGTTAAGTGTCAGTTTGTGTAAAAAGACACAAGGACACAACTACACTACCAGTCAAAAGTTTGCACACACCATCGCAATCAGTGCTTGGTTTTTCTTTATTTTTACAATTTTCAAAATTTTTGATACATACTGAAGACGTCAAACATGAAGCAATGATGTCCGTCAAATACTTTGTCTGGAATGTTTCACAGTATGATATTAAACCTTCCTATCTTCGTGCGCATCAAACCAAACAAAGTTGCAGGTCAGGGTGTACAGAGGCATTTATAAAGCCTCTGTACGCATAAAATGAGGTCAGAAATGTGCGTACACACGTCAAAGTTGGTATTTATAAAGGAGGTCATTGTGTTTAGTGGAAGTTTAAACCTGTTTTAACTTTATTTTTCCAGAAAAAGACACAGAATGTAATTGAAGCGTTTGGGAAACATGCACAATATATTTGTGTATTGTAATTTTACAAAGCGTTGCAATTGTTAGAGGGAATAAAGATGTGTGCACATGGACGTTCATCTACGTGCACCAGAGCGCATTGGCACTTGCTGACACTGATGTTGGATGATCCCTGTAGCGTCACTGTGTCCATTTATGAGACAATCTCTGGACACACGTCTGACCGTCTCTTACAGCTGACCCACAGAGGAAGCACGCTGCCAAAAGACAGTCAAAGTCACTGTGGTCATGCACACGGCACCGCGATTCCACGAGGGAGTGCTGTGGAAGGTTTTACAAATCCCAGTATTTTTTCTTGTACATGAAATCTGCGTTTTGTCCGTACAAACTCTTTCATGTAGATTTTGAAGCAATCTTTTATAAGTAAGGCTCCAGATATGTGGAGAGGCGACTGCCTGTTTTCCTAAGTATTTTTGAGCTATAAAACCACCAGTAATTTAATACATGTAAGGTAATGTAATGGAGAAAACCTGGAGGAACCTGGGATTTTACCCCTTTCTGCCAACGTATGCAACAACACACACTACACACACAAATATGTATTTAGAAGTTACCATGGTGACACAACGCACACAGCAGCGAACACCTACGATACCTTTTTACATTGTCTGACTGAAGGAAAGATAATTAAGGGCTTTAAAGATTACACAGAGATTACATGTTAGTTCATCAGCGTAGTTTTCAAGTTAACAGCAAACTCTTACCTTTAGTTCAGTAAAAATCGACTGAGATTATCCAAATGATTGGTATTCCATCAAAATGGTTTATCAAATCCAGGTTTATCCTGAAATCCTGAGCTGAATCTAGCTCCATCTACAGCTGAAGTCTCAAGTCATTCCATGACAGAAATAGTTGGTTGAACCAAAGGTAATTCAGGCCTGAAGTTTAGAGCTCCGGTCATTCTGATCAGAGGAGCAAGAAGAAAGACAGTACTCCTCCCTCCTCTCCCGGTTAATACACCTGGGGAATGAATTTGCCTAACAAGAAACAATAAAATCTGTGCCGACGTGTTTGCAGTTTGACAGGGAGTGAGAGACGAGGGAATGAAGAGAGAGAGACAGACGTGATGAAGGAGTGAGACAGACAGAACCCACTGTCATCCTCAGAGTCCAAACCAGCATCTGTCTGTGTGGAAAAGTTGCTCTGCTCCTCACAACAGACACATGTGCAAGATCATGTGAATGAAATAATGACCATAGGCTTTTATATGGTTTGTGCCTTTTTGATGAGTGCAGCGTCCACACACATGTGGAGTGTATGGACTGTGAAAGTCTCAAGCAACACGCCACTATAAAAGTCACTTTTTCAACTGCTAAGAGATTGTGTTCTAACACCTGTTACACCTGTAACTGCACATGGTAAAACTTTTGACTAAACTGTTTTAGACATTCTTGGAGGTAGAGGTAAAATAATCTTGACAGTTTGTATCTGGGTGCTTGTTACTGCGGCAAATCAGCATCATCTCTGGTTATTCACTTTGGTGGAAGTGAACTGAAGTTTTGACAAACCTGGATAGGCCAAATAAGCTAGGCTTTTGCTTTAACTTGCTTCGTGGAATACAACCTGTAGTGAAGTTGTATGGATTTTAAAAATCAAATCAATATAACATTTTGAAATGCACCCATATGAAGTGCAGGTTACACAGCACAGGCATGATAAGCGCTCATCTCTTTTTGTCAGCGGACGAGCTGCAGTGTTCTGGACAAAACCAATGATGTCTGTTTCTTTTTCAGTTCCTCGGGGTTGTGGATCTCCACCATCCTTGGATAATGGAGACTTCTTGGCCCCCAGTGGAACATTTAGCCATAATTCACAGGTTGAATACCAATGTCAAGTCATGCACATAATGGAAGGAGGCCCATACAAAACCTGCCTCAACGGACTTTGGACCGGGGACATCAAATGTCTCAGTAAGACTCACATATTCACACTCCAACATCTACATTGTCATTTATAAGAGCTGTGATCTTTTCCTAACTGTCTCAACATTTTTATTATTTTGATTTAATGAGTCAAAATAAAATTGAACAGAAAATCTTGAGTGATCAATATGACGACAAAAATGATTGATTCCTTTACATTTTGCCTAGCCATATAATTATGAACATGCTTGAAAAAGCTTGGATCATGGAACAATCACTTAGATGGTAAAAAGATCTAGAGGGACATAAGTGATCATGTAGCTCTGGCTACCATGGTAACTAATTAGCTTCTGTTGTTATGAACAGGCCTAAAATGTTATAGTTTTGACTGTATGGTTTTTTTTTTAAACCATTTCCTTAATCCTAAACTTAACACCTTTCCTAAGTCCTAACTCTGTTCCTACACTTCATTTCTTCAAATGACCAATAATCACAGCAGACCGTCCCCCCCGACCCGACATTCTAGAATTAACTAAAGATGATCTCTGTTTTTTCCCCAACAGAACCCTGCACGGTGACCGACGACCTGATGCGATCAAATAAAATAAAATCCAGATATGGACGGGGACAAAAGCTGTATGCCCCCCATAATGATCACATCACATTTGACTGCATCGAAGGAGCTCATCCTATCGGCACACAGGAGATGAGAGTGATCTGTACCGATGGAGTGATGCTCCTCCCCACATGTGTTTAAGAAAGATCATGGTATATGTACAAAATGTATACATCCCTGTTAAATACAGTTTACAATACAGATTGATGCTGTTGAATAATTCAGGAAAATCACTGACAGATTTATTTTGTTTCCTTTAAAGATGCACTATGTAACATTTCTATTGACGGTTCCACCACCATGGAGATGTCTTTGCTTTGCCTAGCATGTTCACAAGTATAACATTCTCCATTTTGCATGTTTTCCATTCTGTATGGAATGTATTACAGTATTTTCTGTTTGAGAGAAGAAGTCAGCCTCAATGTGCAGGATTTGTGTGTTAAACATGTGTGAATGAAACAAAACACAACTCTGGGTATGTGTTTGATGAGGAAACAATAACAGATCTTATTAGTAGCAGACGTATTTATAAGTCTATAACACTTCTAGTTGCAATAAATCACACATGGAATTAAAAAACGGAACTGGTTTTATTCTGTACATGTAAAACATTCTATATACACAGTTAAACAACAGTACACACGTTTCTCTCTTAAAAAGGAGACGATTTGCGTCTAAAAATGTATATTTACAAAACAATGGACAATGTCTCTGCCACCATCTGAATGGCCCTCAGAGGATCCACCACGTCTTTGAGTTTGTCTTTTCTGAGAACCCACTCCGGTGCAAACCTAAAAACAACAACAGACAAGTTTAAACATGCAGACTCCAAAAATAATCATCTATTGATACTTTGCAGTTGATGTCATCAACATTCTCTGGGGGTGTGATGATAACCGTAGGCACTGCTCTGTCTTTAACTTTGTAACTCAAGTTAGATGTTCATTTTAGGTTTGTTTTATGATAATCTGAACTACAACAATTGGAACTATAACAGGTGAGCTCATTTGTGCAAGTTCCTCTCAAGTAACATCACAGTCATAAGCTTGATTATACATACGGCATTGGTAGATCAGAGCAACAAGGTCTTGAAAAGAGAAGGTTGAATATTATTCAAACTAGGGCCCGACCTGGATTTTGTTGTGGCCGATATGAAACTGATATAATGGGAGTTGGAGCTGCCGATATAATCGCTGATATATTTAGTGATGTAAAAAGTCACTGTAAATCTTGAATTGTTTAAAAAAACGTAGGTTTGGCTCTAGTGGATTCTAAATTGGGTTTATTTAGGCAACATTTATTGTTATTCTGACTCTTTACATCATATTTACAGACAGTAGGTCAGACTAATGGCATTTTTGCATCACATTCTAGCTAATAGTGATGGGTGTTCCAGTTCTTTTTAGAGAACCGGCTCTTTTGGCTCAGCTCACTAAAGCAACTGTCTCTTTCGGCTCCCAAGCGACTCTTCAGATTGTTTTGTTGCAAGCGGGTCTAAAGCAGAACTGAACCAGGACTGAAAAAGGACTAAACCAGGACTGAAACAGATCTAAACCATGTGTAAAACAGGACTAAACCACAACTGAACCAGGACTGAGTGTCGCCGTCTTTATCTCTCTCCATCTCTCGAGCCCAAGATTAGTCCTTGTTTATTTATTTTATGCTGAACAACAGACAAACATGCACATTTTTTCTATCCTATGCACACGCAGATTTCTGAAAGTTTCGTTTTCAGCCGCTGCCACTGTCAAACTACCAAGAGTCTGCACGCGGCGTGAAGAGAAAAAACGAGAGAGAAAGAGAAAACACGGCTCTTGCTGTTCGCTTCAAAGAGCCGTTCGCTTTTGTTCGCGACCGACCCATCACTACTAGCTAGTAAAGAAACTACCGCTATTAGCCTTTAGCCGTAAATGCTGCGCGCCGCAGTAATTCATTATATGCATAAATATGGATCATTCACATCTATTCACAGCTCATTTATATATCAGTGCAGGTCCTGTAACAAATATACAGCCAATGTAGTCAATCGACCAATAGAAAACAGCCTGTTTATGTGCGGGAGCTACAGCAGCTAATCGCTAACCAATAACAAATAACCAAAACTAGCTTCAAAGTCGACATATTTCCAACATTCACCGCTCATACAGGCTCCTCACATCACAAGTCTGCACTAATAAATGTCCTTTTAATCCAGACTCAAACCGATTGTCCGTAAAAAGAAAATAATCTCAGTGCTTGGATCTATGTCTGCGAGTGTAAACAAACACACTTGAGTGACGTGTGTTCAGGGACAGTACGGAAACACACACAGACAAATGACTCTGCAGATAAATACTGATGTGGAGCCACATATTAGGACATTTATCTGTCTGTAAATTGGATTAAATGAACATAATGTAGAGAGTCTAAGATTTATAACGAGGTATAACATGCCCACGTGAAATATCGGCCCCTATCAGCAAGCATATCGGCCGATAATATCCGTCAACTGATATATCGGTCGGGCTCTAATTGAAACATGCACAAATCACTCCAAATACAACTTCGAGATGGTAAATGAGAATGGAAAACAACCATGACATGACAGGAAGAATAGGTCCACTTGAAATGATCTGAACTTACTGTGCATATCAAAATACTGCAGTATCATCATCGTAATACAAAACAGTTAGAAAACGCCGAGGCTTTGGGGCATCAGATCTATTTGGACAACATTGTTTCTTACGGTTTCTTAAACACTTACTTTGGTGCGGGCCGAGTCTTGCGTGGCGTGGCTTGAATGAAAAAGCTTCCGTTTATGGATGCGTTCATCTTTTGCTTCGTGACGGTTCTTTCGGCGTCCATCTTGTGTTTGCGAGCTGTGAGTCTGTAGATGCTCTGAAGCCTGTCAACGGCTTTGGGCATTTTCATCACCTCCTGGAAACAACAGTCAATCATTACTATAGAGTGCTGAGAAAATGTCCGAAAGCCCAAAGCGGAGTTCATACGTCACATCACAACAACTGGCCAATGTTACTTCCTGGTTTGAGGTAAGAAGCTCTTGCAGCACATTTTTCTAATAAAAATGTGGTAAACATCAACTCTTTTGGCTGCCTGTTATTTAGACCAGATGCCCGTCTTGACACAACGGGTCACAAAATGCTGCACAAACTCTGGAGCAAGGCAATAAATCTAACTCAAAATGCAATGCTGACAGACAATGATCATCTTGAGGCTTTTTAACAGTGAGGTCTACAGCCAATTCTCTGTCAGTTAAAGCTGGTGGTTTGGAGCACAGTTCAGGAACAAATTTCACTAAACAGCTCTTGTTTTGAAAAGGAAAAAAAAAAAAAGAAAAAAATTGAGATCAATATGGAGGGTAAAAAAACTAATGAGTCAGAATACCTGTTTATCGAAGGTATTTTTTAATCAATAAAATCACTGGTAGAGCTGTTAATGGCCACAGTTACATGATGATTTTAATTAAATGTTCTGAATGACATACTTACTGAATTACATAGATAGAAACTATAATTTTACATTGAAAACATGTTAAATCGCCTTTAATTCCGCTCAATGTCTGGGAGTTGGGAAGAGTTCTGATTGGACAGGGACACGAATGTATTTACGTCAACCAGAAAAAAAACACACACTTCAGCTGCTACCGGGTTTTCTGTGATTTCGGTTTGTTGTTACGCCACGGACACAAACATGATCCAAATTTTTTCCGCAGTTGTCCCGATGATAATTGTGCAGCAGCTGAAGAATTCTATCAACAAGTTTTATGTCTGTCAGCTGAGGAGGAGAAGGGAAGAGTGTCGGAGAAGGGAGGAAGAAGACAAAGTGAGTGTGAGGCTGCTCTACCTCAGCCCACTCCCACATCTCGCTCACAAATCCAAAGAGACGTGGATGAAAGTCCGAAGCCAGGACTGGTGGAGCCGGATCGTGTCAGAAGGGCGACACAACGAGCATGTGCTTGAACAACCGGAAGATTTTTATGAAGAATAAACGTTTACATGATCGAGGAATAAATGAATTCAGCTTTAAAATTGGAATAAACTAACCACTTACTTTGGAATTAATTCTGTAGTAAGTGGGAATTAGGAATTACGTGCCTAATTTACATTTTTATTCAACATTAAATGATTTTTATTCAGAATTAAAGCTCCTATGTAAACCTGCCAGCAGTTACACAAACTGTTACACTTTTAACTCAATAGTCAGCAGAATTATATTCCGGAGAAAAGGAACTAATAACAATAGATGAAAAAAAGGGGTAGTGAAAAGAATAACATTTGTTTTATTCTTCTATTTGTGAGTGAAGTTCTCCATACCAGAGCGCGGTGTTTGTCCTGTAGGAGCAGAGCCAGGAGGAAACAGGCTTTGGTGAAGATGCTGCCTCCTTTTTCAGCCACTTTGTCCCCGGCCTTCTCTCTGTATCTTTGCAGCAGGTCGAGCAGAGTCTCCACCGAGCTCTCCACACTGTACACCGCCTCTATGGTCTTATGGTACTACGGGGAAAAAACACAAGGATTTAAAAAGGACCCGTATTCCTCTATTTTCTGATCAAATCATCACAAACATATCTGGAGTTGTGTTTTATTTCATTTCATTTAGGCTCAGAAAACACTCAGTTACTTGAACATGTGTGAATGAAACAAATCACGAGTCCAGGTTTGTTTTTAAGGAAGTAACAACTTTAACATTAGGGCTGGGTATCATTAATCAGTTGCCGATACGATACCTTGATACATAGGCTGCGATACGATACATATCTCCATACAGTGAGCTTTCTATTCTATACAATACATTTCTAATCGATTCGAGGCCCCTAACTCATGGCTGCGATACTAAAAATCTTTGTTAAACCACCTCTTGTGTAAAGTTAACATGAAACACAAACATTTTAAATCATCAAAAAAGTGAAAATGTCAAATGTGTTGAATAAAAAAAGTTTCCTTCCTTGAAACAAGCAACAAAACTTTATTGCTGTAACAAAATAATTTAGGCAAATATACCAAAAAAATACTTGTGGCGATATATCGATACAGCAGCATATCAATACTGTATCATCACATTAAAGAATACGATATATCAATATTTCAATATTTTTGCACACCCCTATTTAACATGCTCCCATTTTGCTTAATATTTAATAAATAAATGTTATAATAGTACCGTATTTTCTGCACTATTAGGCGCTGTGGATTATAAGGCGCACATTGCACTCGCTTTTTTGGTTCGTTCTTCCATTCCGTTGCTCGTCCGTGTGGAGTGATGAGTGTGATGCGGGTGGTGCGGCTTTGTAGTTTACTGAAGTCGTGCTGGGACACCCGAGTGGATCCGTGTATAGGGCGCTCTGGATTGTGGGTGCGCAGTCGTTTTTTTGATGGGGTTGGAGGCTTAAGAGTGCACCCTATAGCCCGGAAAATAAGGTAAATTACAAAGCCGCACCACCCACAGCCACACTCATCACTCCACGCTGACGAGGAACGGAGGAACGAACCAAAAAAGCGAGTGCAATGTGCCACTTCTAGACACAACTCAACAACTGAGTCACTGCGAACACGCCGACAATCCAGCGGTCCCAGACAGCACCCTCCCTACACGCCACAACTGAACAAAGCCCAAAGTCACCGTGAACGCACCAAACAAAGTCCCACTGACCCATCCAACTGTTGTGTTTCGTTTAAAGTCCAGTGCGGTTTATTTGTGAAAAAAGTTTGAAAATAGACCATTTAATGACAGTGCGCCTTATAATCCAGAGCACCCAATAGTGCAGAACATACGGTACTGAAGTCGTGCTGGGACACCCAAGTGGATTTGTGTATAGGATTGTCATTTTTTGATGGGGTTGGAGGCTGAAGAGCGCGCCCTATAGCCCGGAAAATACGGTAATATTAGCAAGGCAAATAATCAAGCTCAAAACTTAAATCATGCTCATATTTTGCCTCATTACCTCTTTTTTTAATATATACTCTTTTTAATTGTATTCTTTCTACAGTGACTTTGAGTGTTTAGAAAATATATAAATAAAATGCATTATAATTAAAATTCAGTGATGAGCTTGGCCATGTCTGCAGATTTGAGCTGACTGTGCACAGACACTTTTCTTATAAGGGGTCATGTTCTCCACACTTTCTCTTCCTCTTTTTTTTTTTTTTTTTTTTAAATCCTGTTTCAAAAGCGAACAGTGTTACAACATTCCAGGATTTTATTCATGAATAGACAAATTAAAAAGGGAAGTCACTGAACTACATCTAACATTTAAAGTAGACAAAGACAAAACAACTTCAGAGCTTCAATCCATTTTATAACTCTTTACCTTTGTCTTAAACGTTTAATTTGAGGTTTGTGTTTTCATGTACCTACAATTTCCACCCACATTAAAGGGTCCATATAATGCTATTTTATAATGCTATTTCTCATCAAATCATAGAGTTATATTTTGTTTCGTTCACACAAATCCTGCATATTTAGATGTTTTTTTTCTCTCTCAAACGGAAAACACCGGTCCACCTTGTAATGTCATGTGGTAATACAAGTGAATCTGTGTATCATTTGTTCATTTGTTTTTCAATATAAAACCAAAAATAAGAAAACGAAAAAAAAAAAAAAAACTGTTTTCTTCATTATTTTTCTCCAAATCAAAATGAAAAAACGGATGATGATACGCTTTTTCAGTTTTCAATTTTGTGTTTAAATGAATAAGGGAAAAAACGGATAACGGTTCCGTTTCTGTGACTTAAACTGTGATGCTGGACTTTTGTGCGACATACGGACTGAACCAGGACTGAACCAGGACTGAACCAGGACTGAACCAGGACTGAACCAGGACTGAACCAGGTCCGGGACCAGACAAGAACCAGACCAGAACCAGACAGGGACTAAGACCAGGACTGAGGCAAGGACCAGACTTAGACCGGGACTGACAGTGGGATCAGAGCAGGACTAAGACCGGGACTGAGACCCGGACCAGACCAGAAGTGAAAACGGTTTAGTCCTGGGTCAGTCCTGGTTCAGTCCTGGGTCAGTCTGTATGCGGCGCAAAAGTCCAGCATCGCAGTTTAAGTCAGAGAAACGGTCATTATCCGTTTTTTCCATTATTCATTTAAACACTAAATTGAAAACTGAAAAAACGAATCGTTATCTGTTTTTTTCATTTTGGTTTTGGAGACAAATAATAAAGAAAACTGTTGTTTTTTCATTTTCTTATTTTTGGTTTTATATTGAAAAACGAATGAACAAATGATACACAGATTCACTTGTATTACCACATGACATTACAAGGTGGACCAGTGTTTTCCGTTTGAGAGAGAAAAAAACAGTCTAAATATGCAGGATTTGTGTTCCACTGTGTTTTTCAACTCCATGCATCTTTACTAGAATTATTTGGATCGTTTCAGCACTGGATTTGCCAACCTCTACTATACAAAAGGTAAAAGGAGCTGTTCACTTGGAAACCTGACCTAATAATAATAATAATAATAATAATAAAGAGTTATTCAAACATGTGTGAATAAAACAACAACTTTGGGTATGATGAGGTAAGAACAGTAAATTTTTGCATAATAACAAACAACAATCAGTACAAAACAGGAAGTAGCACTGGATTTTATAAATTTTTGGAAAGGTGAATTCTAAAAAAAAACAGAATCCTTCTACCTATGTCATCAAAACTGAAAACACTTTTTTTTCTTTCTAATTGTAATTAATTTGTAATTAATTAATTTTTTATATAAGTTTTGGCCCTTGTCTACACTGTGCTTGCTAGGTAAAAGATATGGAAAAATAGAAAAAAATTTATTACATTCTTAAATATTATAGATGCATTTTAAGGCTAAGGCATATTATATATTATGATCTTAGACTCCAGATCATAATATAGTAAGACTGTCAAATAGAGGTCTCGGGCAAAGAATTGTAATTTTCAGTCCTGCTCCCACCCGCATCTGCGATACTTTGTCCCGTGTGCGCCCGCAAGTCCCGCAGGATGGGAAGCTTTGCTCTCTTAAGCTCTATCAAACACGGAGAAGTGAAAGGAATTGGGCTGCGTATGGGAGGAGGCGCGGTGGGCGGTCCGACGGCACGGTTAAGTCCTGGCTAAATCCTGTTTTAGTCCTGGTTTAGTGGTGTGTGGCGTACGGGACGGGGACGAGGCGAAGGTCTGCTGCTTCAAATGTTTTTATTAATGCCAAATAAAATATCCAGCACAAATTATGCATTGCACACTCATTTAGTTTGAGGGACTGCAGTTTATCATTATTGAAGTCACGTTTGCAGGATTAGTCTGGAGTTACCTTGGATAAATTGAGCAGGATCTGGATGGAGTAAGTGATGACTTCCATACAGGGGACGCTCCTGTTGCAGCAGCGAATCAGAGTGAAGATGACGTTTGTGGCTCCGCTCTCCACCAGGCGCTCACAGCACTCGGGGGACAGCCTGGTGGCTGTCTCTGGAATTGCACCGAGGGAAAGAGCCATGTAGTTGAAGACAGGACATAAAACGGTGCACTATGTAAATGGTCACATTTTTCTATAGCGCTTTTCCACCTTCAAGGCACTCAAAGCGCTTTACAACAAGGAACCACTCACCCATTCACACACACATTCACACACCAGTGTACGCAGACACTGGCAAGGTGGGTTAAGTGTCTTGCCCAAGGACACAATGGCAGCATTCATCTGTGGGAGCTGGAATCACACCAGCAAACCTGTGGGTCAGTGGATCTGACCACTCAACCTGTGATGTTTTTTTTATGTCGAGAGCTGGATTTGAACCACCAACCTTCAGATTAGTGGGCAAATGCTCTACAAACTGAGCTACAAACTCAGTACTGTCTCTCTCACTCCACATCTCTCACCCCACGTTTCTCTCTCTCTCTTTCTCTCACTCCCCGTCATCCCCATAACCCCACCCCTATGGCAAAAATCGGTTGGAAAATGTCAGATATCTGTTTAAAAGAAAAAAAAAAAAAGTATCTCCCCATGTGTCCATTCCAAATTCTACAGCAGTGTGAGTCAGTGTGAGTCAGTGTGAGTCAGTGTGAGCCAGTGTGAGCCAGTGTGAGCCAGTGTGAGCCAGTGTGAGCCAGTGTGAGCCAGTGTGAGCCAGTGTGAGCCAGTGTGAGTCAGTGTGAGTCAGTGTGAGCCAGTGTGAGCCAGTGTGAGCCAGTGTGAGTCAGTGTGAGTCAGTGTGAGCCAGTGTGAGCCAGTGTGAGCCAGTGTGAGCCAGTGTGAGCCAGTGTGAGCCTTACCCAGATTCTTCAGGGCCTCCAGTATGTAGGAGAAGTGCTTGTATCGTAGCAGGTAGTCCAGGGCGGTGGAGGTTTTATTGCAGAGCTTGTCCTCTTCTCTGGCATCTGCAGTCACTTTTCTTAGACGCTGCCTCAGCTTCACCACTTTGGCGTTATCGTTCAGACAGCGGGAGCGGTATCCTCTCCAAAGAGCCTGTACACACACACACACACACGGGTTAAGTTACACTCAGAAGAACGGGTCAAATGCACAGGATGAACTAGTGTCATGAGGGCAACCTTGGTCAGTGAAGATGTATGGAGTTTAAAAACACAGTGGAGCCAGTGTTTTCCTCAGCGCTTTATAGTTAGGGTGGCCGCCTTGACAACAAGTGGCCCTCCCCCCCTTGACGACGTCCCTCCGAAACACGTGAATCCTCGTAAAACCACCTGCTCTACCTGCTCCTCACTTTTTTGACAGAACAGACTTGCCTAACCAATTTTCTGTGGGAAACACTGGTGGAGCACTTCCTGTATCACCACATGACATCACAAGGTGGAACAGAGTGTTTTCAGTTAGAGAGAAGAACTCAGCCTAAATATGCAGGGTTTGTGTGCTAAAGTCCAATGAGGTTCGTTTGGTTTTCCGATAATTTAAGTTATTAGGTTTTTTTCTCCAACCAAGAGTTTGTTTTCATACCTGACAGTTTGGGCTGCTCTCTAGCGGTCTTCCTCAGAGTGATCACGTGATATTGCTGTGACGTGTCTGGTCAGCTGATTTATACATGTTTTTGGAGTGTCTTCCTACTAGTGGAGGCAGGATGACAGTGCATCTGCAGTCTGACTTCCTCAGGACAGTATCCCAGGCGCAGATGGCACTGTCATCCTGCCTCCACCACAACATCACGTGATCACTCTGAGGTAGAGCGCTAGTGAGCAGCTGAAACTGTCAGGTATGAAAACAAACTCTTGGTCTGAAACAAGAACCTAATAACATAAATTGTGTCAGAGAATTTAAGTAATTTATCTTCCACGTACATCTCTCAGTTTAACATTAACTCACAAAAGCTATATTTATACCAGGATCCTCTCTTGGCACACCATTGGTATATCATTATCTAAATTGTGGCATATTGCTGTTTAACCGGTGTCTACTGGCCTTCATAGTCTCACCACACTTGCTTTATAAACCTCCTCCTTTGGAAGCAGAGTCAAGGGGCAACACTCAAAGATCATACCATGTTCACTTTTGAAATCAGACTATGTTCACTCCTCAAGTCTCACCGGTCCCTATTCTTGATGGTAAATACTTTTCCTGCTTAAGATGTCCATTTGGTCTTTTACTTTCACCCTTTCTTGAACAAGGTGAAAACTTCAACAATACATTGTGTGTTGAAAGTGTGAATGAAGCAAAACACAACTCCAGGTATGTTTTTGATGAGGAAACGAAATTAAAACAAATCAGAAAATAACGTAATATAGGTCCTTTAATCATATCGCGAAGCCCTACCTCTCTACGTCAAAGTGCTGTTATCCTTTGTACAATTCAGCCTGAACTGATAAATTTCTGCAAAGTTTCATTCGTATTCACCTTATTCTGCCTCACCCACTTTTGTCTCTCTGTGCTCCAAAACTGCTTTCATATGGTGGCACTTCAGGTTAAATGGGAATCCCATTCATGCTAATGGCAAATTTGAGAAGTTCTGCTGATTAAATCTGACAATGTTGGTTTATTTATGTACAATATTCATTGTTCATGTGCATCAACAAATCACACTGTTGATTCTCTGGGGGGCTTAAAAATGGCTTTATAGTCAGTAATGAACTTATTTGCAGGTAGGATCAACCCATACAAAATAATACAACCGGAATAAGGTGAATAAGTTGCCTGAACAACCATTCTTTCTGAATCCAGAAGGGACTGGAACTGGACAAAAGAATGTGAAAATCCTCCTGCATTTGAGAGACACGTGATACAAATGAGCTGCGGTTGGATTGTCTCAAGTTTGGATGCAGACATCTCTTGAAACTAAGCATATGTCACGCTGATTGGTTAAGCCACCTGTCAATCACGACCTCTGAAATCGAGAAGACCAGATGTCACGATGTAAAGTTTAGTCAAAGCGTGTGGTTCTGGCTGGGTGAGTTCAGGTAAGTGAATAAGCCTCATGGTACAGAGCGGTGCGACGTACCTGAGCTTTGACGATGCCTTGGTGAACCCTCTTTTGGCGTCTGAGGAAGAGGAGCTTACGAGCGGCCTGCTGGAGGACACAGGCAGCTTTTTGACGCCGATCGAACCAGCGCTTCACCACTCTCTGAACTAGGACCACCTTCCTCCTGTCGTCATGGTAACGTCTCCTCTGAATCCAGACTCTTACCCAACGCTAGACAGAGAGAAAGATAATTCCATAGTTACAATGTGTTATGATTGCTACTGAAACTATAGGATAAAATTGATTAAATGGAAGATTATTTTTAAATTCCAATAATAGTAATACATTTTTTTACTCCATTATGAAAGTTTGGTGATTTTTTTTTTTTTTTTTTTTTTTAAACATATTCCCTATTTAGACAGTTTGTAAAATTTTAAACTGTAATAAATTCTGTGGTTGGAAACATCACTAGGGAATTCATAACTTACCTAGAAAAACTCCTTTAAAGTACACAGAAAGTATTATCTGACAATACAAATATAAGGAAACACCTTTATTTTGTTGAAATCATGTTTAAAGTATCAGAAAAATGTGTTTCTTAAGTGTAAAATGTTACATTTTGTACAGAATTATCCCTAGTGTGATGTCATCAGTGTGGACTTCCTGTAATTATCAACATATTATTCGACTTCTCTTCAAATTGCTTTTAAAACTGTAATTACTTTTAGCAGAGAATTCACAATCCGCAGTGTCCTCTATATCACCTGATTTACAGTTTGTGCAAGCTTACCTGGATGGTGATGACAGAGTAGATCTGTTTCTTAGCAGAGACCAGGGCCCAGTGGACTCTCAGAGCTCTCTGGATCTTTATGGCCTGGAGATGGTGGAAAACCGCAGCAGTAAAACGCAGTCTCCTCTCAGCCTGTGCAGCCTCCAGCTCCTGAAAGAGTAAAACATCACATCAATATGAGCTGCTGGGTTGAGATTATCCAGCAATGGTTGCCTAATAATAACTTGTAAGGGCAAAGCAAATTTTCTAATCCATGGTCCAAAGGAAATACCATTTAAAGGGATGTCTAAATCTCATGGTACAATATTAAAAGGTGCATTATGTATCTTTTCGGATGGAGGGTTGATTGTCTTTCCTTTGAAAATACTCTGACATTGCTACAGTCAGTGGGTTTAGTTCTGATAACGCTTCATATCTCCAATTTAATTTTGATAATGTACTTGCATGGAAATATTTTTATACACCATACACCATGACGACACACTGGCCTGCTTAAAATATTGAGAAACTTTTTTTTCTTTTTTTGGTAAAAAGTGGTTAAATGGCTCATATTTCTCTATATCTGATCTTTGTTTTAATGCAGTTTCCTTATCAAAAACATACCCAGAGCTGTGTTTTGATTCATTTGCACATGTTTAAACACACAAATCCTGCATATTTTGAGTTCTTCTCTCAAACAGGAAACACTCTGTTCCACCTAGTGATGTCATGTGGTAATACAGGATGTGCTTCCCTGGGTTTTTATAATCTCACTGGAATAATTTGGATAATTAATGTCTACCAAACGCAAGGTAAAAAACATTACCAATTTAAATTTTATATGGAGCATAAGTTGACATTTCTTTTGCGTCTAAAATTCTCAAAATGTTCTTATATTATGACCAGAATAATCACAATCAGAAATTAAGTAATCTGGGCATCCTTAACTGACACACTACCTGTTTTCTTATGATCCAGCTCCTCCAGTGCTTCTGAAGTGCGACGGCCGCCCGCTTCCATCTGCTGTAGTCATCGCGTTGTCTTCTGCCCATCTGCACTGCCCGAAGTCGGCTCTGCAGCTTCAAGACTGCCTCTTTTGTCTTCTGGAAGCGTTTTCTCTGGACGTAGCACCTCCACTGAGACTGGATGGCAACTGCAGCTTCATTTTTGCGAGCAAGATTTTTTCTGATTCTCCAACCTCTGTACGCAGCCTGAATGACAACTGTGGCGTGTTTGATTTTGAGAAACGAGCTTCGATCTTTTCTTTGTAGGACCCAGGAGCGGTAGTATCTTTGGATGATGATAGCTGACAGACGCACAGCTTTGTACGAAACTTCATTTTTGTGTCTTCTAAAAGCTGATTGGATAACTATAGCTGCTTTGTGCCAATTGGACACTTCCTTCCTGACTTGATATCCTCTGTATGTGGCCTGAATGCTCATTGCAGCTTTTCGCATTCTCTGAAATTGTTCCTTTTGCTTGTTGGCTGCTACTGTTGCGCGGTATTTTTTCTGAATAGTTATTACAGCAGATTTCAGAGCCAAATACTGCTTTCTTTGACAGTAAGCTTTGTATGCTTGCTGTACAACTCCTAGCAGCTTGGTGCATTTTCTTGACCCTTTGCCTTGCTTTCATCGCTCGATATCCGGCTTGCAGCACGACAACTGCTTCTTTTTGCTTCTGATAGTTTTGCATTTCAAATTTCATACGTCTCTGAGCTCTAAACTTCTGCTGAATCAAGCAAGCTGCCCGTCGCTGTTTTCTGAAGATTGACTGTTCCTTGTGCTTTCTGAAATTTGCTTGAATGACAGTTGCCGCTCTGTGCATTCTGGAGAGTCTCTTTCGGGCTTGGTGGCTTCTGAACGCTGCTTGGAGGACGATGGCACTTCGTTTGTACTGGATGAACTTTGACCTTTGCCGCTGCTGCAAAACCAAAGCTCGATAATGCCTTTGGATAATTACAGCTGCCAAACGTAACGCCTGGAATTTCATTTCTTCTCTGTACCTTCGGAAATTTGACTGGATCACGGTAGCAGCTTTATTCCGATTTGCGAGCTCTTTTCTCACTTGATGTCCTCGGAAAACTGCTTGCAGTAACATAACTGCTCTCCGTGTCTGTTGGTAGCATTGGATTTGTCTCTTTGCTGCTTTGGTCGCTCTGTACCTTCTCTGGATTGTCAATGTGGAGTTTTTCAGAGCTTGGTACCGCTTGCGTTCACAATGTGTTCTGTAACTTCTTTGGATTACACAAGCGGCACGATGCATTTGCTTGATGTGTTGCCTCGATCTCATTCCACGGTACGCTGCTTGTATGACGACCGAAGCCTTCTTTTGTTGTTGATAACACTGTAGCTCACGTTTCATTTGTTTTCGCGCTCTATACCTCTGCTGAAGAACACGCGCTGCCCATTGCCGTCTCTTAAAATCTGCTCTCCGCTTGTGCATTCTGAAGTTTGCTTGGATGACAGTAGCAGCTTTGCGCATTTTAGCAATGTTTTTCCGTGCGCAGTGGCCCCTAAACATCGCCTGAATCTTGACCACTGAACGCCTCAACTTCAAAAACTGGTTTCGCTTTTGTTTTTGAAGAACCCAGGAGCGGTAATGTCTTTGGATGATGATGGCTGAGAGACGCATCGCTTGGTATTTAACCTCCTCTTTATGTTTCCTGAAAGCTGACTGGATAACAGTAGCAGCCTGGTGCAAGTGAGCGACCTCCTTTCTAACTTTAAGACCTCTGTACGCAGATTGGATGACCACTGCAGCCTTTCGCATTTTCTGAAACTCATGCTTTTGCTTCCTGGCTTCTGCTGTTGCGCGATACCTTTTCTGAATTGTTAGTGCTGCGTTTTTAAGAGCCAAATACTGCTTTCGTTGACAGTAAGCTTTGTAGGCTTGCTGTACAACTCCAGCAGCTTGGTGCATGTGTTTGATACTTTGCCTTACTTTCAATCCTCTGTACGCAGCCTGCAGCACAATGACGGCTTTCTTTTGCTGCTGATAGCTCTGCACATCCAATCTCATTTGCTTTTGAGCTCTAAATCTTTTCTGCAAGACACAAGCTGCCCGTCGCTGCAGTTTGAAGCTTGACTGTTGCTTGTATCTCTTGAAATTAGCCTGAATGAGAGTTGCTGCTCGGTGCATTTTGGCGACGTTTTTTCGGACTTGAAAACCCCTGAAGTAACTCTGAATGACGATAGCTGACTGTCGTGTTTTCATAAAATGTGCTCTGTCTTGTTTTTTCAGAAGCCAGGAGCGGTAACGTCTCTGGATGATGACGGCCGACAAACGCATGGCTTGAAATTTTGCTTCTTCTCTGTGTTTCCTGAAAGCTGATTGGATAACAGTGGCAGCGTGGTTCCAACTGGCTACCTCCTTTCGAACTTGACACCCTCGGTACACTGCCTGAACAACCACGGCTGCATTTCTCATTTGCAGATATCGCGCACGTTCTTTTTTGGCTACAACTGAAGCCCTGTACCTCTCTTGGATTATAATCGCAGCCAGTTTCATCGCGAGAAAACGTCTACGCTGACTGTAGGTTTGGAAAGCTCTCTGAACCACAACTGCAGCCTCATCTCGTTTTTTCATTAACCTTCTTGCGAGCATTCCCCGAAAAGCAGCTTGTATGACGACAACGGCGTTTCTTTTGACTTTCAGAGCTAGCCTTTCCTGGTTCATTTTTTGATTGGCCCTAAAATGGTCTTGCAACACCTTGGCGGCCCATCTGAGCTTGCTGTAGCGGGCTTGTTGCTTGTATTTTCTGAAATGAGATTGGATAATAGTTGCGGCTGTGTGCTTTCTACGCAAATCCTTTCTGATCAAATGCCCTCGCCATGCGGACTGCAAGCAAACGGCAGATTTTCTCATCGTCAAATAGTCACAGCGCTGGTTTCTGGCCATTTTTACAGCTCTAAACCATCTTTGGCAAACTATAGCCGCTTTCTTCAAGGCCACAAATTGGCTCCTAGTGTGATACGCGCGAAATGCTCTCTGTATAACGACAGCAGCTTTTCGCATTTCACAAATGTGCTTCCTTGTTTTGTACCCACGATATGCTGCTTGGAGAGTTACTGCGGCGGATTTCATTGACCTGTACTTTTCAACTTGTTGGTCCCTCAGTCTTTTGGCTCTGTATCGTTCTTGAATGATAATCGCCGCGCATTTCGTTGCAAGAAACGCCATTCGAATTTGGTACATTCTGAAATGAGCTTGTATCACGGTAGCAGCGTCATGTTGTCGTTTTAAATCTCTCCTCACCAAATTTCCTCTAAAAACAGCCTGGACTTTTAGCGTAGCTTCCTTGAGCCGTCTATATTCGCTCTGTTTTTTTCTGCTGATAATCAAGGCCCTGTATCGGCTTTGGATGACGATGGCTGCGCTTTGGAGCAAATTGTATCTCTTTTGTTGCAAGAACATTTTAACGTAAGACTGTATGACGGTGGCTGCTCCGTGCATTTTCTTCATCTCCTTTCGGACCACCATGCCTCTGTATGCGGCTTGCAAAGAAATGGTGGCTGTGCGCGTATCTAAAAATGCTTTCCTTGCAATTTTCTGAGCCATATATGCTCTGAAATGTTGCTGGATTACGAGCGCTGATGTTTTGGTTGACTTGTATTGTTTTTGCGCAACATGTCTGCGAAACCAAGCTTGTATGATGGTAGCAGAGCGTGTCTGCTCATCCAGTTTCTTCCTAACCATTCTCCCTCTCCATGTTGCTTGAATTTTCAGTGTTGCGTTTCTGAGCGCGAGGTAAGAATCCTCCGTCTTCTTCGCCGTACGTGTGGCTCTGTATTTTCGCTGGATCAAAATGGCCGATGTCTTCATGAGACCATAGCGTTTCTGGACAGTATACCTTCTAAATGCAGCTTGAATTACCGTTGCAGAGTCGTGCTGTTTTCTCAAAGAGTCACGGACCAGTTTTCCACGGTACGCTGCTTGTAATGTAATTGCTGCACTTTTCATCATCAGAAACTCTTGTTGAACGGCATTTCTTTTGAGTAAAGATCTGAAGTGTTGCTGGATTACAACAGCTGCCATGGTCATTTTTGAGATTTCTTTTCGTACACGGTAGCCCCTGAATGCGCTTTGAATGACGGTAGCCGAGTAGTGTTCACGTTTTAGCATCTGGAAGCATTGCCGCTGTAGATAACCTCTGTACTGGGCTTGTATCAGCACAGCGCTAACTTTGATCTTTCTGTATTGGTGCAGACAGACTTGCATCCTGTACCAAGCTTGAATCTTCACAGCTGCCGCCACTTTTTGAGATGTTTTTTTCTCAAACCACTTCCTGAAGATGGTTTGTATGACTCTGGCAGCGTGGTTCTCCCTCTCCATTTTCCGAGTTTTCCAGAGTCTATAGGCTCTTTGGATCTTTACTGTCGCAGCCCGGAGACGCAAAAATGACTCCCGTTCCATCTTTGCCGTAGACCAAGCTCTGGTGTAGGTTTGGATCACAGACACTGCCCAGAGAGTGGTTCTATACGCAGACGCTGCCCTTTGCATCCTCCACTGTGCCTGGAGGACAATGGTGTGGTACCTGAGGCGTTGGTAGGACCTCATGGCATAAAACATTCTCCAGTTAGCCTGTAGGACAAAAAAGATATTTAGTTTATGCTTCTGCCACAATATGGAGGTTAACTTCTCATAAAATATTATTAAAGGTGCATTGTGCAACCTCACTGGTAGAGGGTCCACCACTTATTTGTCTTCATGGAGATGTTAATGCTTTGCGTGGAATGTTCCATGGTATGACATTAAACATATCTATCAAGCATTAATTGATTATGAGTGTTTCTATTGCTCAAAAATACAATAATTCTCTCTGTGAATAGTGTTCACACAGATCTGACCTGTTAAGTTGCCTATACTCGTTTTACTTCAGATAGAGATTAATATCTAACGTGTAACATTCTAGACAATGCAATAACAATTCCATGAAGACAAACACGTGACGGACCCTGCGCCAAAAACATTATGCAATTTTAACATTTAATATTAACACCAAAAAACACAACAAACTCATGTGTGTTTTACTGATCATTGACGTTCTAGAATACAGTGTCAATATTTCAGACAAGCACCATGAAACAGTGCAGCTCTTTGGATTTCATGGGCGTACCATCAGAATATTGACATTTCGTGGTACTTAATTTGGTGATACAGCTGTAGTGGAACATCTGTTTACCAAATACATTTTATATATTCACTTTGTTGATGGTCAAATTGGGTGTATTATTTCATAACAAAGAAATATTGATGTTAAAATGTATTGGTTTATATAAAAAAAAAGAAAACATTATACAATTGTGACCTGGTCGTATCATGAGCCGTATAATGTATCAACATGTAAGAAACGCTGTGATTCTTAGTCCCATCCCTGAACTGATCAGACATATTTAGCACTAGGACAAAATGATGTGATTATCTGTTAAATCTGGAGGAATTCATATCAACTATCTCAGGCATTGACACTTCAGTACATTTGAAGGTACACACCTGGATAACAGTTGCTGCTCTTGTTTGCAGAAGCCTGAGCTGGGCCTGTTTTAGTCTCCTGAGCTCTCGGCGGGCCACATACCCCCTCCACGCAGCCTGGAGGACTGCGGCCGCGTGGCTCTGTCTCACAGCTCTGCGACGCTGGAGGAACTTTCGGACCAAACACTGAATCTTTAAGGCAGCTGCGTTTCTCTCCTGTAAAATCAAGTTTATAAACATTTAGTCAGTTAATCAGTAGTGGTCCTTAGCTGAAAAGCAAAACAAAACCACAATCTCGAATTCTTTAAAGAGGCACTGTGTTTAACTTTTCTGATTGGATCTCTTTAGACAGAGCAATAACGTTTCCATGACAAGCAATAACGTTTAAACCAATTCCAACAAGCAAATCCTGTAGAGACAAGAGACAGCCGTAATCACACCGAGTTACAACTTTTTCAAGGTATTCAGCATAACAAATGACTTTTAATTATATAAATGAGAGGTCGGAGCGTTTAATTCCATACAGTAGGAAGGCAGCAGATGAAGAGTTACGTAGTGCATCTTTTTATCTATAAAGTGTAATTTCCTCATAGTGTGACAAATAATATATTATACACAATGTAACTTTTTGGTCGGGGTCGGTCACCTGCTTGTTTCTATGGATATACCATTGCTCTGCCTGGAATGTTCCACAGTATGACATTTATTGAATTACAGGTGGTTTTATAGCTCCAAAATAACAAAACAGGCTCTGGCTGTGAGCAAGATTAAGTTTCCACGGCTCTGACCTGTAACTTAAGCTACGTTCAGACTGCAGGGCTTAATGCTTAATTTGGATTTTTTTGCCAAATCCAATTTTTTTGCGAGGTCGTTCACATTTCCATTTAAATGCGACTTGTATGTGATCTCCAGTGTGAACTTTAAACGCCCCAAAAGTGTCCCAAATGCACACTGGAGACACGACGACGTCACTTGCAGCGAGCGTGCTCTGTGTTTACAGAAGTCGCCTAAACATGGACGCAGCACTGAGCACCTGGAGATTTTAAAGTTGCTGTCGTAGTGGACCCAGAACATGTACAGTTTATTTGTTTTAAAGGAGGAGATTGAGAAGGAGAAGGATGAAGTTTTTAGTCACAGTGTTTTGTGGAGCAGTGGCAGAAACGTCTGTTGAAAGGAACGTGTGTGTGCAGAGTCGCAGCCAAGAGTGGTGGGACTGCAATGTGCTTCTCTGCTTCACTCACAATTTCATACACAATTTTTGCATGACTAGAAGAACGTTTGTGTACATTTGTGAGCGACTACTTGTAGCATGCGAAGGTGGGATGAATGTGACCTGGCTGTTGAGACTGAAGTCACATGTCATAAGATAAGATATGTATCGGTTTTAGGAGCACAAGTGGTCTGAGTTGCAATTGAAAAAATCTGACCTGTGTCATTCAGACTGTCATTAAAAGATTAGATAAAGGTTAGGCTGCAGTCTGAACGTTGCCTTAGTCTGGTTTGATCTCCATGAAGATAGAAAGGTTTAATGCCACACTGTGAAACATTCCAGACAAAGCAATTTCATCTTCATAGAGAAAAGTGTTTGACAGACAATCACTTTTTTTTGCTCAACTATAACCTTTAAATGGACCATATTTACAGCGTACCTCTGGCTGGACATAGTGAGATGTTTATTCATATACACACCTGGTACAGTTGTAGATCTTTTGTCAGTCTGTATTTCCTCCACGCGGCCTGTATGACTCGAGCTGCTCTGGTCTCATTCCTCAGGTCCAAAAGTCGAGTGCACAGGAAAGACAGGTACGACATCACCACCTAAAAATACACATGGTTTATAGGTACTGAATACACTGTAACATCATCAATACGAAAAATGTCATTATTCTACCATTAGTGGGCAGAGCATGCATTTTGTATTCACTTACTAAGGCTGCACAAGTTTGGTAAAGAAATCTAACTTTCAGATTTTCTTTTGAAACATATGCTTTTATATTATTAGAATTCAGATCATTGTACACATTTTAAATATATCCAGGTGCATTAAGATTTTAAAGGTGTGTTATGTAACATTTCTGATGGAGGGTCTGTCAAGTGCTTTAGATCAGGGGAGGGCAATCATTTTTTCCATAGGACCACATGAAAAACAGAAAATACTGTGGAGGGCCAAAATGCATAACATTAATTGTATTTCTTTATTTAAAAAAAATAAAAAAATCAGTAAATATCATTTTGACGAGCTGGTCAGACTGGTAAGAGTAAATGTTATCACTAAGCAATGAAAAAGTGAGGCTGCCGAACAAAAAATGTCAATTAAAACTCACATCTAAAACAAAAGCAATGCAGCTTTAGTCCATGCATCAGGTAAAACTATAAAATATGTTTATTTTGTAATTCCAAATGAACCTAAACGGGCCAGTCAGAATCAACCAAATAAGAAAAAAATATCCTAAGTACCTTAAATTACCAAAATAATTGTGACCATGGAAGTTGTTATTAGATTGTGATAAGGTGCACATTATAAAAAATAAAAGCTCTCACATTTGAAACAGAAGAGTTTCACATCGTCAAACATTTCTGGTGGAGGGTCCGTCACCTGCTTGTTTCTATGGAGATGTCATTGCTCTATCTGGAATGTTCCACAGTATGACTTTAAACAGCTCTGCTTTATATTTATTCAATTACAGGGGGTTTTATAGCTGAAAAATACCTAGAAATACAGACATTCTCACTGTGAGCAGAGTTGCCTCTCCACAGTTCTGACCTGTAACTTGGTCTGATTTGGTTTCCATGAAGATAGACAAGTTTAATACCACACTGTGAAACATTCCAGACAAAGTATAAAACATTTCCATGGAGAAAATCTTTTGACGGACCCTCCACCAGAAAAATTACCCAGTGCACCTTTAAACCTCACCTTCTCATTGGGGATGGTGTTGGACATGTCAGCGACGTTGATCATAGCGGGAACTCCGCCCAGAAAAGACACAGCACTGTTGACCAGTCGGAAATTGTTTTTCTCATTTTCCAGCAGTTCTTTGAATGGGGAGTCTGAGGATAGGGAACAATATGACAAACATGGTTAAAATAGGCCATTACTGGACTTCGTTATTGAAGTCAAACTGCACCTGTATGTTGAGATAATGATTAAAGATCCTATATAAAATATAAAATTGACTCTTGTGAGCACTAAGACATGTTAGAATGTTGTTGCCTCCTCAAAAACATACCTGGAGCGGTTTTGTTTCATTTACATGTGTTTCAATAGTTCAATGTCTACATCTCCAAAGCTCAAAATGCTTTGTTCTACCCTGTGTCACGTCATGAAGTGGTAGATTTCAGATTAACAGCTACCCTTTACCTTTAGTTCAATAAACTGGCAATTGCAGGGCTGAAATGATCCCAATGATTCTAGTGAAGGTGTATGTTTAAAAACACAGTGGAGTATCATAAAGTGGAAAAGAGTTTTCAGTTTGAGAGAAGAACTTAGCCTAAATATGCATGGTTTATGTTAAACATGTGTGAATGAAACAAAACAAAACAACTCCAGGTCCATTTGTGATGAGAAAACAACATGAACCAGAGAATAGCGTAGTATGGGATCTTTAATTAAAAAAGGAACTGACACATTCTAAATCTTAAACAGCTGCATACCGAACTAGAAAGTGCTGAGAATTAATAAACACGATATGTGATAAATGTATGAACTCCTACAGATCAGTTCAGAGAGAGTGCAGTAAGTACCATTGGCTGCTGATGGGGAGGAGTCGAAGGAGCAGTCTGAGTCAGAGTTGGAGCAGTCCAGCTGGAGGCGTCCTCTGGGTGAGCTCTCCACTGTCTGGGTGGTGTTCTGGCTGATGGAGGTCACTGGCAACAGGCTCGGGTGGTAGTGGTGGATGAGGTAACACAGCACACGACCGTCCGAAAAAGAGACGGTAAAGTTCTCCACCTGTACAGACATGTCAATTGCTTAATTAAAGAGGACCTACTGTACTTGTATCTGCTACATGTTATAAACTATGACACCCATGGATGTTATAATTTAAACATTTTAAGTCACAATATTCAGTTTAAATGATTTAAAAGGTGCACTACGTAAACTTCTAAGATGGAGATGTCATTTCTTTGCATGGAAAATTCAAGATTATGGCATTAAACTTGGATGTCCTGTATGTATTCAGTTACACGGGGTTCCCATGATTTTTACTGACCATATTTCTAAACTTTTCCATGATTTTTCTTAACCTAAAGTGAATTTTCCATGACTTTACGACACCTATATGTGTAGAATTGATCAGACCTTTAGAGCTAAATATGAACTGTTAACCCTTTCCACTCACCTTATGGTTTGGTAATATAGTTTAACATTCAAAATCCTCTCAGTGCATTTATTGTCGTGTCTTTTAAACAAAAGGCGCAGACGTTCAGAAATAATCATAAAAGCCTAATGAGAACTTAACAGAACGCTGTAGTTGCGTGAGAGAGATACTAAAATTCCATGACTCTGAGAACCCTGGTTATAGGTGCTGTATAAGTGAAAAATACCTTGAAAAACTTGCACTGCAGCCTTGCTTCTCCATAGATCTGACCAGTAACTTATCTCCAATGTGATAATCAAGTTTATTTCCATACTGTTTAACATTCAAGGCAAAACTATTACATCTCTATACAGGCAAGCAGGTGGTGGACCCTCCACTAGAAAAGTTATGCAGTTCACATTTAATAAAAGAAAAAAGACCGTTGATTTCTGTGATGCCGGTGGGAGGTGATGTCGCTATAAACGGCATCACAACAAAGAGCCATGCAGCTGTCGGGACCACCCTTGGACAGCAAGAAAATATTTTTGGCTGAAAATGACTTGTTTCTTTAGAATGTATATATTTATATTTATATTATTGTGAAGTTGAGTATCAAGTCTATATGTAGTATCGAAATAGATTAGAGAAGTTTTAGCATTGTTAGAAACAGTACTAATGACCATTCTTGGCAAGCTCATTAGACTTGGAGATTGTATTTAAATGTACAAAATATTTAAAATAAAACAGGGTTTAAGATTGAAACTACAAAAGGGGAGTTTGAAACCTGATTCTGTCTCACCTTCACAGTGTAGAAGTCACACACAGCTCGCACCCAGTCCATGAGCAGTCTGATTTTGGAGCTGTTGTGTTCAAACAGAGTCCGGTCTTTAGCAGGACTTGGTTTGAGTCCACGGTCTGTTCTCAGGTACGCCAGGCGCCGCTTGGTCTTCAGAGTTTTCCTCAAGAAGCCGATCTCCTCCATCAGCTGGTCCTCATTCAAAATCACCTCCACCTTTAGGAGACACCAAAGCATTGAAATAAAAAAGTAATAAAATGTAAACCTTAAAATTTAAAAGGTACACTGCATAACATTTCTAGTGGAGGGTAGAAATGGAAATGTTATTGCTTTGTCTAAAATGTTCCACAGTATAAATTAAACCTCTAATCCATCATAAGGGAGACAAGCAGGTAGCAGCACTACACTCCCTTACAATTCAGCTCTGTGGAGAGTCGCCCCTTTTCACACAAGGACAGCGTAATGAATAAATGCTAGATAGATATGTTTAGTGTCATACCATGGAACATTCCAGGCAAAACAATAACATCTCCATGAAGACAAGCAGGTAGCGGGCCACCAGAAAAATTACACAGTGCACCTTTAAAGTCTTAAATTATCATCAGAAAACATACGTGAAAAGCAAACATGATTTTCCACAGGAGAGCAAGAGTCTTCTCTCTGTGGCCGTCCACAATGTCCCGGGAGTCGATCACAGATCCTGCAAACACACAAGACAAGAACAATTTTATTCACTTCATAGTTGTTGATGAGGACAACTGAAATCTGGATGGGGACTAATTCACTATATTGTAAAAAAAATAAAATCACCAAAAAAAGAACTAAAAATGTATCCAAAACTAATTTCTGAAAGTAAATAAAACTGTTAAGTTCTAGGCTTTCACTATTTAAATGTTTTATATAACAGCATTATGCTCAACTTCCACTGCGCCGGTTTTAAAAGCTTTTAGATGCTCGCGAAAAACACGTTATTCACAGAGCTACAACTAATAATTATTTTGTTACCCATTAGTGACTTTGTAGTAAATTATTAACCAAATAAAGGGTTGAAAGATGGAGACTGAAGGTTTCTAGAATATTTACATATAAGTTGTATTATTGATGAAAATGATGAATTGTTTATTCCTTGACATTTTGATTTAATAATTCCATCATCTTTGTTGTTGTAAAAAAGTTGTATGTGAGCGTGTATGTGTTTCAAAGTCTGTATTTTCCAGATAAGAGTTACAATTATCAAAATGAATGGAGAGATACTTTATTGATCCTGAAGGAAATTCATTTTCAAGCAGGAATAATGGAAGAAAATAATACAGCAGTAAATGATCATTTAAACATAAGTCTATGATTAAGAAATTTCACTGTGTTTAATAATTTTGAGGTTTAATACCTAGTTCTGATTAGCCTCCAATGTCCCTTTAAACTGTTTTGTTTCTTCCCATAGAAAATCTATCATCTAAAACTTCAACTCTAAAGGCCTTTGGTACCATTGAGCTCATTGTCATGTGCTTGTGACAGTTTGCATTACCGTGCTCGTCCTTGAGGTCCACACCCTTCTTCTTGAGTAGCTGCAGAGCCAGGTCCACGTTGTGCACCTTCTGAAGGCGGCTGATGGCCGGGAGGCGGAGCTTCAGAGACAGACTCCAGTCCTGCACCAGCAGCTCCATCACACGACTGGAACAAAACAGTGTAAAAGCAAGAATTACAAACTAAAGCATTAAATCCAGCTGCATGCATTGGTTTGTGACAGTAAACTAATACACACGTTTCTTTTAAAGAGCAAAAATTAGGAAAGAAATAAAGATGATTGTTAAAACTACAAACAAATGATAATCGTTTACCAGGAATTATGGGGCAACCACCAGTTTTTCCCAATGATTACATTGTACTCTGTGCATTTTTCTTTTGGATATTTTATAGCAAATGTTGGACCTGATCATTGCTACTAAAACCAAGAACTGCTTGCCTGACCAGCCAGTCCCTTCAATATTTTGTTAGAATCCAGGAGGGTCTGGACCATAGACCATGAAAAACCTCCAAATTTGACCACAGTCGCTAATTTGTATCACGTGTCTCCAAATGCAGAAGTCATCTCCTCTTGAAAATTCAGAACATTCAGAACAAAATATATTATTTTTTTCTACCTGAGATAAATAACTTTGGTGCTTCATTTGTTGATTCTGTGAAAATCCACACTGTTTGTCAGTCATTTATGTTATTTGTTCCCATTTGTCCCACGTGTAAGCACTCAGTTTGTTTTTGACAAAAATGGACCACCCGTCTATTGGTTATTCCGCCTCTCAGTCTGTGAAATCAGGGAGACAGGATACAGATTCACTCACACTAGACGGATGCCACACTTCAGGTCCACAGCCAAGTTCTTCACTGCGAAGTTGAACTCATCCAGAGGTTTCTGCTCGTGGGACACAGGGAGGCCCAGGTAGCCCAGATGTCTGGGGAGGATGCCCTCTCCACTCAGGAAGTCCCGAGAGAAGGCCAGCAGCAGGTCTTTACTCGTCTGACAGGACAGAAAAAACACTAATTTAATTAACTCCAACATTTTTTATTTAGTCAAGTTTGCATTTTCATTTTGTATGTGTCCACAATAGGGCTATATCCAACAACCTTTAATTTAATTTACCATTAATAAGTTGTAAAAGACCATTTCTGTTCTTTTTTTTTTCTTCCAGTTTGTGTTCAATATGTTTTTAAAAATGTAATATTTTGAGTTTTGGGGATAATATTGTCATGCCAAATTTTATTTTAAGAGCACCTTGAAAGAGAATTAAAAATTAGATCTATACATTTAGAATCAACACTGAAATGCATCTATATTAAAACATAAACGCTAAACCCACTGGTTTGGTTTTCTCATTAAAAATAAACACAATTCTGACAGTTTAACTGTACCTTGAACTCAGCGTCCATACAAAACAAACAGGGGTCATGTTCGATGAGGCGAGACTCTTTGGCTTTATCCAAGAAACAGACGAGCAGCAGCAGCTTCTTCAGAGTGAAGCGAGACAGCGCCTCCTCGTGGCCTGATCAGGAACATTACATAAGATCACATTCAAAAGCACAGGGAATGTGGCTGAGTAATTTAGTGTTAAATTCTTAAATTAAATCATGAACTGGGGCTAAGAAAATTGTGATATGAATAATTTAACAAATCTCACACTCCTAACTGGGAATTGATGTATCTATTAAAAATAAATGGAAGGCATTGTAATTTTGCATTGCTGCAAAGCATCGTCTCTCTTTTTGTCAACTCTTGTTTTGTGGTTTAAAACGTAATTCATCCAATCAACAATGAATATGTAGCAATACAAAAGAGTTCACTGTTTAAATGTGAGTTTCTAAAGAGGCTGGTGTCTCTGGGGCAGCTCTGTTGCCTTTGGTGTAAATTAATGCTTTTAAAAATACGCACAAATGCAGCTTTGCCTGCGTTATTCTGGGTAAAATGCAAATGGAACACAGGGGACTTATATTGATCTCACGAGCTGCTTATACAATATATTTGTTCTGAGGTAAGATCATTTTTGCTCATTGTACACACTCACCATCTCTGTACAGATGGGGCACTTTGGGATGCCTGAACTCAGCAGCAATGTCTGGGTTCCAAAGCAGCCGCTGCAGGATGAACATGGCCAGGCCTAAAGTGTCTCCATTGTTTTCCAATGAAATCAGCTCTCCAAAGATCGTCTAAAGAAGAAAGGAGTTTAAATTAGACCACACTCTACTGATACTTTACAGCTGATGTCAACAACATTCCCTGGCGGTGTGATGCTAACTGAAGGTACCACTCTGTCTGAAGCTCTGTTACTTAAGTTAGACTTTAGTCTGAGCTTGATTTTATCACAATCTGACCATAAAGAAGTGATATAGTTGGAGCTACAGCAGGTGAGCTGATTTTTGCTGTTTGTGCAAGTCTCTCACACATAAACATACAATCACAAGGTAGCCAACATTAGCCAACTGTCTTTCCAGTTAGTCACTCTCACCTTCTTGTATAAAACACTCATATGGATCACAGGCTCCTGAAAATGTGCATGTGTGTTCAAATCGTATTTTCGTAAATTGTATTTTCTGGTGAGTTTTCACCCTATCTTTGCTGAACATTCAACCATAGAGATACACACAGAACACCCCCAGCGTGATGTTACTGCACAATTCATAGTGAAGATTAAAAAGGTGGCCGTGTTCTTTTACCTCCAGCCCGATCCGTAACCACAGAGGGTTGTAAGACAGAAGCCAGTTGAGGACTTTTTGTCGTTCACCTAAAAACAAGCAAAGTGAAGATGTGGAGGCTCAGTCAGTTTCCCAAAATCGAATATGAAAAATTATACTTTCTCTTTTTAAATAATTAGCTGAGAAAACGTAATACCTGCTCATACTGGCTTTTTAAAATATAGACATAGAACGATAATGATTTCATGACATTAATGAGGCAAAAGCAGCCCAATTATTATCCAACTAAAAGGTCCACTATGTAAACTTTCTTTTTGGTCTCTATAATGCTTTGCTCTGAAATGTTCCACAGTATGGCATTAGGCTTATCCACATTCACACATCTGAAAAGGCTCCGAGGCTTTGGAATGCTCTCCCCGACCACCTGAGAGCCCCACAGTCTACTTCTGTTTTTAAACAAAATCTTAAAACATATCTTTTTACTAAAGCCTTTTGCTAATTGTTCTATTTTATTTTATTGGTTCTATGTTGTGCACTGTAATAGTTTTAGCTTGATGCTCTGTTATGCTGATGCACTTTTATTCACTGTTTTTACCTGTAGCACTTTGAGATTTATGTAAAGTGCATTATAAATAAAATGTATTACTGTTATTACTATTACTATTATTATTGTCATCATCATTATCATTATTAATAAAGGGTTATTCAAACATGTACTAAATGAAAGGAAACTCAATTCTTCCATAAGTTTTTGATGAGTTCACAGCATTATAACATGGCTAAAAGATGTTTTTGCTTTGTCTGGAATGTTCCTCAGTATGGCATTAAACAAATATTCATTAAGTTATAGAAGTTTTTATCTCTCAAAACTACCACAAACACATGTATTATTACTGTAAGTGAGCCCTCTTCTCCACAGATCTGACCTGTAACTTCGCCTGGTGATGTGGCTGCTTGTCTGAGATAGTTAAATTAAACGCCATAATGCAGAACATCGAAGGAAAAAAAAACAAAAAACATCTACATGGAGTTAAGCAGGTAGCGGAGCCTCTACCAGAAAAGTTACACAGTGCACCTTTAAAGCACAAAGAATCTATTTTGCGTAACACAGGATTGTTACTGTTACTCCGTGCATTACCTATGTCCTTCCACAGGTGGCGGTCTTTGCGCACCAGCAGCCTCTTGGCCTCCACCTCCAGCTCCAGCCTCTGAATGGCTTTGACCACAGGCTCAGAGGAGAACAGGAGGCAGGCTGAACGGCGAAGGCGGTTCAGTTTCCTCCTCGCCGTGTACGTGCTGAAAGACATCTCCTCTTTGGTCGGGGCTTTGGGGACGCTCACCTCGCTGCCCATCGCCACAGATAAAGCGCTCACTGTAAAAACAAGAGACGGTTTCACGGGAAAATGCATAGTAGTTTGTATTTATGCGGGCCAAGCAGTAGTTTACAGTTGGAATCTAGATCCTACTGAAATATTTACAAATTGATACTACAAAATCTCAAACTGAAAACAGGGCTGTAGAGGTATAAAGTCTACTAGTGTGGTACTGAATATCTAAATCACTATCAAAAAAACAATTATTAGTCTGTATCTTGTAGTATTTTTTTTTAGCTGTTGTAAATAACACGTATAATCTTTCAATTGTTGTGCAGGAGATACGCAAAATTTGAATACTGGGTACTTTGTGTAGGCGCACTTAAAAATCAAGTTTATTTCCCTTGATGTGCCTTATAATCCGATGTGCCTTATAGTCTGATAAATATGCTAATTAAAGCTATTAAAAATTACAAGAAAATGGTCTGATCAAGAAGAAAATTATAAAATAAACACACTTTTGTGTTTTTATTAAAAACACAATACATTTTTTGTAGGACACATTTACAAACATGTTTTAGTGAATTCTTGGTGCAAAATATCATCTTCATCATTAGTATTGTTTGAGTTGTAGACAAAAATGTATATATTTATATTATTTATATTTTTCCTCTATTGCCCACCCCTATATACCAAAGCAACAAAACTGTTTTATAAGACCTAGACCAGGGGTGTCAAACATATGGCCCGGGGGTCAGAGCCGGTCCTCCAAGACCTTTAATCTGGCCCTCGGCTGATTTTCTACAAAAAATTTTAATTATATTTTCTATTAAAATATTAGTAATTTTCTGCGCCGTTTAGCATAGCAGTATCTCCAGCGCCTCTGTGCGTGGCCCCTCCCACCAGAGCAGCACAAATGAAGACTTGTCTCTTTCCGCTTTTCGCCCTTAAAGGACGATTGTTTTGACTGTTGACCGTGACACCCTCATCAGCAAAATGTCAAAAATGAGAAAAGTGGAGCCAAGTGCAGGATTTTCCAAGAAAAACTGACTTATTCCTATTTGCAAACAAGTTCATGTTAAAACATTGTGTTGAAAATGCATTTTTCTTAAAGTTTCAGGTTGTTCATAATATAATATTTTGTAAAAGAAAGAGTTCATCAATTTAAAAAAAAAAGATTTCTGTAATAGATTTGTGTTTCTCTGCACAAATATTTGAATTTATTCCTATTTTTGGGGTTTATATGACATGAGTTTTCTGATCCGGCCCCTTGGGGATCAAAGTAGGTTGGATACGGCCCCCGGACCAAAATGAGTTTGACACCCCTGACCTTGAGCATAGTTTTGAGTGCTTTTTTGATTCTTGTTAACTTTAAGCCATGTTAAAATGCTGATACCTCAACTAAAACAGACCTGAAGTTGTGTTTTATTCCATTCACACATGTTTATCAATAGTCTTCCTACAACACTCAAAATGCTCTGTTCCACCTTGTGATGTCATGAAGCGGTAGTTTTCATATTAACTAATTAATAGTAGAGATTGGCAATTCTAGGGCTGAAATCATTCAAATGACTCTAGTGAAGTTGAGTGAGTTTACAAACACAGTGGAGCACTTCCTATATTACCACATGACATCACAAGGTGGAACAGCGTTTTATGTTTGAAAGAACTACTCTAAATATGTGTGTTAAATATGTGTGAAACAAAACACAACTCCAGTTTGTGATGAGGAAACAACATTATAACATAGATCAGAAAACGGTGGAATACGGGCCCTTTAAAAAAAAAACATAATGTACCTTTAGTGGATTCTGTGTTGACTTTAAAATCATCTGGAGTGAGGATGTAGTTTATCCACCAGGTGAAGCCTCGTTCCTGTTTTTCAATCCACCTCTCGTCAAAAAACATGTTCTTTGCAGCAAACGGCATTGGGTGTCTGGGTATGGCTGTACAAATGAAAAACAAAGCACTCTCAATGAAAAGACTCGTTAAAAGGTGCACTGTGTAACTTTTCTGGTAGAGGGTCAGCCAGTCGTTTGTTTCCATGGAGATGTTATTGCTTTGCCTGCAGTGTTCCAATCACAGTAAGAATGCAAGTTTTTAGGAATTTTTGAGCAATAAAAAGCAGTCATAATTGATAAATGCATCTTATACAAGTTTAATATCATACTGTGGAACATTACAGGCAAAGCAATAGTATCTCCATGGTGACGGACCTGCAATCTGAAAAATTACACAGAGCACCATTAAGAGAAAATTGAATTTCGAAATGTTGAATCATCTTTTACCTGTTTGAGCAGGTTTGATAAACGTGAGCTTTGACTGAGCAACTGCAACTATTTTTGATTTCTGTGCAGACGACTTCACAGATGGAGCACCTTTGAAAGAAAACGGAAATGAGATTTGCAAAGAATAAATTATAGATGGTAGCACAATGAAATCAATAACAATTTTATTAAAGATTGAATATTATTATTTATTATTATATTCTGGGGGCTGAGGACTGGAGAAGCTCTCAAAACTTTTATGCATCTGTATGTACCTGACATAAACAGCATTCAAAAGACTACTGTGAGAAAAAGGTATAGGAAACAATGTATTTATATAAAGACAAATTAAACGTCTTGGGTTTAATTTGCCTTTTTGCATATAAATACCAAAAATATTGGTTTGAAGGCTTATATGTAGTGATGGCGAGACAAAGCCTATTAAGAACTAAAGCGTTTCATCTATTTGCTCAACTCTTGAGCCGATGCTTAAGCTCAAGGTGCTTCATTTGCTCCACTGCGCCATCAAGTGGCCAAAAAATGTATAACAGTTAATGTATAACATACATTTTTGTACATTTGGATACATCGTTGTATCCAAGATGCTTGAAACACACCAAACACTTCACCTGATTTTTTTTTTTTTTTAAAGAAATATATTAGACCAGGGGAAAAATTTGAATATTTAGTAATATTGTTTATTTAATGATGTCATTATTACTATATACCTTATTAGGAAATATCAGCTCAAAATGTTCCCACACAGAGGAAAATATTCTTTTTCTTGCTGGCTCCATCGCAAAAAAAATAAAAATAAATAAAAAATAGAAGAATATACCAAACTCACAATAACCCAAAACCATAAAATGTGAGGAGGAATCCATTGAGTTTCATTGGCCCTTATGTTTTGAATCATGCGCCAAATCCACAAACCACTTCCTGAACCAGTCACGTGGTACGGGCAGTTCACGAGGCTTCGAACGTCACCCCACACATCACCGATACAAACCTTGATGCGTGCTTCACCAAAGCATTCCTGGATTACTCGGCACACGCTTCAAAGCCTCGACACGGAGCACACATCACTAATGATATGCGTTACTTGTCTGTTTATTTTAACCAATACTGAAAATCAGTGATGAGGAAGAAAAAGTACATTGTCAAAATATAAATCTGTACTCACGGCGTGCGGTGGATTTGGTGCTTTGAGTCTTTTGCTGAAGTGGAGCGGTTGACTTGACTGTTTTCAAAGAGGAAACTGAGTGAACAGAACCTGAAATTAGAATAACAAAGATATGCATTTGTTACAAGTATTCTCAAAATACATTAAGTAGGCTATCACGGAGTATATGTCATTCAACGTTACACAAAAAATTACAAAGGAATATTCAAAATGTATGCTTTGGTCATGTCATTTTCAACAGATTAATACGTTAGGGATGTAACAATAACCAGAATATTGTGATATTGTATTGCCAGATGTCTCACAATAATATCTTGGGCCATCACAGTATATTGAATCTCAAGTCTCTTTGCTTAAATTCTTTGTTTTGGTGCAGCAACAGCTAAAAAACTGACAACTACATGGACCATGATCCTTTGCTCTGTTTCAGTTCAATTTACATGCTGAAATAACTTGTAAGATCTTTTAAATCTTAATTATTTGGACTATGATGAGAGAAAAGTAGCGTATTCACAATTTTGTATTATTATTTTGTGGAGGCAAAAAATAATATCAATAAATATCGTACTGTGAGATGGATATCTTGAGAAATCGTATCGAGAGGGTTGGATATTGTTACATCCCTAACAGATATTATTCTGATTTAAATGTTGATATAAAAGTTGCGATTAATTATTTTCAATTTAATTCAATTTAAGGGTCCATATTACGCTATTTTCTGATATCTTGTAATGTTGTTTCCTCATCAAAAAAATACTCGAGTCGTGTTTAGTTTCATTCACACATTTTTAACGCATAAACCCTGCAGATTTTAGGCTCTTCTCTCAAAGTTCTCCTCTCAAACTGATAAGAGTGTAAAGACTAATAATAAAGGATTACTCAAACATGTATGAATGAAGCTAAACACAACTCCAGATATGTTTTTGATGAGGTAAAACATAACACGGCCTAAAGCTCACAAGAACAACTTTCCTGATTTACATATACCGTATTTTTCAGACTAAGTTGCACTTTTTTTTTTTCATGGTTTAGGTGTTTGCTGTGACTTATACTCCAGTGAGACTTACATATTAAAATGTTCAGACTGACAGCCACGAGAGGGCGCTCTAGGCTTGCGTGCTAGTATCTGCTACTCCTGTACCACTGTCACTTCACTCTACTGCGCATGCCTCCTGTAGAAAAAGCCACTGTTCTGCTGCAAGTAGTGAAATCTGCAGCCAAAAACGGAAATCGAGCAGAAAGAAAGTTTGGAGTGAGCGAGAAACTTGTGAGGGGGAAAGCGGGGATGGAGAACACGGCTTCACAGCAACTGGGCAGGTGCACCATGCAACTTTCCTGGAAGCCACTGGATAAATCGACAAAGCCTGAACTTCAGTGACACCGAAACCATCCTGTCGGGATTCAGAAAGACCGGAATAATTCTAACTGGAACTGATGCCGAGTCTGACGACAGCGACACAGAAGAGGAAGTGGCGCTCTGTTTACATCATGGATCTATGATTTATCTCCGGAGGTCACGCAGAAGTGACATAGAGAATGAAGAATTCAATGGATTTTACTGATTTAGAGTGAGATGGAGAGTCTATGTTGTTTATGCTATAATTATCTGAATAACTGTTATTAATATGTTTACATACTAGACTCCTATTCAGCCTGTTGTTATTACTAAAACTTGCCTTTCAACTTGCCGATGAAATGTCAGTTTCTGGTGTCTGATTTTATAATATACATTTCCCCAAAAAAGTGTGGCTTATGTTTTTTTCCTCTTAATTACGCATTTTTTCACTGGCGCGACTCATACTCCGGAGCGACTTATAGTCCAGAAAACACGGTAAGAGAATTTTAGAATAAAAATCAGTTAAGATTTTAATATAGGGCTGCGGTTTGGAGCACAGATCAGATTTCGGTGGTGGAAATTTGACACGCAACAATTAAAAGCCTGTCTTGTTTACCGTACATGTTCCATACCTGCTGGTTTGGCCTGTTGTCTCTGCACAGCTGGTCTCCTCTCTTTACTCGGTTCACATTTTACAGTTAGGACTCTGCTTCTTTTGACCCGCTCTGATTTCACAACATCCTTCGCGTTGGCCTTGACCGTTAGAAACTCTTCACTCTTCCTTTTCTTGCCTTTGCCCGGCACGTGGATTGGAAACAGCTCAGGAGAAGACGCTATAAACACGGGAGGCTGCACGGACATAATTGGAATCGTATCGCGTGTCGACTGAAGCACTTGTCTTGCCGTTAATGCCGTTTCTTTGGGAGGAGTAGTTACTGTAAATGCAGAAATTGGTTGCTCGTGTAAGGAATTTTTTGTAGACGAAATATGTTGATCTTCAGATTGGGGCGAAGTTATTAGAAAGGTCAGAGGACTTGGCGAAGCAGTTGGACTGGTACAGACTGGATGCTTGCTTGTCATTTCCTCATCGTCAACTCCTTCGCTCAGTTGTACGTTGACATTTTCATTGGAGTTCCCGTTTGCGGTATCGGCATCAATGACAGGAAGAGACGGTGTTCCAGAGCGAGATTCCCCCTGACTGCTGGAATCGCTCAGCTCCAAAGTCTTCTGCAAAAGTCTACGTCTTGATTTCTTTATTTTCCTTCCGCTCACAGGATTCTCCTCAACTGGCGCCTTGGATTTGGTCACCGTTGTGGAAGTGAACATTTTCAGATCTTGCACGACTACCTTTTTGCTAACAAAGAAAGTCAGCCTGGGTTCGTTGATTTCCGGAGTTTGTGGGTTTATTTTAGTCTCAAATTTTCCGCTTTTCAACTCCAGTGAATCTGAGAATTCGCAGCTGCTTTGGGGTGAGCTGTTGATAGGGCTTAAATCTGAGTCTATAAGGGCAAGTGCTTCCTTTATGGACAGAGTCGGTGTATTATTCAGTGCTTTTTCCGTAACAGGTGCTCTCAACAGTGGACTTTCTACTGGGTCTATTCGTGGCATCAGTTTTTTCAACCTGTCTGGCGTGCCGATGGGTGAAAGCGTTTTGTTTAGTATTTTCGTGAGGTCCTTATTTTGAGGCAAGTTCAAAAAATCCTGGCTGTTCCTTTTTTTAATTGGCATTTCCGGTACCATACAAACAAAAGGTGAATTTTCTTGCATGTTATAGACGTCATCCTGGGCAGTTCCAACCAAAAAGTGCGTTTTTTTTTCATTTGGGCTTTTTTGAGATAGGGAGCGCTCTCTTTTGGGCTTCTCCTGGTTGAGAGACGCCAGCGGGCTGCGAGGTTTGTCCCTTTTGTACTGCTGCTTCCTGGACACTTGGAAGGTCTTGTTAGCAGACATCTTTAAGGCTGGCTCCGCCCTCTTCATCCTGGGACCAGACACTTTCCCCATCGCGGGTTTGTTCTTGATAGAATCCCAAAGAGTTTTCTGGAAACAAAGAAAAGGTAGATCAATACTTGACTGACAAAATACCGTCCACAACTGCCCTAGTTATTTCAAAAACTCAAAGCTGGCTAGAACCATATAATAGAAGTCATTTAATTTTTAAATGTAATGCAATGTAAATTTAACTGTCCCCATTATCTACATCAATAATTAGTCCCAGTAAGACCGTCATATTCACACAGAAGCACCCAATGCCTCACTTTTTTTGTTCCCCAAATCTACAAAGTTGGGGCACAGATCATTTCAGTACAAGGCCTCTTCAGACTGGAATAGACACCCACACCCTTAAGAACTTACATATACATACATGCAACTAACATATTTCAATTCATTTTAGTCATCTTTGTTTTCATACCTCAAAACTCCTTGTTTATATTTTTAGTTTGTATTTTTAATTTTCAGTTTGTTCTATTATTATTTTTCTATTTGTTTATATCATTGTTATATAATGTGTATTTAAATTTTTTGAATTCAGGTACTGTTGCCGGGAAGAGGCCCTGGGAAAGACCCAGGACACTCTGGAGGGACTATGTCCTGTATGGTTGGCCTGGTAACGCCTTGGGGTTCCTTTCCTTTGGAGGAGCTGGAGCAAATGTCCAGGGTGAAGGAAGTCTGGGAGTCCCTGTTTAGACTGCTGCCCCTTTGACCCAACCCCGGATAAGCGGAAGAAAATGGATGGATGTACTGCTGCAAGAGTTGGGAGGAGGGCATGAGTCTGTCTGGGTCTGTCTGCGTGGGTCTGTCTGCGTGGGTCTGTCTGCGTGGGTCTGTCTGCGTGGGTCTGTCTGCGTGGGTCTGTCTGCGTGGGTCGTGGTCTGCGTGGGTCTGGCTGCGTGGGTCTGGCTGCGTGGGTCTGGCTGCGTGGGTCTGGTCTGCGTGGGTCTGTCTGCGTGGGTCTGTCTGCGTGGGTCTGTCTGCGTGGGTCTGTCTGCGTGGGTCTGTCTGCGTGGGTCTGTCTGCGTGGGTCTGGCTGCGTGGGTCTGTGCATGTTTTATAATCTAAACCTGTAAGCTTTGTATTCTGTTTATTGTATTATGCATTACTAATGCTCTGTGTTGTTGGACCCTCTTGAAAACAAGATGGCACATCTCAGGGGGTATTCCAGTAAAATAAATAAATGATAAAAATTAAAGAAAGAAATTCTTGGTCGACTAAAGACATGTCTAAAAAGGGGGTGAGGTAAAAGCTCTCAGGACAATGACGTTACCAATGTATCTGACCTAGATACTGCAAACTGTGCTCAAAAGTCAAAAGACATCAATTTATGCAGAAAAAAAACCCCAGCAAACAACGCATTTATACACAGAGTGTACATGTTAAGCTGCAATTTTTTTGATTCATTGGTTAAAATGAAAAGTAAGAAAATGTTTATCAAACTAAAATATAATAAACAGGTTATGATATTTGAAACAGCTTCTATGGAAATTTCATCGTTTGTTCTACCTTTTTCTTCTTGGGTGCCTCTGCTCGCCCCAGCAGCACCGCCTGATGTTTGACGACTCCATTGGCATTGAATATAATGAGCTCCCGAACGCCACCCTCTTCAACTGGAGTCCATGTTATAGTCAAAGTGAACGATCCGTCACCCTGAAAAATAAACAGAATGTATTATTTATTTAGTACAGTGTTTCTCATTTAAAGAGGGGATTATGGTACATTCCTATATTCTATACTCAGTCATTAAGCTCATTTTTATCCAACACCTTATTGTTGCAAGCCTTCATTTTATTTTACAATAGATTATATTTACTGGTGTTGTCATGATGCTAAACTTGATTTGAAATAAAGTGATTTTCAACATTAAATCATCGTACTGTCTTTTATATTCCCATCTGAATTTATATCTCTGTAATCCCTCAGTGGTCCAGGTACTTTCCATAGTGGTCCATGGGCGTATACTAGTCTATGTGCACTTATAATTGTTCTGATACAGCTCAATATCATCCTAAAGCTATTCAAGAAAATAATAAATTTCTGTCCTATGCTTTTTAGTATCGATACCTGCTCAAAGGAGTATTTAGTTTAAGAGTTTTAGTATCGATTAGTATCTGATTTTTGATACTTGTTACAGCCCTAATACTTATTATTAGCATTTGTTACACCATATCACCAAAGCAAATTCCTAAATTGTGTTTGCTGACAATAGAAATAGAACTTACTGACTCTGAAAAACAAGCTTTACTATGAACACACTTTGCTGCCCATGGTATCATCACAAGCATTTAAAAGTAAGTAGAAAAAGACTTTTTAAAGATTAAATATAGGCAATAAGCAGCATTTAAACTGCACAATTTATGAGATTCAGTTATTCACATGAAAATCATTTGTGCAAAGTCTGTGGGGAAATGGTAACGCCCAGTATTCAGTCATCAGATTACAAATAACAGAATTTTTATTGTGCATTGGATCTCTCATCACATTTGAACTGCAAATTTAGGAAGAACTTACAGTGGTGTAAACAACAATATATATTATTATGTGAAAGACTAAAAAGGTGCATTAATAGTGAGACAATAAAGGCGTGTGTATAAGGACAGCAGCAACATTATAACTTGATTTTTAATTGTGTAACTTTTTGGTTGAGGGTCCTTCACCTGCTTGTTTCTATGGATATGTCATTGCTCTGCTAGGAAAGTTCCACAGTATGACATTAAACAGCTCTATGTTCCATTTATTCAGTTACAGGTGGTTTAATAGCTCAAAAATACCCACAAGTTGTCAGATCCTTCACTAGAAAAGTTACACAATGCACATCTAAAAGTTCTGCAAGGAATAACATTAAAACAACGAGGATTAACACTAAGCAGGACAACTTTACACATTATTTGAATAGAATTTTAGCCGTAGGTAACGATCCTGGTAAACTACTGAGCTTCTTGCAACTTACCTCTATAGTAAACCTGTTATGATCCACAGAAAACCCTTTACTTGATGCTATTTTTTCTCAACTACCACCTCCGCTTCGACATCTTCATTTGGGTTTTCAATGCGTAAAACTGCAGATTTGGACGTCCCGAGCTTCACTGCCCCAAAACTCACAAAAGGAGCCTTGGAAAATTGTATCAGGTTCAAAACAGGAGTATCGTTTTCTTTATCCGCTTCGTCTTTTCGTATCGGGCTAATGTCCCAAAATCCTTTCCCGGTCGTGGTGGTCATCATGAACGGCTAGGATAAACGCAAGATCATTTCGATGAGATAAAAAACGTTAAAATCCGTAAAGTCCGTAGCTAGCGTGCAGGAGAAAGCATGATTTCCTTCATCACGATGTTGTATGAGTGTGAAGCCAGTTTGAAATTGAACCGAGGTGAACAGACAGCCAATCAGAAGAGACGTTAGACACGCGCTGACCAATCACAGAGCAGTATGAGCACAATCCGTATGAATACAGCGAAAACAGCCAATCGCAGGCTGAATCCGGTTTAAACTGCCTCACAAGCCCCTCCCTGAATATGATCGTTACAAGACAGGTGACGCTCGCTTTATTTATATTTTCTAAAAGGGGAAACAACATTAAATTGTCTTCTTTTGGATCCATGAACCATTCGTACTTTTGAATTTCAATTAAGAACGAAAAAAAATAAAATGGGTAAAATGTTATTGCATTATTCCGTTTTAGTGTCAAAAAACAAATAAGTAAAAATTTAAAAAACAGTTATCGTGCCACACATCATATTTCAGTTTTGATATTTTATTCTCTTCTAGCAGCATAACTTCCGAGGCATATAAACCAAAGAGATTTTTTTTAAATTTTGTATTTATTTATTTATTTTTATTTATTTTTTTTTGCTTTTATTATTATTATTTATTTATTTATTTTTTTTGGACACTAAAGCGGCATAATGAAATCACAAACTATTTTCCCATTTTACTTTTTGTTCTTCATTGAAATTCAACAGAACGAATGGTACTCGGACCTCTCTTACCCCCAAATTCGCAATTATAATATGAATAGTTAAACTTACAGCAGCCCACTAAATAAGTGCGTCCACATTTATTCCCAAAAATGTTCAGTTAGAACCTCGTCTCGATACGCTTTCCACGCTGTCTGGATTCCTGCGCCGCACCATTCTGTATGATCTGTTTGTCAGACCTCATCAGTCCATGCCAGAGACCGTATTTATATGACTTTAGCGTACATTTGTGTCATTTGATCTCACGCACATTCACGCCCCAGGGTAGCTCGCCGTGATCGTATAGTGGTTAGTACTCTGCGTTGTGGCCGCAGCAACCCCGGTTCGAATCCGGGTCACGGCAGAATTTTGACACACAATTTATGGACATATTTCCGTGAAAGTGAAGCTACTTTCCGAAATCTATTCTGAACGACGGAATATACATCAGAAAACAGGGCCATAATTGGGTGAAGGTGGATGCAAATCTACTGATCTTCAAATACTACTATATCGGGTTTGTAACTATAACTATATAAGAAACCGATAAAATGCTGATGTTAAAATTCTATTAACATTTTTACACCTAGTATCACCCATTCATTCATTCATTCATTTAAGATTTTATTGTCACTGTTATAGAAAAACAACTGGACTTAGACTTAAACAAACGTTATTGATCTACAAGGGAGATTATTTGGACACAGTTGCTCACACATCACATAATATGGTATGATATAATATGATATAATATAATAACAAAGAGTAAAAAATATATAAGTGGTAATAATAACTTATAAATAAGTAGCAAAAAGATAGCAAGAGACAGGTTTGAAATAAAACATAATTATATAAAAGTAAATGTACAAGTCAAAATAAATAGAAAAATGATTAATAAAATATAAAATCCCAGCTATATAAAAGAGGTTGTTAAGGAAGAGAGTGCAACAATGATATGATGATTGACAGGACATAATGTTATCTGTTACATAAGGGTGTGTTGTTGTACAATTGTAGGGAGTATTATCTGTTACATAAGGGTGAGTTGTACAGTTGTATGGAGTATTATTTGTTACACCGTTACATAAAGGTGAGTTGTTGTACAATTGTAGGGAGTATTATCTGTTACATAAGGGTGAGTTGTGGTACAGTTGTAGGGAGTATTATTTATTACACTGTTACATAAAGGTGAGTTGTTGTACAGTTGTAGGGAGTATTATCTGTTACATAAGGGTGAGTTGTACAGTTGTAGGGAGTATTATCTGTTACATAAGGGTGAGTTGTGGTACAGTTGTAGGGAGTATTATCTGTTACATAAGGGTGAGTTGTACAGTTGTATGGAGTATTATTTGTTACACTGTTACATAAAGGTGAGTTGTTGTACAGTTGTAGGGAGTATTATCTGTTACATAAGGGTGAGTTGTGGTACAGTTGTAGGGAGTATTATCTGTTACATAAGGGTGAGTTGTGGTACAGTTGTAGGGAGTATTATCTGTTACATAAGGGTGAGTTGTGGTACAGTTGTAGGGAGTATTATCTGTTACATAAGGGTGAGTTGTGGTACAGTTGTAGGGAGTATTATCTGTTACATAAGGGTGAGTTGTGGTACAGTTGTAGGGAGTATGGTATGAATGTAGTACTGTATTTTTCACAAAATTGTGTTTAGAGGGTCAAACACTACATAGTTCTTAAGTAATGTGTAATATCCTACCAAAGGTGCAAGTGTCCATGACTCATGAAAATGTGTTTTTTTAAAAGTCCCATTTGCTCGACATAAGATTGACCCTGGGCCTGTCCTGGATCTGAGACGACAATCATCACAACCTCTAGAAGAAGATCAGTGAGTCTGTGTGACCTGCTGCAGCAACCATGTAGTAAAACAACCTTTTCCTCTCGTGTTCGTTTCTGCTTAGATTAAAAAAAACAAACAAAAAACACTTGAAACAGAAATAATAAAGTCCAGATGATTTACTTATTCTACTATTAGAAAGCCATACTTGTACAAGGAGTCTGTGCCGACATTCCTGTGCAGAGACTCAGTGTTTATGCCTATACAATGACTTTTATACACAAACTACAGAGGGAGGCGACCGTGGTTTAGACTTATTGCCTCTTCGTTGGTGCATGGGTCAGCCAGGCCTCTTGGCACGTCGCACAGTCCAATCAGACTCCATCTGGGGTGTTATCTGTCTAACAAGTCCTGACATCATCCCTATCAGCAGTTCTTGTCATATTTAATCAGTTTGCTATTAGATACATTGGAATATCATGCATTTGTCTTGACATGTATGTATGAGTCTCATGGCTGTTATCTTCAAATGACCTCGGTACAATAATGAACTATACAAGCGATTATACAAAATAGCTAAGCCTAGTTATTTATCCTAACAGTATGACTATATCATGTGGATAGGCCACTTAAACATCTGATAATATGATCGGCCTATTCCATTAGATCTATAAATGCTTATGGCGTGTTTGTCCTTTATTTGAATTTACAGGCCAGAGACTGTATGTATACAATAATGAAAAGAACAAAAAGCCCACTGCTGCGCACACTGCAGAAAGTCTTTGATAGAGGTCAGAAAAGGGATTTAGACAAACCACCTAGTGTAGAGGTGGGCAAACCTTTTGACTCGTGGGCCACAAAGGGTTCTAAAATTTGACAGAAGGGTCGGACCAGGTAGCCGGGCTGGCGCCACATAGTGCCTCCACTCAATTTCATTTCTCTCCAGCGGCTAGGTCAGGAATCAGAATACAGTAGATGTTTCGCAAAAACCCCGGAAGTGAGAGTCCAGACACCAGCCAGTCAACGAAGAGCCATACTTTCAGTGTTGGTAACGATTCCGGAGATCGAGGATTTAAAGCCGGAACAAGATCAATGATATAAAGCTGGAACAAAGAGAATGTTACGGTGAATATCAAGGGGAAAGATGTTATTGTTACTTCTTCCTACGGGATTTGGCGCATTACATATGACACGACCAAATAGCAGCGATTGGTTAAATGATAAAAAGTACCCACCTACCGTCGAGCGATCGAATCCTAACGCTGCTAGGTCAGAGGGTTTCTACGAAGTGAAACCGGTTGATGAATCAGGCTACGGACCAGGAGCAGGTGGATGGAGTTTTTTGGTAATCCACCTCACAAGAGAGAAAAAAATATCCGATGTTATTGAAATGTCCCATAATTGTAAATCATTACAAAGCATTAGAACAAAAATCATTTTTTCATGTCCCACAGTATTTACTATTTATTGAAATGACTTTTAAAACACTGAAAATTATCATCGTTATTATTATTCAAGTGCGGAGGGCCGGATTAAAAAGATTAAAAGGCCGTATATGGCTCCTGGGCCTTAGTTTGCCCACCCCTGACCTAGTGTACTCTTTTTTGTTCACCTGTATAAGCAAACATTTTATTTTTTGTTTGTGTCTTGTCTTGAAGCAAACAGATTCTAAGTTTATAATAGAGGAACAAAATGTCCACAAGATGGCAGCAGCTTATTAAGAATGGCGACACAAACCAGCTCACTTCAAGAAATATAAAAGAACATCAGCTCATTAACACTCAAACAAGAAAGACTCGACTAATAGAAAAAAGCAAAACTTATTTCCATTCATAAATAACACGAGCGAAGTGAAGGAGGGCGAATGAATAATGCAGTGCAATCGGATTTTACAACCTACTATTAAAAGAAACACATCTGGTGCATTAGTTCGGGTGTATTTTAATAACATTAACACTCAGATCTGAATAAATACACAAACTGTGAGAGACTAACTGTTATATTGTTTTGTTGCAAGATGTTTCTGCAGATAAACTGGACACGTACCACCGCGGGCACTTTGACACAATAGAAAAAAATATAATGGGGGATGTCAAAAGTCTTGCGGGAGGATGGAGATTCTGAATATTTGTGGAGCTGTCGATACGAGCCCGTCTGCGGTGAAATGCAAAACAAAAGGTCATTATGTAAATCCGAAAAACAACACATTTGCTAATACAATTTTGAAGAACATGCAAATCTGCCTCTAGCTGTTTATGATCCTAATGGTGTTGTCTAAATATTTTAAAAGAGCAGACTGATTGACATCTCTCGGGAAATAGAAGGTAAAAACATCCGATTTTTGTTTTAAATGTGCATTGTGTAACTTTTCTGGTGGAGGGTTCGTCACTTGCTTGTTTCTGTAGATATACTGTATCATTACTCTGCTTGGAATGTTCCAGAGTGTGACATTAAACAGCTCTAACCTACATTTATTCAGTTACAGGTGGTTTTATAGTTCAAAAATATCTAGAAAAGCAGGCATTCTGAGTGTAAGTGGAGTCGCCTATCCACAGATCTGACCTGTAACTGGGTCTGGCTTGGTCTCCATGTAGATAAAAAGCTGTGAAACATTACAAACAACCTTTCATTTTTACAACCATTACAGAACTGCGTTAATTCCCACAATCTAATAGATCAGTGTTGATGTGTCTGTCCATCTTAAAGGTCGTATATTGGCTCTTGTGAGCTTTAAGTCATGTTATAAAGCTGTTACCTCCTCAAAAATACAGTATACCTGGAGTTTTCTTTCATTCACACATGTTTAAGTAATCCTTTATTATTAGTTTCTCTCTATTTCCAAAGGTCAAAATGCTCCGTTGCACTAATTTTGACCTTTTGTTAAGAAGAGATTCTAGTGAAGGTGTGTGGAGTTTAAAAACACAGTGGAGCACTTCCTGTATTACAGCACATGACATCACAAGGTGGAACAGGGTGTTTTCTGTTTGAGAGAAGAATTCAGCCTAAATCTGCAGGTTTGTGTGTTAAACATGTCCAAGTCTGTTTGTGATGAGGAAACAATATTACAGCACAGATCAGAAAATAGTGTCATATGGGCCTTTTAAAAATGTCTTTTATTAAGCTTAGTTTGGAATCAAGTAGGAAATTGAGACTGTTCAATATAAGGGCCTGTTTTCATGAGAACGTTCGTGGGCAAAAACGACAAAATATTTTATCTGAATTGCCTTTTGTTTAGATGGTGACGGTGTTTTTGGGGCTTAAAAATGCAAAAATTTGAACCCGCCCTCCTCCCTCTGGTCAGAGCTGCTCAGGTCGCGTACACATTTAGGTCACATACATCACCACCGAGCTGCCTGACATGCATACACAATCCAATTCCACACACTTTTGCATTACCGTATGCATGCAGATTTCCTCCCGAAAATACTCGTCTAAAGGCGGAATAAAAAGTGAAGATGTGACGCCACTTTTGCGTCTTCTGTCAAAGAGTGAAAAAAGATATACTGTAAGCAAAAAGGGGCCTTATGTTTATGTTGACAGGTAAAAAGGAGAACATACAGAATAAACCTATAATGAACATGTAAACTCAACATAAAAGATCCAAAACTCACCAAAAAACCTCACTTTGAGTACAGTCTTAAAATGGACTTTGATGGCAGCTTAGTGCAGTCTCATGCGTTTACACTTGCACATATAGAGCACACTGAAACTGGGACAAAACCCAGAACTAAACCTGGACTAGACCGGAACTAAACCAAAACTAGAACAGGACCAAGCTCAGTCTACATCTGGACTAAACTGGGCTTAAACCAATAAGTCAAGACCAGTGTGATCTAGGCTGCACAATTTATAGTGAAAATATCAGGATCACAATAATGGCTAACAACACAATAACCAACATTACAAGAAAATAAATATACACATCAAAACAAACTTCTCCATTTTGCAGAAGGCTTGAGTTGGTCATTTACAGTTTCTTAGAAGCCCTATTGTGCTTCAATCTGATCCATCGTTTTAGGCTATGTTCAGACTGGAGGGCTTAATGCTCAATTCAGATTTTCTTGTGAAATACGATTTTTTTGCGAGGTCGTTCACATTTCCAATTAAATGCGACTTATATTTGATCTCCAGTGTGAACTATAAATGCCCCAAAAGTGTCCAGCATGTGCATTGGACGACAGAACGACGTCACGGAAACAGTCTAAATGCTGAGCTTGTCTCCAAAAATATGATCCAGGTCTTGGTAAAATGGACAGGTTACACATCCAAGGCTGTTTAGTTTCTTTGAGTCTTTAGCCTCCTTGTATTTAGCTCTTTATTTTTTGTTGACATTGGAGCCAGGACCAACTGTTCTTTGGCAATCAATTCAAAAACTTGACTTGACACCGAGTCTGACGTGTAGGTGGGATGAATGTGACCTGGCCGTTCAGACTAAAGTCGCATGTCAAAAGATCACATATGTATCAGTTTTAGGAGCACATATCCAAGTGGCCTGGGTCACATTTGAAAAAAATCTAATCTGTATCGTTCAGACTGTCATTAAAAGATCAGATACAGGAACATAGGTGTGAAAAAATCAGATTTGGTCACTTCAAGCTGCAGTCTGAACGTAGCCATAATCTATCAGTGGGTCATTATGTTATCATTTGCATATTTTAAATCACAATATTCATCTAAACCATCTTAATAAAAGAAACTGTTGACTTCCACACTGTAAAACTGTGGGAGCTGACGTCGCAGTTAACAGCATCACAACAAAGTGCGGTGAAGTTATTGGCACCTCCGATGGATATCTGCAAACCCCACTGGCCGGCAGCAATTTTTTTTTTTTTCATTTGTTCCAAAATGATTATGTGCCGAATCTTACACGTATCACCGCTTAAGAAAATGAAATTGAATGAAGTAAGTACAGAGTGGTGGTGGTGTACTGGCAGCGGTAAAAACGGGAGTCAATCGCCGAAATGGCATTTTGAAAATAAGTGATTTCTCAAACATGCACAAATCACGCCAAATACAACTGCGGGTGAGTAAATGGTGAAGAGGGAGCAAATATGACATGGTTTAAAGCTCTGAAACGTAAATTTAGGTTTGTATTTTGACCCAGTTTGACTAGTAAGTGAAGGCGTTTGCATTTTCTGCTTTACAGTTAACAGATCTTATTGTGCCAAATTGTGTATTATAATATCATAATTATGTTGTCATCCGAATAGAAAACATTGAAATTGAATCTTGTGTTTTCTTCTCATTTTGTGCGGCTCTAGTGTGAAGGCACCCTTAGTGTCTGGATGGCGTGTCTTTCAGTCTCTACATGATGTGTCTGTCATGGAGAATGGGTGAAATGCCCGGGATAATCTCACGGCTCAGTGCCCCCGGAGGCTGCGGCATGGAGGGGGGGGGCGGGTACACGTGTTCTCTCGGCTCCATCAGCAGATCAGTGTCAGACCGCCACACTCTCTGCTCACACCAGGCATTTCAAACTGATCTTATAATGATGCATGAACAAAACGCTGTCAGAACATGCAACGGCTACAGAGCTGTCCAACACGCAGGATAATTGAGACGTTGATAGTCTGCAGTTGATGTCTTCAACATTCCACGAGGGTTTAAAGTTCCTAAATTACTGTATTTTTAAGACTTTGGAGTATAAGCTGCACCAGCCAAAAAATGCATAATGAAGAAGAAAAAAATATATAAGTCACTCTTTTTCTGGGAAATATATTTTATAAAATCAGAGACCAGGAACCAACATTTCATCTTGAAAGTCAAGTTCTAGTAATAACAATAGAAGAGAGAACAACAGACTGTTAACCTCACATATGAACAGTTCTTCAGATAATTATAACATAAACAACAGAACAGAACAAGTTTACCAAACTCTCCATCTCACTCCAAATCACTAAATCCATTCAATTCTTCATCCTCGGAGTCACTTCTGAGCAACTCCGTGACCTCCGGAGGTAAACAGAGCGCCGCTTCCTCTTCTGTGTCGCTGTCGTCAGACTCAGCATCAGTTCCAGTTAGAAGTGAATGGTTTTGGTGTCACTGAAGTTCAGACTTTGTCCATCCATCCAGTGACTTCAGGAAAGTTTCATGGTGCATCCTCCCGGTGTCACAAGTTTCTCGCTCACTCCAAACTTTCTTTCTGCTGCTCGATTAGTGTTTTCAGCAGCAGATTTCATGACTTGCAGCTTGTAATCTGCAAAATATGATTTTCTACTGACAGGCGAATGGAGCCTCATGAAGCATTGACACCTCAGTCGCAATATTGTCTCAAATGGTTGGACGTGTCTGAGGCCTTGGAGAAACACTGACCTCTAGTGGACAAATTTAACCATTGGCACACAGGTGTCTCAGTATCGATGAAGTATTGTTAGTGTAAGACAATACTTGTGTGCAGAGCGACACCGTACCAACAACAACAATAATAATGATGATTTAAAATATTATGTAAAGAGCAACAAAATAATATGAAAAGAGCAGCGTAAATAAAAAAATAGGTGTTACCTTGTTAGGTGGAATTAGATCAAAGTGATCCCAAACCATGGATCACTTTTTTCCACTTGTAGATGCCATCGAAAATGAAACAAAAGTCACCAAAATCACCACTAACGTCACACAATACTCCTCACTACCCAACATTTATGAAATATTGGTGCATCTTTTATACTGTAGCAGTTTAGTGCTCGTCAAACCACAGAAGTGCGCTTAACACTCTGAACACTCTGAACCAATCGCAGAGCGGAACATTCACTGAGCCAATGAAACGCTTCGATACACTGAAGCGATTGACACGCAGAGCGAAGCAGTAGATCCATGGAAGGGACCGACACTTCCACACTTTGGTCACGTGTGCGGCTGCTGCGAGACGAGCTCCGAGGCAGTGCTTCAGAGCAATTTGTTTCAGAAAGAACGAGACGTGCTCCAGAGCTCCGACTCATTTGACCATGACTATGATTTTCATTTTGAGGACATTTGTGTTCAGTCTTCTCAGTCGTCTTTATAAGTTTGTTTTTATGTTAAATTTTCAGTGATACAGAAGTAATGGTGCAAACGACTGACATGATACAGACAGGACAGAGGCTCTTTCTGCAGGAGACATGTGCAGTAGAGTGAAGTGACAGTGGTACAGGAGGAACAGGAGCAGCAGATACTCACACACAAGACTAGCGGCTCTCTCATGGCTTCAGTGTGAAAATTTTAATATATAAGTCACACCGGAGTATAAGTTGCAGGAAACACCCAAACTTATATAGCAACTTATAGCCCAAAAAATACAATACGCAAAATTGACTCTTCTGAGTGTTATAACGTCGTTACCTCCTCAAAAATATACCTGGACTTGTTTTCTATTTGTTTCACACATGTTTGAGTAGTCCCATTATTACTCTATCGACATCTCAAAAGTTCAAAATGCTCTGTTCCACCTTGTGATGTCATGTAGTTGTAGTTTTTAGTTTACAACATCTACCTTTTACCTTTATTTCAGTAAAGATTGAACATTTAAGCGCTGAAATTGTCCAAATGATTCTAGTGAAGATGTACAGACATAAAAAACACAGTGGAGCACTTCCTGTATTACCACATGACCTGTGATGTCATGTGGTAATACATTTAGTCAAAATACTGTAATCTGCATATATGAAGTCAGTTGAGTTGAATATTGGCACCACTTTTTGAAGCTACTGTGAAAAGAAAAAAATTATACTGACAGAGAAGACCTTAAACTTTGTGCCAGTTTTTGTTTGATGTGGATAGGCCCAGTAATTACAGATATGAACCATAAACCAGCTCAACAAACCTGCATCTGACAGTCAAACAGCAAATTCTACATAGAAAACTGACCCGTCATTCACCTCAGTTCTAAACTACAGGGATTCAAAACGCAGAAGGCATCTCCTCTTGAATATTCCCACATCATTGAATATAACTTTTGTGCTTTGACGTTTGGTGCTTTGATTGTTGATTCTGCAGAAATGTGTGCTGTTTCTCACTCTTCTGCGTTATATCTTTCTTCTTTAAAGGTGCACTGTGTAACATTTCTGGAGGACGATCTGTCTCCTGCTTGTCTTCATGAAAATATGTTATTGCTTCTATTAAATATATCTATCTAGCGTTTAACATTGCCCAAAAATACAATAATTCTCTCTGTGAACAGAGTTGCCACTCCATAGATCTGACCTGTAATGTAGCCTATACTTGACTTCCTTTCTTAAATGTAGAGTCCATCACCTGCTTTAGCTAGACACTGCCTAGAATGTTCCATAATATGGCATTACTTATTAATCTCAACAGAAACAGCAGCCACAAGACCAAGTTACATGCCACATTTGTGGAGAGGCGAGCCCACTCACAGTAAAGGCCACCACACACTACAGGATTTTTCGATCTTTAACGATTTTTAAACGTGCGACAAAAAGCGGACACCACACACACGAGGAGAATCTTATGAGATTTTAAATCTCCGATCGCAAAGAAAACAGTGAGATCTGTCTGCGGATCACAGGATATAAAGTTGTGAGCGCAATCGCATCAGCTGTTTCCTGTCTACAGTAAAACCACTCACTTTGAGACTCTTAAGTGTTCAAAAGATCAGAGCTCTGCACTTTAGATACAAGTCAAAACTGTGTTATTATTATTTGTGAAATGTGCAAAACTTCAGACACATGATTTTTAAAGCATAAAAGATTGGAGATAAAGTCCACAGGAAGTAGAGTCACTATCTCTAACCTGCAGCTTCAGCTCGATGCGTGCGCTGTGTGGATGTAAACAGACACACATGAGGAACTACTCTTGCCTTTTTACCTTTAAATAACACTTCAAACTGGATAAACAGCCTGGTTTTTGTGGACTGGGGGTCATTAATTGCGGAGGACAATTTCTCTGAGTAATGTAGATGAGATGACTTTAAATTTAACATTTTACGAGAGGTGAGGAATAAAGTCTTCCTTATTTTTGTAATTTCCCAAGTTTGTATCTTGAGCCTGAGTGTCCGTCACTCCTCTGCCCCTGACGCTCTGTTTTATTGGCTTTTGCCATAGCGTTACTGATGTTTGGTGGTTATGATCTGATGGAGCAATATTGTTAAGAAATTAATATCGTGCACATAGCATCGTTTTCAGAAAAGTTTTTGTTTACATCGACCCACATAAATACGCCATTGTGCATCGTCATAACTACACCAAGCCTCTGGGCGGCACCTGTGTTAGATTCAAACCTGTAGCATTTATTTCTTTACAGATGTAAGTTTTACTCACAAATACCTTGAAACATGCATTACTGAGCGGGCTCGCCTCTCCACAGATCTGTTAAAGAAGTGTCAAAATTGCTGACCTCTGAGCTCATTCGTCTCTTCTCATGGATATGATCCATCAGCTGTGTGTGCAAATGCAAACACATGAAAAGTGTTTGCATCAGAAGAAATGCAACTGCTGCTCTGATGCTTCGTCATCATCATCATCATCATCAGAGCAAAAGGGAAACACTGGTTGCAAATTTGCAGTTTGCATGTAAAAGATGTGTACAAACAAAGGGTCTGTTTTAAAAAATACCCATGCACGTGTAAACAGGGCCTCAGAGTCACACTGACACCAAACAACTTCATAATCACACACAAACACACAAAGTCAGGTCACACCTCCTCGACCTCGGGGAGAAGCAAATTGCAGTCAAAATCAGGTAAATTCTCTTGCAGTGTGTGGTGACCTTAAGAATGTTTTTAGGCCAATAAAACTCATATTATTGTGTAAATGCAAAATGGCCAGACATTCCAGACAAGGCAATAACATCTCCATGGAGTTAAGCAGAAAAGTTACTCGATGCACCTTTAAACTGTTTGTTTTGACGCAAACAGACCATGTGTATCTCTGATTGGTCAATCGGCCTGGAAATTCGGGGAGACACATTTCCAGACTGCTACTTCTTTTTTAGTAAAGAGAAAGTAAAAATGTGTAATCTTGGTCACTAGTCATATTTTCTGCATAACGTTTGAAGCCTTTTGTGTGTAAATCTGACCTGGCCTTTATGTTTGGTTCACAGTACAACAAAAGGGGGAAAAAAATCTCTCATGACCTATTGCTCTTGTGCTCTTTCTGAATAAAAAGGAAACTAAATCATTAAAGTGTCCATCTGCGGAGACAGAGCTGGAACAGAGCTCTGTCTGTGAAAGGAACTGTCTTAAAGCTGCATTATGTATGCCATGGAGATGTTATTGCTTTGTCTGAGATGTTTCACAGTACGGCATTAAACCTTTCAATCTTCATGGAAATCAAACAAGACAAAGCTACAAGTCAAATCTGTGGAGAGGCGACCCCCGCTCACAGTCAGAATGCCTGTTTTTGATAGGTATTTTTGAGATAAAACCACCTGTAATTGATGTTATTATACATCCATGACACACACACTCTCTCTCTCATCGTGCAGTGACACACACACACACACACACACATAAGCACACACACACACCCCCGCACACTCTCTCATGGTGCAGTGACACACACTCCCATACACACTCTCTCATGGTGCAGTGACACACACACACACATACACACACACACACACACAACACACACACACACCCCCGCACACACTCTCTCATGGTGCAGTGACACACACATAAGCACACATAAGCACACACACACACACACACTCTCATGATGCAGTGACAAACACATACACACACAAACACATGCACACACACACTCTCTCATGGTGCAGTGACACACACACACAAGCGCATACACACCCTCACACACTCATAAGCACACACATAAGCACACACACACACACACACACACTCTCTCTCATGGTGCAGTGACACACACACACCCTCATGATGTACTGACACACACACACGCACACACATCTCTCTCTCTCTCTCTCTCTCTCTCTCATGATGTAGTGACACACACACATACACATTAGCACACACACACTCTCTCATTGTGCAGTGACACACACACAAGCACACACATAAGCACACACACACATAAGCACATGCATACACTCTTTCATGGTGCAGTAACACACACGCACACAGACACACTCAAGATCCAGTGACAAAAACGCACACACAAACACACACACGCACACTCACTCTCACGGTGCGGTGGCAGATACACACGCGTGCAGACACAGACACACACAGAAACACAAACACACACACAAGCACACACACACAAAGGCAAACACAGGGGAAAATTTGGGAATAAATGGGTTAATGTCATACTGTGGAATATTCCGGGCAGAGCAGTGACGTCTCCATGGAAACAAGCAGGTGACAAACCCAAAGCCCCAACCCTAAAGTTACACAGTGCACCTTTCCCAGTGGAGAGAAAGAAAACTTTTCAAAGTGTCAAGGTAGATTCCACACTTCTCGATGGAGCCAGTATTTTTCTGGGGAAATTGCCTTTGTGGTTTGGCCATTTGTGTTTCTGAAATTCTGGCCTTCAAGAACAAAAACATGTGTTCCTATTCAGTTATTCACCAAAATGTCAAGTTTTAGGCAAGAAATAAGGGTAGGAAAATTGAAAAGAGAAGTAAAAAGGGGCTTCAAGATGAAATTTATTCAATAGACGATTTCGAAAATGTCAGCAATTTGGACATGAATGAGAAAATGATTTGAAAGAGAGGAGATTTGCAGCGTACGTACTTCTTCACCAATCCAACCATTTCAGAGCCTATGAATTAATACCAATATCGATTTGGGTTTTGAGAATCTGCAGATACAAAATGCAGAGACTTTCTTAAAAATAAATGGTAAAACTGATGGAAATACGGTACAATATTTTTTCAGTAAGTCAGCAACAGCATTAGAAAGAAGTAAGGCTACGCTGAATCTATTTGAATCCAGATGTGGACTTGGTTTGGTACTGTCCTAGATGTCGTTGAGTTCTGATCTAATCTAGGTTTAGTTCTGGTTTAGTCCCAGTTTTGAGAAAGTGAATGTTCAAGTGTGAATGCACCCAGTTATGAAACATTCAGCATCTACTGTACAGTGATCAGTTATCAGTCTTTTTTAACTTACACATATACAGATCTGTACATATGTACCATGTTTGACAGAAGCTTTTTGCTATTTGAATTATCCTATTTTTTGGACTATAAATCACACTTTTTTTCATGGTTTGGGTGTTTTCTGCGACTTATACTCCAGTGTGACCTTTATATTAAAATGTTCACACAGAAGCCATGGGAGGCTCTAGTCTTGTGTGTCAGTATCTGCTGCTCCTACTACTCCTGTACCACTGTCATTTCACTCATATATATATATATATATATATATATATATATATATATATGTATGTATGTATGTATATATATATATAAATGACAGTATGTTTTTTTAAATCAATCTCAATTTGATCTGGTCAATGTTCATTTAGGCCTAAAATAAGCCAAGCAAACTGCTGCACTTAAACACTCTGTGCCCCTTTTCTGGACCCTCGCTGAGAGTTTGAGAACCTTTTCTTTAAGAGAACTTCTACTGGCACTTTACACAAAACTGTGAAGAAAGTGAAGAAAGTGGGTAGGATTTATAAACCTGTTCCATTCTCTTATTGGTTTTGCAGTGGGATTTACCTCTGCACATTTACCAAATGCAAGTTATGACAAATAAATACAGATGCATTTGTGCACTTTTGTTTGACAAACTTCAACCAAATGTCAGGTAAGAAGTTTATTGCTGACAGCACCGGACGCAATGAAACATGATCTCTCTGGTCGAGTGTCAGAGTCCAAGACAAGACTGAGTCCAAGAGCCTTCAAGTCCGAGACAAGACCGAGTCCAAGTGCCTTCAAGTCCGAGACAAGACCGAGTCCAAACATGCTCAAGGCCGATCTCGAGACCAAGACCTGTCTCGACTACCACGACACTACTGGACAGTATGCAATTAAACAGCTCTACTTTACATTTATTCAATTAGGTGGTTTTATAGCTCAAAAATACTTAGAAAAACAGACATTCTGACTGTGAGCGGGGTCGCCTCTCCATAGATCTGACCTATAACTTGGTCTGGTTTGGTCTCAGTGAAGATAGAAAGGTTTAATACCATACTGTGGAACAATCCAGATAAAGCAATAACATCTCCATGAAGAAAAGCATTTGATGAAACTTCCACCAGAAAAGCTACACAGTGCACCATTAAGTAAGCTATAATTTATAATGACATGAAATAAAACGATAAAATAAAATGATAAAATGAATAGAACTTGGACAAAAAAGGAGCAGATCTTTATATACGCACGTTCAAAGCTCCAGATTTTGAGCAGTGTAAAATCTCGGGCTCACCCAGTCACCAGTGAGCTCTTAATTACAGGTCTATCAGAGGAGAGGCTGCTGACAGTGCTGCCTCTGCCGGGGTCAGGGGTCGTCTCTCCTCCTGTAGCACCTCAGGGAGATGTCGGGGCCACTCTCCCTTTGACAAATGAGCCTTGTTAGGTGGCACTGTGTCACCCATGGGTGCCCCCCGCGCTGTCAGCCTCCATCTGTGCTGTATTCACCTGCAGCAGAGGAGCAGTGGAGGAGCATCAGTCTGGGTGACACTGTGGGGGAGAGCTGTTATTGGCTTTGTGCAGCTCCAGTCACACTCAGGCCCATTCGTCCTCTGCTCTGTGTGGACAGTTTGAAGATAGAGGAAGACAGAGACAGAGGCTTTTTAAAGTTGGGCTGATTTCAAAGTTTGCTAATGTGGAATTGACTTTAGTGATTAAACTCTGGGCAGCCGGAACAATCCTGGAACCATGAAACAGACGGTTAGAGCGTCCCCTGGAGACCCACGCACATGTAGCTTATTGCAGCGTCTACTCCAGGTCAAAAAGGCAAGGCAAGTTTATTTGTACAGCACAATTTGTACCCAAAGTAATTCAAAGTGCTTTACAGAATAAGAAATACATTAAAATCACAATAAAAACAAATCAAAACATAAACATTCATCACAAAATTAACCCATTTTGACATTCAAGAGTAGTAAAAATACTCTAAGCATCATTTTTTGATCCTGAAATTTGATGACTTTTCCTAAATTTTGTCAAAATACACAAAAATTTTAATATTTTGACATTTTTGGACACTGAGGCTGGTTCAGGTCTAACCCAATTGAGATGGATTTTAGATCTATCAGTGTGGCTCAAATGAAAGAAAATTGAAGTTTTAGGGAATCTTGAAAGTGTGAAACTGCACCGTGACCATGTTTGTGTGGATTTGTTTATGGGACAGTGGTGTCAGAGTTCAAGAGTTCACTGTGTTGAGATTCCCCCATGTGCCAGGTCCCCAGAGTCAGACACTTGTTTTTTTTTGAAGAGTCAAAGGGGAATCTTCAAACAGTGAAAGGAGTGATCATCCTGTTTATTTTATTTATTTATTTTCAATATTTGACCAGGCAAGTCAGTTGAGAACACCTTCTCATTAGCAATGACGACCTGGCCAAGAGGCAATATAAAACAAAAGCACAAACAGAAAACACTCACACAGCAACTATAACATGAAACAGTGAATAGAAATATAAGACAGTAAAACATTTGCAGATTAAAGATATGAAAGTGTTAAAAACGTGCAATTATCCTGTAAAATACTCTGGATGGAGTGTTTAAAAGTCGACAAAGGTAAAAACAAACTAAGGCTACGTTCAGACTGCAGGGCTTAACGCTCAATTTGGATTTTTTTGTGAAATCCGATGTTTTTGTGAGGTCGTTCACATTTCCAATTAAATGCGACTTCTATGTGATCTGCAGTGTGAACGTTAAATGGCCTGAAAGTGTCCCGCATGTGCACTGGAGACACGACGACGTCAACCACAGTGAGCGTGCTCTGTGTTTACGGAAGTTGTCCAAACATGGATGTGAGCATTGAGCACCTGGAGATTTTAAAGTTTCTCTTGTACCAGAGCCAGAACATGAACAACATATTTATTTTAAGGAGGAGATTGAGAAGAAGAAGGACGAGGTTTTTGGCCGTGGTGTTTTGTGGGACAGTGGCAGCGACGTCTGTTGAAAGGAACGTGTGGATGTGGAGACGGAGCCAAGAGTGGTGAGTGGTGATGTGCTTCACTTCAGTGACACAGAGTTCATTAACAATTTTCACCTACTTCAGCGCAGAATAGTGACGTTTGTGTCTTGTTGATAACGTGTAGGTCGAATGAATGCACTTTGACCGTTCAGACTGAAGTCGCATGTCAAAAGATCAGATATGTATCAGTTTTAGGAGCACATATGCAAGTGTCCTGGGTCTCATTTGAAAAAATCTGATCTGTGTCGTTCAGTCTGTCATTAAAAGATCAGATACAGGAACATAGGGGCCAAAAAATCAGATTTAGGTCACTTTAGGCTGCAGTCTGAACGCAGCCTTAGTTTTAAAGTGCATATAAGGAGTAAGTCAATCAATATATATATATATATATATATATATATATATATATATATATATATATATATATATATATATATATATATATATATATACACACACACATACATACATTACACATATTTATTAATGTGGGATAGTCTCTTTAGACATTTTAAATAAATCTCTAGATCAAAATTTTGTATAGACACTTACTATGAGGGAATTCTTGGTCTGGGTAAAATTTAACTTGAACTATACCGTGAAGGCTTCAGAAAAGAACAATTTGTAAAGGTTAAAAAGAAAGAGAGACATTAAATTAGAGAGAAGAGTGCGGAATGTAAACCTTTCATTCAGACGCAGCTTAACAGGACTGTTTTGAGAGAGTCAAAGTAGAGTCTGTCTCACATCTTCAGGACTGTTCCAGGTTTTAGCTGCATGAATCTGAAACTCTTACTCCCTGTGTTTAGTCCCTGAGGTCCACAGAGTGCCCAAAACATACTACATAGGTCTCCTGGAAGAACAGTTGATAGCTAAGGTCAAGTAAACACAATCAATCAATGAACCTGCCCAGAGACGACAGCTGGAAATGAACACTGGTACTACAACTTGGTACAACCATCTCTCTTGTTAAGGTTAATGTAGATTGTGCACTGTCCCTGTCTCATTAAATAAATAAATAAATAAATAAATAAATAAATAAATGGTTCACATGGCACACATCTCCTACAGGATCAGAGGCTACAGAGTCTGATTTTAAAATCATTATAAGGTATAAGGTATAAGGCTGGGGTCTTTTATTGGCCTTCAGTTCTTCTACTAAACCTGCCCAAATTATCATAAGAAGTATTATTTTCGGTAAATGTAAGTAACTCTACCATTAGGTCCGGTCAAGTGGTAACAGAGGAAACAGGGGCAGATTTTTTACATTCAAATGTCTCTTATTCAGAAACTAGAGGGACTATTGAAATAAGTAAAGTATCAGAATGTAGGAAAGAGTTACACTCCAACAGGGTCAAGTTAAACCTGTGATATTCTTTCAACTTGTTGACAAAAACTTTAAAAACTCATGTCGGTAACGGAGGGAATGAAATATGCAGCACTTTTTGGTCAATAAATCCAAACAGTGATAACTCTTGGTTCTCACTTACATATCCTTAACAAACTGGTTTGAATATTTGCTTCATATAGTTTTCTACCATATGGTACAAGATTAGGTTGAAAAACCTCTTTTTTATTAAGAAAGATCATGGTAACAGAAGGAAAAGTAACAGAGGGAAAATTGTGCAAACAAGTAGAAGGTGCAGGATTTTTCATAATTTGTTGCTTTTTTCTTCCGAATACTTTAATATTACTTCAAAATTAAACTTAACTATTTCTATAAAATATGTCAGTCCTTCCAAGCTAATTTTTATCATTTTAAATATATTTTAAAAAAGATAAAAATCATGTCCCTTCATCAACAGTTCAAAGATGGAATAACACAAGATATGATGAAATACATCCATTTATTGACATGATTTTTGGGTCTTTGAAATATGGGAAATAATTTTTGTTCCATGTTTCATACATGGTCTGTTTAAAACGTATGGAACTTTAGAACCAAAAATGGTACAGAAAAAAGGTCAACAGTTTCATAAACTAGAGTACATATGTATCTGTTCAATACATTTTTATATCAGATGCATTAACTTGAATTTTTGGCCCTGCTGTTTACTTCTGCTTGACCGGGCCCTATTACAACCTCACGTTGCACTGTGATAGACCTTATATGTTCTTAGTCTTATTAAAGCTCTGGTGGCTCTGTTAGAACTGTGTGAAATTCACCTCTCTGTATTGATCACTGGTCTGTGGTCCTCTGCTTCAAATACGTTTCAGTACTTGGCCTTGTGTAAAAAGTTTGGACCCCCTGGCATAAGGTATAAGATATAAAGTATAAGGTATATACTGTTTCCTCCAGTCCCCTGAGAGGGAGATTCACTCTCCATATTTTGCCCATCCAAACATGTGCCACTGGGGCAGACTGTCAGGAGCAGCTACAGCGCTCAGGGACCCATGTCCAGGACTGGAGCAGGGCTCGGTCAGGACTACCAATGATGCATGTTTTGGTATTCTAATACGATTTTGCAAATGTGCCTTCTTGAGGCTTTAATTGACATGTGAACAGGCTTTTGGTCACCATAGTGTTTCATGTGTGAGTCTGTATCATGTAAAAACACGTAAACTTCCATTTACAGCACTGTAATGTTGGAGCATCCTCTGCCGACTGCTAAGAGAAATGTTCAGAACAAGACTTAAAAATGTAAGAGACGTCTGGATTTCTAACTGTGACGCAACAATCTGGGAAACATTGCATAAGTTTTGAGGCTCAGAGCAAAACAACCTCGCAAACATGATTTTTGACGAGGGAACAACATTAAAACACGGTTAAAATTTCAATGATGTGCCTCTTCACAGATCTGACCTGTAACTTTTTGTGCTGTCATCTTTGGTCTCCATGGAGATGCACTCCAGGCAAAACAATAACATCCTCCTGGAGACGAGCAGTTGGCAAACTCTGCACTGGAAAAGTTTCATAGTTTACACCAAGAAAACATTTTCAAAAGAGGGCTGTACTTTCTGCATTATCATCTGCTCCCATTCATCACTGCCATTTTATACGTATTTTTGGTATAATCTCTCCTCCTCACCTTTGTTTTCTGTGACTTTTTGAACTTGGACACTACTTTCATGGAGGAGATACTAAAGAATACCGGTAAACAAAATAGAGTAGTCTTCTTCAAACTTCGTCAGGACCTTGTAGTTACATTACTTTTAAAGACACAAGAGAGACAATCTTTGAAATGAATAAATAAAATGCATTATTAAATCTGCTTTTGGAGGAACTTCAGGCTCCGGTCACATTGTGGGCTCATACCTCTGCGGCCGTGAGAAGTGTAAGTAGCTCAGGAGACATGAATGCATAATGAAACTAAGGCATGTTTCTGATTCTTTTTTGGTGCATATTTCTGCAGTGGAATGACCTGTCGACGCGCAGAGAATCCACCAGCAGATGTGCAGAGCAGAGACGAGCTGGGCGCATTGATCACTCAGCTCTCTCCATTTGGTTTGCAAACTAACACAGAGAGGAGGGGAGAGAGAGAGGATGAGAGAGTGGAGAGAGGAGGGGAGAGAAAATGGGAGACGAGAAGGGAGAGGGGGAATGAGAGAGGATGGGAAAGAGGATTGGTGAGACCCTGGAGCTCAGGCCTCGCTGCAGACCACAGCAGGTCAGGTCTGTGTATCAGAGTTCATGGTTAATTCTATTCCCTATGATTTGGTTGAAATGAGACGCTCCTGCGACTGCTGCAAAAGGCTGTGATCATATTCTCATGGTTTTAGCACAAAATGTGCTTAAACATTTTATCAGACAATGTGATGCAACTTTTAGAGATTCTTACCACATCAAAACCTGCGTAAACTGAGTTTTTTTAAATACTGTGAAAGCTGCAGTTTGTGCCAGAATCAGACCTCTGTTTCCACCTGCATGAAGGAAAGATTCTTTGCCATGTTAATATGCACACTGGCGTCAGTGTTAACAGTGATAACTCCAGACTGACACGTGCTGCTGTCTGATCTGAGTTCAACAAAAGAGTTTGTGAAATCACAAATATTGTGAGAATTCATCTTGCTGCACAAGGTTATTACAGGTCCCCTGGTTCACTTTGCTGTTTAGAGCTGTGTGTGAGGCCAAGAATGTGAATGGAAGCTGTGCGCTGAAGGCTTGTGTAGTAATGCTGAGTTAAAGTCAGTAAAAGTCATCTTAAATACTTCCTCCTTTCACAGTTTGGTAGAACGTGCGCCTGTTACTTGTCTGCACTGAGATGTTATTGCTTTACCTGCAATATTCTTCTTTTATTGCTAAGTATGTCATGAATCTGTTCAGTCTCCATAGAAACAAGCAGGAGACACAACCAGACCAATTTACAGGTGAGATCTGTGAAGCAATGAACCCCCCTCATAGTAAGAACGCACGTTTCGTAAAAGGTATGTATGTTTTGCAATAAAAACATAGTCTGTTTCATCAGCCAGTTTCACTTCATAGAAACCGTCTGACCTCGCAGTGTTATGATTTGTTCGCTCGACGGTAGGTTGGTACTTTTTATCATTTAACCAATCGCTGCTATTTGGTCGTGCCCTATGTAATGCACCTCTAACAGGGATAATTGGTATATTAAGCTTTTCCCAAATCCCATAGGAAGAAGGACAATAACGTCTTTCCCTTTGATAAAATTCACCATTCTCTTTGTTCCTACTTTAAATCCTCGATCTGGGGAATCGCTGCCAACACAGAATATATGGCTCTTCACTGATTGGCTGGTGCCTGAACTTGCACTTCCAGGGTTTTTGTGAACCGTCGAGTGTCTTCTGATTCCTGACCTAGTTGATGGAGAAAAATGAAATTGAGTGGAGGCACTTGGTGCCACCGGTCTGGCTAATAAATACACCCATAATCAAATAAATGCACCGTATAGAAGTTTAATACCATATTGTGGAACATTACAGGCAGTGTAGGGAAGGTTACTTTTAAACTGTATTCCCCTACAGATTACAGATTACATACCCCAAAATGTAGTTTGTAACAGAATCCATTAAATTACTTAAAGTGAGTAATGTAATCTGAATACTTTGGATTACTTGATTTGCTGTAGAGAAGCAAAGACGAGGATATCGTAACATAAGATGTTTTATCTGCTAAAAGAAAATAAAAAGTCCAGACATTACTGAACCAAATTAAAAATATTATTGATAGAAGACGAGGAGACACGTCCACACAGCAGGATTTAGTCCTGTTAAATCCTGTTTTAGACCTGGTTTAGATCTAGTTTAGATCTAGTTTAGGCCTGGTTTTAGTCCTGGTTCAGTCCTGGTTTAGATCTAGTTTAGACCTGGTTTTAGTCCTTGTTTTTTAGACCTGGTTTAGATCTAGTTTAGATCTAGTTTAGACCTGGTTTTAGTCCTGGTTTAGTCCTGGTTTTAGGCCTGGTTTAGACCTGGTTTAGATCTAGTTTAGATCTAGTTTAGCTAGTTTAGACCTGGTTTTAGTCCTGGTTCAGTCTTGGTTTAGATCTAGTTTAGACCTGGTTTTAGTCCTTGTTTAGACCTGGTTTAGACCTGGTTTAGATCTAGTTTAGATCTAGTTTAGACCTGGTTTTAGTCCTTGTTTAGACCTGGTTTAGACCTGGTTTAGATCTAGTTTAGTCCTGGTTTTAGTCTTGGTTTAGACCTAGTTTAGACCTGGTTTCAGTCCTGGTTTAGACCTGGTTTCAGTCCAGGTTTAGATCTAGTTTAGACCTGGTTTTAGTCCTGGTTTAGACCTGGTTTAGATCTACTTTATACCTGGTTTAGATCTAGTTTAGACCTGGTTTAGATCTAGTTTGGACCTGGTTAAGTTTCCAGCAATGAGTGGAATTACCGAAAAAAAAATGGGGTGGGGATATAGCCCAAAATGAGAAAACAGAAAAATACTTCTGTGTAATCCATTTATTTCAACAAAGTAACTGTAATCCAATTACCACTTACTCAAACAGTAACTGTAACTGAATACAGTTACTCATAATTTGTATTCTGATTACGTTACTCCGGTACATGTAATCTATTACTCCCCAACACTGATTACAGGCAAAGCATCTCCATGGAAGCGGACTGCAACGTGAAAAGTTACACAGTGCACATTTCACTGCAAACGTCTGTTTAATAAGTAAGTTCTGCTTTTACAGCCCTTTTGAAAAACACACATTGTATCACATCCAAAACTAATCCACATTCCCTTCTAACAGACAGAGCAAGAATACTTTTTAAAGTTATGGAGCATTCCTTTCTTCTCCTGTACCTTCAGAAGAACATTATTATGCCTGAAAACGCTCCAAACTGCTGAGAACAACTTTTAATTTTATCAGCGAAACATGCTTTTCCACACAGTTTGCAGTATTTTTCCTCACATTTGATTTGGATGAGTAATAATCGTCTCCATTTATTATCTGAACTCTACGCACAGGCGCTCTCCCCGCTATCTCTGCAGCTTCGTCGCAGGCTCTTCCCCAGCTTTAGCATGTGCACATTACGATATAATCATTGAATTAAGATAAGGTTACTTAAACACACAGTGGACTTATTACACCTAAGAGAAGCACGTTTAACTGTCCTTCCTCTATTTGCACTGGGAACGTCCAATTATGGCCCACGTCTGGTCACTCTCATGATATGAAATTACATCAGCGCTATCAGCCAAGGTCAGCCGTAAAAGAGACTCAGGTGGAATAAGCTCCGTTCTGCGCCAATATTTACCCAGAATGCCTCTGTATCCAGGAAGTGTTCTCTGTAGTGTTTCAGAGCGGTGGAGTCCTTATTCTTAACTTAGGAGGTGACTGGTGTGCAGTGGTGGAAGAACTTCATTTTGTTGGTTAAAGGAGCATTGTGTAACATTTCTAGTGGAAGGTCGGCCACCTGATGTCTCCATGGAAATGTTAAACGCTTTGTCTAGAATGTTCCACAGCATAGATTAAACCTCCCAATGAGGGTCCATCAGAGCATGGTAAAAATAAAGTTTCAGATGACCTCGATTAGAACCTTGCATTAGGCATTTGGTGCCTAAATGATGATTTAGGAAGAAATCTGAAGAAAAAGGAGATGTTTTAGAGGTCGCTCAAGCTCCATGAAGTTTCTGCATGAAGTTTTGGTTGAATGATTTGTTTTTCCTTAAGAAGCTGTCACAGTCTGAACATTCAGTTGTGAAGAAAGCACCTTAACAGCTTTGGGCTGACATTTTTGGTACTTGAGTGAAGAAATAGTTGGCCTGGAATTCTTTGACTCCAGTGTGACAGAAGAACAGAAGACGCTGATGGTTCACAACATTATGGAAAAGAAACGTTCAGAGGTTCCACCAAAGTGACATGATGCCCTTAATCAAGCAGATTATGAAGGGAAACCACCAGCACGCTGTGTTTCTTCGAAACTCTTGATCTGCCAAAAACATTTTGAACAATTCCCCAGCAGCAGACTGGGCCAATGATGCAGACTTTCAGAAGCTGCTGAAATTATGTATTCCAGGGAAATTGTCAATGATGTCGCTGAAAGGAGGTGAAGTTTATTCATGATTTTAACTGTAGCCGAACAAAGAATGAAAATCAGAAACAGGATCTACTGCAGGTGTCACAGACACAGACACATCTTTAGTGACGCCAACAAAGACACAGTGGAGCTGGACTTTCTAAATAACTTTTTTGGACTTTCTAAGTCATTTTTATACAAGTTTCAGTTTGTGTTTGCAGAAGTAAAGTAAAAGTATTCAAATATGCCTTATTTATTTAGTTTGATGTTATAGTATCGGCCCTATATAAATATTAATTAATTTACATAAAATTTAAACATATTTTAGCCAGATATGGAACCAAATATAGGATTCTTATCTAGAGAATCTAAACACATGCAATGAAAAAAATGCTAGATGGATGTGTTTAAAGTCATACCATGGAACATTCCAGGCAAAGCAATAACATCTCCATGGAGATGAGCAGGTGGCGGACCCTTCACCAAACAAGTTGCGCAATGCTTCTTAAAGCAAAAGCACAGATACAACAGCAGAAAAATGGTCAAGTAAAAGTATCACATGAAAAAGTATTTTAGATAGATTTTGAAATCTAATAAAGCTTCAAATGTGGTGATTTTGATACAGATTTGTGCTGAATTTTGTTCAACAGAAACAATTTAATCATTTTTTTTCTTTCTGACTTTAGCCTGCCTTTATAGCTGCCTTTATATAATAAACTTTTCTCTTCCATTTTCCTCTTTTTTTTCATTTCATATTCATTTAATATTATTCACAAATGTAATACAATGTGGAGTAGAAAGTACAGATACATGTTCTCAAATGTAGTGAAGTAAAAGTATCCACTGTAAAATGTGCTCAAGTAAAGTACAGATACCTTTCATTTTTGACTTAGGTACAGTACTTTTACTTTGTTACATTCCACTACTGCTGGTGTAAAATGCAAATAAGGCTAAGACTATCTGTGATTCAACGGGAGAAAAAGCGATAATTAAAATGGACTCCGCCTCTGCCTCTCTGTCCATTATGGAAGCAGATTTTATACAAAAGCGCTGGTCGGCCTTGTGCACAAAAATACACGTGTTTTGTTATTATTCTGTCTGGCAAAACATTTTATTAACTGACAATTGTTACACAGATTTCAATGTTTTTGTGTCTGTACCAAAATTCACAGCTTATGCCCTGTCCTTCAACTGGTCTCTTTGGGTAGAGTCATGAGATGAAAAAAGGTTGATAACAATACCACAATGATAATTAAAAAACTTAATAATAATCACAAAATAATCGTGATTTCTAAAAAATGTGGTGTTGTCATTACATTATACATTGTGGCCGCGCTCTTTGCTGTGAGCCTTGTCATTTTGGTCTTAAATGTTCATATTAACTCAATCTATTTGATACCGGTGTTTTTATTTCTCTATTTTGTCTGTAAATATTTCCTATTCCCAGTATGAACCAGGCTTCAAACCAGGCTCTTATATCTGCAGCCTCAGTGAGCTTCATTTGACTGGAGCTGAACGCTGTGGGTGACGTCCACTTCTCTGTACACTCTGTGGGTGTTCTAGTTCTCACATTGCCTGGGATCCAGAATACACACTTCTTCAATATTTTATGAAGATGTGACTCTGCGACTCTGTGACTCTCTCCCTGAGTTCATCTGTGATTGACAGGTGCATTAGCCAGTCAGGGACAAGCACGGTCCGGCCGTACTGAAAAGAAATAAAGGAAAGAAATAACACAGGGGGCTGGAAAAACATGTCCGAGTTCTGCAGAATTAATGAGTGAAGCACTAAACTCTGTTGATCTGAGGTGAGAGAAATAAACCAGTGGGTTCATTTGTTTCACAAACATCATTGAAAAAACTAATCTGATTGGACAATCACTTTTGGCGTGAGACTGAGCAGAGGGCGTGTGGACCACACTGATAATGATCTGCCTAAAAATTTACAGAGAGATTATTCTGGATTTCCAGGCAAGTTCTCATCAAGACCTTATATTAAAACTATGCTGGAACTGTTCCAGTTCTGGATATTGATACTTGGCAAAAGGAGAAATTCAATTTATCAACTGGACAAAAGTTTATTTTGGTGGAATATGTTTCACAGCTCATCCAACTTTTGTCCAATTGACAAATTTAATTTTTCCTTTTGTCATGGATTCTACTTGGACGACTCAGGGATTTTACACGCAGTATTGATACTTGTTAAAGTGAGTTTTGACTCTGGTTTTAGTATTGAATAGTGTGTGTGTGATTGATTAGTGTGTGTGTGTGTGATTGATTAGTGTGTTTGATTAGCTGATGCATGGCCATACTGGCTTGTCAAAGCCTGATCCCGTCTCAGGAGCTCATCAGGACTGGGCCTAGTCAGTACTTGGAAGGGAGATACTGGGAAAATCAGGTGCCACAGTGGTGGTCGGAGGGGCTGATGACACAGACTGGCAGCCTCCCTTCCGTCAATCTGCCCCAGGGCAGCTGTGGTTACAATAGTATCTTACCACCACCAAGTGTGGAGTGAATGAATAATGATCTGTAGATTGTCTTTGAGTGACCAAAAAAGTGCTTTATAAACTGATGCATTATTATTATTTAGTCTTTTTGTATTGATTTTGAAACTGCTACACCAGGAGCAATTATCCAAACATAAAACAGAATGACTCTCATTTGTGTTGCCACTTTCACTGCTTAATTCCAATTGGTTCAAACCTAAAATGTCTTTCTGATCTGATGGTCTCTACCTAAACCCCGGCCCCTGCAGCAGATCCTGAGTCAGTGCTAGTGCAGCCACTGCAGCTCAGGGAGGGAATTCTGGAGGTTCTGAGCTTTAACATGAGACCTGTCCATAAACTGAGAATGAGACACACTTGTATCCTCTATCTTCAGGTTAAGGCACATGTTTATTAATTAAATAACTGAAACTCTCCTGCCTCAAAAAGAATTCTGAAAAATAAGAGCGATTCGCTCTTATTTTTCAGAATTCTTTCACACTTGAAAGTGCTTGTTTTGATGGCTGTATTTTTTCGACTTTTCTGCACAAAACAAGGCCTTCCAGTCTCGTGCTTGTTTATCCGCGTGTTAGCCGTGGTTAGCCTTCGTTAGCATACAGCTCCCACCGGTCTCAGCGGAGGCTCCAGAAATAATTGCCTCATTTATCCAGGCTTCGTCTTCATTTAAAATCAGTCCCTCGCATTAGCATGTAAACAGATGTGTGCTAACCTCTCCGTGCCATCGCACACATGCACGCGCACGCACGCGCGCACACGCACGTACACACACACGTACACACACGTACACACACACGTACACACACACGTACACACACATAAACACACGTGGTTTGCATGCTTCTGGGGGTATTCCATTGACTTCCATTCATTTCCTTGAGATTGATCCTAACATTATTCACAGTCTCTACTTGCTTTGTCTTAAAAAACCCTAACCCCCCGTAAGTGAGACAGGTTCATGATGTGAGTGTCTATACAGATCTTAGAACCATTAATGTGCTCCCTTTTTATTCAATCTCCACATACTGCTGCTAGGCCTGTCAATACTCAGCAGTGATGTGTCCTACCACAACTACACACACGACGTCTCACTGCAGCAGGAGAACGTGCAGCAGTGGACTCACTCTGCCACTGCGTCCAACAGATCAGTGTGTGGACGCAAAACAACTTTCTCCAGCTAAACTCAGACAAGACACAAGTCATCCTCTTTGGTCCACAAACAAAATATCAGCATTTTGAGTCACCTTGTCACGATCTGCATGTCGGTCTGCAATAGAGGCTTTGCACCGTCACGTGTCCCCCATGGCAACGGTACCTACACCGCCATGACACCGGGCACACTATACCATTGACTTCAGCAGCATCTCAGAAACATGGGCAGGTTTTGTTGTGTATTTGGTTGTTCTAGACCAGGGGTCTCAGACTCATGGCCCGGGGGCCAACTGCGGCCCGCGGAAGGATTTTTTGCGGCCCTTCACTTAATTCCAAAGAATAATGTCAGTGCGGCCCGCGGTAGATGTACGCACAATCCCACCCCTCTACCGCGAGCCGCACTGACAGATGAAGCTGGAATCGGTGCCCATGCAGATTCACAACAACAGATTATTAACACAGTTTACATCCCAAAACTCAGTTTACAGCAGTTGTGAAACAATGAGTCTATGTGGATCTGTTAATACGAGTACACGTGCACATACACGTGCACATACGGCGTCACCGAAGAACCAAAACAAACCACACATGGTGGTACACGTGTGCGCACTTCACTTTATGCTCCCACAACCACAGTATCAAAGCAGAGGAGGCGTTGACAGAATTCCCCTGTTCATAAGTATGGGACCTTTATCGGAGGGGCTAATAAGAAATAAAAAGACATTGTCAGTCTGTTTACCTGCTCAACACTCCGTGCGTAACTTGCTGGCAACTCGATGACCAAGCTCCACATATGTGTCGCCGAAATCCATGCGCACTCAGTGGCAAACACAGCTGTCCCATCAATATGCAAGCACCACAAAACTGCAGTGATCTATTCCAGAGGCTTGGCGACATGTTAGCAAAAAGTACGAGGCAAAAACAAGCGTCTTCCATCCATGTTTGACATACGAGAAGCAGATACACTCCAGTGTGGCGCTTTCACACCGGCAAACAAACTAAAACTGGTCCGATTAACGAGCCTCTATATCCCGGTAGAACAGTGATATCTCCAGTAACCAATACTGATGTTCCCTGTTAATACCGCGAGCCGTCCTCATCTTATCACCATGAACTCATAAAACAGCAACATAGAACTTTGTACAAACTCACCGCATCAGCCCAGAGTTCGGGAAACAGCAGCAGCCAACAGCGTTCACCGTAGCGCGCGGCTCCTCATGATAGCGCTGGGGTCTGGTCCTTGGTCTTCTGTCGTCCTACAAGCGCGTTGGTCAGATGGTCCGGAGGCTCCATCCTCCATGTGCTGGTTCCAGACGGTGGCGAGCAAGACCAGTGCGCAATGACTGGGTCTGAGCGGGTATGTTCCGCCGTTTGCGCGCTGGTTCTGTGCGGGGAAAGTGAGAATGTTCTGTGGACTATACCTACAGGTCTGTGCTGCTCCTGTCCTCCGCGCTCAAGAACCGCGGCTGGTTCCGAGGTGGTGCAAAGCATCCGGACAGAACGTGAATCCAGTTTAGTTGGTGTCCGCATTTGGTTCTTCCCGGGAAAAGCGCTTTTCACTCCCCGCTCCACGTCATCTGAGCCCGGACAGAACCGGAGCTGCTCCTGCTGGTTCGGGACTCCGGTTTGGATCTAGTCCGACTGTATTTCTCACACTAGACTAAAAGCAGGACATTTTTTAAAGGTGAATCAATTGAATGGGCGATTGCCTATTGCCATAAAATTATTTGGTTAATTAGCCTAAAATAACAAATGCTGGTTCCTACATGATCACGGGGAACACCGGGACCTCTGTGCAGGTCCTGAACAGAAGTACACACCCCCATTTTTGACTCACTCTGGAGTCACACGTTCGCACGTTCTTGCTCTGATCTTTGTGTGTTACATTCTCTTTATTGGCCATTGTTGGTAAAATAATTCGAAAATGAATCGCGGCTGCGTCTGGACAACAATCTGTTACTGCGCTGGAGTCGTACAGCGTCATTTCAGGCAAAGGAGATGCGTTTCTCCCATGATGCATCTAGAATAGTTCGTTTGGACCTGCTGTCTATGGTCTATCTTTTCATGTTCTGAACTGTTATTAAAGATTAAGAAAGTGTTGCATGTTGTTCTTTCTCTCTCTTTTTTCCCCGTGCAACCACTATTTATCAAATACTCAATGCAGCCCAGCCTCACTCAGACTTTATCTAATGTGGCCCCCAGGTAATTTGAGTTTGAGACCCCTGTTCTAGACGCTCTGAAAAAACTGATAAAACGATTCGTTTCTTCACTGTTCCTCTGGGAATTACTCATGAGGGAGCTCAAACAAGGGAATTATCGAAAATTTCCTATGGTACCATCAAGACACACTCACGTCACTTTCATCAAGGTATTTGCTATTTAAATTGTTTCATAGCTTATTTAATGAGAGAAGCACATTTACTGAACTAAAATGTAAAAAGAAAACATTTGCAGTGTGAGTGGCAGTAGAAACTGTATCTTCCAACGCACATATAAATTAAATTTATTGTCTTGTTTATCCACAACTATGTCTTCTAGAATTAATCTCTTTTTGTGAGTGGATCTTTCTAACGTTCGTGAGGATCTTTTCATGGCCGATTCTTTCGAGGTTCGGCTCACAGACTCTTCAACTCGTGCACCATGTTGATCATAGGAGCCCAGTGTGGGTTCATTGAATCGTAAACTAGTGCGGGTTTTCCTGGATAAATTAATGAAATTTTAGTTCAGTAAATGTGCTTCTTTCATTAAATAAGCTATGAAACGATTTAAATAGCAAATACCTTGATGAAACTTCGGGTGTCTTGATGGTACAATAGGAAATCTCTTTGCGGTTTATGTTCTCTAGCCATAATCTGTGTCTTTTTTTTGGATAATTCCCTTGTTTGAGCTCCTAATGAGTCATTTCCAGAGGAACAGTGAAGAAACGATTAATTTTATCCCTTTCAGAGCGTCTAGAACAACCAAATACACAACAAAACCTGCCCATGTTTCTCCGATGCTGCTGAAGTCAATGACATAGTGTGCCCGGTGTCATGGCAGCGTAGTTACCGTTGCCATGGGGGATATGTGACGGTGCAAAGCCTCTATATACAGTTCTGCCTATACGTCTGATATACATGTTGCGCTCTTCTCCTTCACCTCGGACTTGAACGTGCTACAAAACACAGACAGGCCCACCTATTACATTAGAAATGTTGAAATGTTAAGACATGTTTTGTATCATTTCTAATCTTTTTGTAATTATTTATTGACTATTTTGCTCCAGTATTCCTGGTTCAATTGAATGTTGAAAAGAAAAAGAAATGGGCTACATTTAATGTCCAAATAGGCGACTTATGGATATTATTGCTTAATAATTGTATTACTTTTACAGTAATTCACTGTAATTATTTTCACAGCAGTTTACTGTATTTATTTCACAGTTTACAGTAAGTCCCCAGCTAATTACGACTACATCATGGTAATTCCTTGGGCATGGCAACCATGAATTTACAGTAAAGTATTGTTGTTTTATTGTAAATTACTGTGAAATAATTACAGTAAAATGCTGTGAATGAATTACAGTAAATTTACAGCAATTTGCTGTTAAAGTAATGCAATTATTAACCAATCATTTACCATAATTTCACAGTAAATATTCTTACAGTGTACCTTTTATTGCTGGTTCAGTGACTGTTCATTGAGTAATACTTATTGGTCAGAGATCACTTACTCAGTGATAAAATATCCTCATTATTGTTGTAATAATGGTCACATCCACCTTTATTTTATGATTTATGAATAATGCGAGGCGGGTGGTGTATATGCGGGTGAGGCGGGTGGTGTATATGCGGGTGAGGCGGGTGGTGTATATGCGGGTGAGGCGGGTGGTGTATATGTGGGTGAGGCGGGTGGTGTATATGCGGGTGAGGCGGGTGGTGTATATGGTGGGTGAGGCGGGTGGTGTATATGCGGGTGAGGCGGGTGGTGTATATGGGTGAGGCGGGTGGGTATATGAGGCGGGTGTGTATATGCGGGTGAGGCGGGTGGTGTATATGGGTGAGGCGGGTGGTGTATATGGGTGAGGCGGGTGGTGTATATGCGGGTGAGGCGGGTGGTGTATATGCGGGTGAGGCGGGTGGTGTATATGCGGGTGAGGCGGGTGGTGTATATCGGGTGAGGCGGGTGGTGTATATGTGGGTGAGGCGGGTGTGTATATGGGTTAGGCGGGTGGTGTATATGCGAGTGTGGTACATACGGGTGGTGTATACGCGGGCGAGGCGGTCGGTGTATGTGCCGTTGAGGCAGTTGGTGTATATGGGGGTGAGGCGGGTGGTGTATATGCGAGTGGTGTACATACGGGTGGTGTATATGAGGGTGAGGTGGGTGAAGTATATGTGGGTGAGGTGGGTGGTGTATATGTGGGTGGTGTATATGAGGGTGAGGTGGGTTGGTGGTATGTGGGTAGGTGGTTGTGTATGTGGGTGGTGTATATGTGGGTGGTGTATATGAGGGTGAGGTGGGTGAAGTATATGTGGGTGAGGTGGTGTGTATATGTGGGTGGTGTATATGTGGGTGGTGTATATGTGGGTGGTGTATATGAGGGTGAGGTGGGTGGATGTTCTCAGTGGTTCCTTTGTAGAATGTGTCATGATGGTGGTGAGACACTTGCCGCTTGAGTTTCAGCAGGAAGTCGAGGTTCTGCTGGTCTTTCTTCATCAGTGGTGCCGTGTTGGTCCAGGAGACGTCCTCACTGATGCACCTCCAGGAGTTTACTGCTACTCGCTCTCTCCACAGCAGCACTGTCGACGGTCAGTGGCGGGTGTTGGGTGTAGCGTCTCTGGAAGTCGACAACAATCTCCTTAGTCTTGCTTGAAGCTCACAAGAGTCAATTTTGCGAATATAGCACCTTTGCATGATCAAACACTCCAACACACACACACACACACACAGCTTCTATACTTTTCATTCACGCTTACACGAACAGGCAGTTTTCCAAGCAGACATAATTAGCAGCAGATTCGTTAGCTTCACTCCCATTTTGACCTTCACTTTAATAAAAAGAAAATTTGAAATAAATGAGTGCGTTAGATAATCTGATTTAATGCCATGGCAACATCAGTGGAGCGTTCAGAAGAGCATGGGATGGTTTTGGTTCCAAGATTCAAAACATGTCAGTGCGTATGACAGGTTAGACTATATACTCCACTAAAGAGAGTTAAAGGTCTTATACTGTATTACACTACACTGTCTCATGTGAGATTTAAGTTATGCTATAATGTTTCCTTATCACAAACAGACCTAGAGTTGTGTTTTGTTTCATTCACACATGTTTAATCTGCAGTGATGCTGTCTCTGTATCGGACCGTTGTGATGAAGAGGGAGATGAGCCCAAAGGTAAAGCTTTTGATTTACCATCAATCTACATTCCTACCCTCACCCATGAGCTCTGGGTAATGACCGAAAGGACGAGATCGCAGATACAAGCGGGTGAAATGAGTTTCCTCCGCAGGGTGGCTGGGCGCTCCCTTAGAGATAGGGTGAGGAGCTCAGTCACACGGGAGGAGATCGGAGATCGGAGTGGGGCTGCTGCTCCTCCATGTCAAGAGGAGCAGCTGAGGTGTCTTGGGAATCTGTTCTGGATGCCTCCTGGACGCCTCCCTCAGGAGGTGTTTGGGCACGTCCCACAGGGAGGAGGCCCTGGGGAAGACCCAGGACCCTTTAGGGACTATGTCTCTGGGCTGGCCTGGGAACACCTCGGGCTCCCCCCAGAGGAGCTGAAGGAAGTGTCTGGGGTGAAGGAAGCCTGGGAGTCCCTGCTTAGACTGATGCCCCTGCAGCCCGGCCCTGGATAAGCAGAAGAAAATGGATGGATGTTCAACACAAAAAAACTACATATTTAGGCTGAGTTCTTCTTGGAACAGCAAGCACTCCTTGTGATGTCATGTGGCAATACAGGAAGAGCTCTACTGTGTTTTTGAACTCCATATAACTTTACTAGAATCATTTCCATACTTTCAGCCCTGGATTTGCCAATCTGTTAACTGGAAAACTACCGCTTCATGACATTCATGACATCACAAGGTGGAACAGAGCATTTTGAAGTCAAATTATCTTTGCAAATAAATAGAACTAAAAGCTAAATAATTCATTCTATACTATTAGTTCATTATGAATTGAGTTCATGCTTTACTAAATCCTCATTGTGTAACTTTTATCCAAAAAAGACAAAAAAAACACGTTTCTTTTCTTTTTTTCATTTCCATTTAGATGTGTTCATTGCAGTTGAATAAAAACTAAATTTGAAATAAATGAGTGCGTTGAATAATTTGATTTATTACTACGGCAACATCAATGGAGCGAGGTGGAAGAGTGAAGAGTGAAGTTGTCTTCGCTGGAAGTGACTTGTCTGGCTTTATTGTAGAATGGGTTTATTTTCCAATGTTACGTCCATTTTGTGATAAGGCCACAAATCAAGTCGAGCAATAGCGGTGATGGAGCCCAGTGTTGTGGTGTTAGCGGAGGAGCCAGTGGTGGTGATGGGAGGCTGTGTTCTGTGCCGCGTCCTCCAGCACAAGTGTGGCGGTGCAGATAAAGTGGAAATTGAAGTGACAATAGACGAGAGATAGAGCCATTGCAAAGGTGTAAGGTGCGTTCGCTGGCCGCAGATGAGACGAGCGCTGGCTCATGTCGAGTAAACAAGCGCTCGGACAGACTGGGGGCTATAAGCTGATGTGATAGGAGGCGAGATAAACGGAGGCCGAGAGCGCTGTGAAGGACCGGGCAAAAAAGTCAACGTGAAAATGTTTTACTTAAAGGTGCATTGTGTAACCTTTTTGCTGGAGGGTCCGTCAAACACTTTTCTCTGTGAAGATGTTATTACTTTGGCTGGAATGTTTCACAGTATGGTATTAAATGTTTCTATTTTCAGCAAGATCAAACCAGGCCAAGTTACAGGTCAGATCAGTGGAGATGCGATAAAACCACCTGTAATTGAATAAATGTAAAGTAGAGCTGTTCAATGTGAAAATGACTAACATTCCAGACAGAGCAATGGCATATTCATAGAAACAATCAGGTGACCGACCCCCAACCAGAAAAGTGCGCCTTTAAAGTGTAACTGGATGTTTAGCAGGGACTAGATTTTTTTCCTATCCGCCTGTGCCTCGCTGTGCATGACTCCTGGCATCACTGAGTACCAATTAGAGAAGGGTGCACATGCCGTAGGGTGGCAGGCGGGGTTTTGGTGGCTAGTGAAGGCGGCGCATGTAAGTAGCAGGAGTTGTTTCTCTCTCACTGTTTTTAGAACTTGCCTGATGTTGGTGACTGTGTTTAAAGGTGTTGTCTGGAGTAGGTGGTGGTGACACTCCAGGCTTCATGTAGGGTGCACGTATTTGAGTTGTTTTCGTAGTGGATGCAGTGTTTGTCCACACTAATCCGATGGAAAATGGCTCCAGAGACAGAACGATCTGGTGCCACCAGCTCCAACAAATTCATCTGAGTAGACATCTGAGATCTGATCCGGCACTGTGTGGACGCCTGAAAACGTTGATACGCTGATGTAGGAGCTCTAGTTTTGTCCTTATTGGACCACATCACTGTGACTTGTGCCTTCCTGATTCACTGGGTTTGTGACATTGGTCATGTAACACTATTGCGGAAAACAGTTTAAACAAACCAGAGACAAACGGGAAACAGTGTAGCTAGAACTACTTACTAGTACACAGAAAGACTGTTTTCACACTCGGTCTATGTGTATGACCTGCAGACTTTAACATGAACCATCTCTAACATGATAGAAGCAAAGAACAGACTCACCATCAGCAGAACACCTCTCATGTCCTTTAGTCCGACAAAAGCTGACCACATCAGTGACACAAGGAGAGAGCTGTTTTTGATCGTTCAGTTTATATAAATTAGTTGTCATGGTCAAATGAGTCGGAGCTCTGGAGCACAGCTCGTTCTTTCTGAAACAAATTGCTCTGAAGCACTGCCTCGGAGCTCGTCTCGCAGCAGCCGCTCACATGACCAAAGTGTGGAAGTGTCGGTCCCTCCCCCTACTGCTTCACTCTGCGTGTCAATCGCTTCAGTGTATCGAAGCGTTTCATTGGCTCAGCAAATGTTCTGCTCTGTGATTGGTTCAGAGTGTTTCAGAGTGTTCAGTGTACTTCTGTGGTTTGACAAGCGCTAAACTGCTACAGTATAAAAGATGCACCAATATTTGTTAAAAATGTTGGGTAGTGAGGAGTATTGTGTGACGTTAGTGGTGACTTTTGGCGACTTTTGGCATTTGTTTCATTTTCGATGGCATCTACAAGTGGAAAAAAGTGATCCATGATTTGGGATCACTTTGATCTAATTCCACCTAACAAGGTAACACCTATTTTCTTATTTACAGCAGCTATTTATGTTGCTCTTTAAATATTATTTAAATCATCATTATTATTGTTGTTAGGTACGGTGTCGCTCTGCACACAAGTATTGTCTTACACTAACAATACTTCATCGATGCTGAGACACCTGTGTGCCAATGGTTAAATTTGTCCACTAGAGGTCAGTGTTTCTCCGAGGCCTCAGACACGTCGAACCATTTGAGACAATATTAAGACTGAGGTGTCGATGCTTCACGAGGCTCCATTCGCTCATCACTACAAATTAGCCATGTGGTTTTAAGTTTCTGTAAAACGTAAACAAATATGCTCAAAGCTGTGTGGATAGGGAAGGCTTGCGGACACAGAAAGGACGTGTCTGGACGCAAATCATTTCTGATACGGTGACCCGTTGATTTGTTTCAGTGTAAACATAACCTAGGTGTTGTATATTTGGGATGGCGGCGTCTGATGGCGTTTGATGGCGTTAGATGGCGGTAACCTGTGTATTTTTATGTGGCAGATTACGCTGCTGCTGTTTTTTTCTGCTCTCAAATTCTCTCAGATCCTCTTAAATCCTCTTGAATTCTTTCTCATAGTCCGATCTCAAAGTTCGCCCATACGTTCCTTTATCTGTGTAGTTAGTGAAGTTGTTACAGTGTGTATATATGTAATGGTGGGGTAGTTTGTGCAATAGAGGACAGTGCAGTGCCACTTTGCACTTTAAATATCTAATATCTCAGAGCACTTTAAGACCACACACTTTACATCTAAAAAGAAAAAAACAAAAACTACTATAGCACCTTTTTATATTTGCATTCAACTGGTTGTTTGGGTTAGATTAATCTTTGATGTTTGCATTATTAATTTAGTTTTAATTTGCGTGTTTTAGTTTAGTTGAAAGAACACCAAACTGAATATTTTAATTCCAGATTGTTGTGTTGAATTTGTACTTTCAAATGCGTAAAATGAACTACAAAAGGTTACGATCCTTCTTGATTTAGATGTTCCTTTTAATATTTCAGTTGGTGTTCTTTAAAAAATACATAGCCATTTTGTAGGATATAAACTGACAACATGAATATTAAATGTAGCTTTGCTTTACAACCATAATTTGTATTTGTGGAGCCTGAGCACACCCTGTTGTATTCTGACTTGCCCCCTGCCCCCGTGTCAACACAAACACTGGAGACATTCTGCTGAATTCAAATGATCTTAGCAAATAAATAGAACTAAAAGCATAATCATTCATAACCAACACTCTAACCATTTCCCCATAGTTAAGGATTAAATCTAAATCATTCTTAATTAACTATTAGTTCATTATCAATGGAGTTCATGCTTTATTAAAACACTTTGTTTTTTTCATTTTTAGATGTGTTTATTGCTCTGAAAAATATTTGTCCTTATGTTGAGAAAAATATTCTTCTCCTTTCGTGTTCGTTAGTTTCTGCTTAGATAAAATAAATAAATAAATAAATAAAAAACACTTGAAACAGAAATAAAGTCCAGATGATTTACTTATTCCACTATTAGAAAGCCATACTTGTACAAGGAGTCTGTGCCGACATTCCTGTGCAGAGACTCAGTGTTTACGCCTATACAGTGACTTTTATACACAAACTACAGAGGGAGATGACTTTGGTTTAGACTTATTGCCTCTTCATTGGTGCACGGGTCAGCAAGGCCTCTTGACACGTTGCACAGTCCAATCAGACTCCATCCGGGGTGTTACTTGGCTAACAAGTCCTGACATCCTCGCTATCAGCAGTTCTTGTACTGTTTAGTCAGTTTGCTAGATACATTGGAATATTCTGCATTTGTCTTGATATATATGTATGACCCCCAATTCACATCGAAGTGTAACAGCGTGTAAGTGCAGCAGCACAGCACACGAGCAGCAGACGCGCAGGTTTAGCTTTCTATTTATCCACTTTGACAATCCACACCGGCAGTGTCATACGCGCGTCCAACTACCGTCTGATGCTGACGCGCTGCTCAAGATAAAGGTTGGAGTCCTAATTTTACAGATTTTTAGCATAGGAAAGACAGGAAATAAATATGCAGTGTCAAAATAAACTTCCGATGCCCTTTCAAAACAAGTTAACTAAAGTCGAGACAATGACATAAACAACACGCACTGCATCCAAGGCAGAGTCCTGCACCGGGTCAGGTACCCGCGGGTCACCCGACAGTCTACACAGACCTCCGAGCCCATCCCAACAGTGAGTCCTGGTATTAGTCCTGGTATTAGTCCTGGTTCAGTCCATGGCGTGTTTCTTCTGCTAATGCCTGTGAAGTGATGACAGTCGAGTCGCATCTGTGAATTCATATTTGCAATGAAGAAAGTGTAAATTCTTGAAGTCGTAACTTTTCAATACTTATCCTGATGGATCCTTCAATTAGAATGCTTTTAATCTGTGTGTGATTTACCACGGGCACAGGGTGAGGGTGTGGGTTTAACTTTGATTCCATCTCGGGTCAGTGGGTGGGTGGTTGCTGTACTGTGCGGGTGTGGGCAAGTGCAGGTCTCCAAAATTGGACCCATGCAGGACTCTGGTACTCACACATGTTGAGAACAAAAAGCAAGTACAGAATGCAGGAGCGTCTCTGATGCTGTGGTGTGAATTCAGGTGAGTCTTACAGCTGTGATCAGAGCCTTTCTCTTCAAATGACCTCACTACAATAACGAACTACACAAGTGATTATAATAAGATAATATCATAATATAATAATATTCCTCAATTTGGCATAAAACTCTTGTATCTCCATGGGGAATGTTCCAAAGTATAGTTTATTTTCTATTGAATCATGCAGGTGATTCAATAGAAGGTGTAGTTATGATAAATGTGGTAATAATGTTAATCATGTTTTCAGATGATGTCACTGCTGCACTCCACAGTCCCATGATTCCTGTTGTGTACAAGATAATCCAGGCCCCCCTGTCTCCCCCCTGTCTCCCCCCTGTCTCCCCCTGTCCCCCCCTCTGTCCTCCCCTCTGTCTCCCCTCTGTCTCCCCCCTGTCTGTCTCCCCTCTGTCTCCCCCTGTCTCCCCCCTGTCTCCCCCTGTCTCCCCCTGTCTCCCCTCTGTCTCCCCTCTGTCTCCCCCTCTGTCTGTCTCCCCCTGTCTCCCCCCTGTCTCCCCCTGTCTCCCCTGTCTCCCCTCTGTCTCCCCCTGTCTCCCCTCTGTCTCCCCTCTGTCTCCCCCTGTCTCCCCTCTGTCTCTCCCTCTGTCCCTCTGTCTCCCCCTGTCTCCCCCTGTCTCCCCCTGTCTCCCCCTGTCTCCCCTCTGTCTCCCCCCTGTCTCCCCTCTGTCTCCCCTCTGTCTCCCTCTGTCTCCCTCTGTCTCCCCCTCTGCCCCTCTCGCCCCCTCTGTCCCCCCTCTCGTCCCCCTCTGTCTCCCCACACTCGGGTCACTGTTCCTGGGGACATTTCCAGCCCGTGCCCCTGTGCCAGGACGAGCCACGACTCCAGAAAAGAGTGACCGGGTTTCATGAGGCGAGCAGTTGGCAGATCAGCGGGGAAATGGAAACCAACGCTTGTTATAGTTCATCTGGAGGATACAGCGAAGAGAGAGAGAGAGAAAGGGGGATAAAGAAGAGAGAGAGAGGGGGATAGAGAAGGGGAGTGAGGGGGAAAGGGAGAGAGAGGGTAATAGAGTGAGAAAGAGGAGTCAAAAGAGGAAGAGATGGATGTAGAAAAGAGAGAGAGGGAGAGATGGAGAAAAAGAGGGATGGAGATAGGAAAGAGAGAGAGAGATGGAGAAAAAAAAGGGGTCAGTGTAGGAGAGAGAGAGAGGAAGAGATGGAGAAAAAGAGGAGTCAAGAAGTCAAGAGAGAAGAAGAGACAGAGAAAGAGGAAGAAGAAGAGATGGAGAAAAAGTGGAGTCGAGAGAGAGGAAGAGATGGAGAAAAAGGGGATGATGTAGAGGAGAGAGAGATGAAGAGATGGAGAAAAGAGGGGTTGAAAAAGAGGAGGAGATGGAGAAAAAGAGGAGTCAAGAGAGAGGAAGAGATGAAGACAGAAGGGTCGATGTAGGAGAGAGAGAGAGAAAGGAAGAGACAGAGAAAGAGGAGTCAAGATGGAGAAAAAGAGGAGTAAAGAGAGGAAGAGATAGAGAAAGACGAGTCAATATGGAGGAAAAGAGGAGTCGATTTAAGAGAGAGAGAGAGAGAGAGAGGGGAAGAGATGAAGAAAAAGAGGAGTCGATGTAGGAGAGAGAGAGGAAGAGATGGAGAAAAAGAGGAGTCAAGAGAGAGGAAGAGATGAAGAAAACGAGGAGTCAAGAGAGAGGAAGAGATGAAGAAAGAAGGGTCGATGTAGGAGAGAGAGAGAGAAAGGAAGAGACAGAGAAAGAGGAGTCAAGATGGAGAAAAAGAGGAGTCGATTTAAGAGAGAGAGAGAGAGAGGGGAAGAGATGAAGAAAAAGAGGAGTCGATGTAGGAGAGAGAGAGGAAGAGATGGAGAAAAAGAGGAGTCAAGAGAGAGGAAGAGATGGAGAAAAAGAGGAGTCAAGAGAGAGGAAGAGATGAAGAAAAAGAGGAGTCAAGAGAGAGGAAGAGATGAAGAAAAAGAGGAGTCAAAAGAGAGGAAGAGATGGAGAAAACGAGGAGTCAAGAGAGAGGAAGAGATGAAGAAAGAAGGGTCGATGTGAGAAAGAGGAGTCAAGATGGAGAAAAAGAGGAGTCGATTTAAGAGAGAGAGAGGGGAAGAGATGAAGAAAAAGAGGAGTCGATGTAGGAGAGAGAGAGGAAGAGATGGAGAAAAAGAGGGGTGGATGTAGAGGAGAGAGAGAGGAAGAGTGCTGGATGTCTCCAAACACGTCTCTTTGCACCTGTGACTTTGTGCATATGTAAATCACCCGGAAAATCTCCTTCATTTCTCAGGTTGGAGCAGGACTTCCATTTTCCCAACGCTCCGAGCCCTCCACACAACACACACACACACACACACACACACACACACACATCCATACACATATCCATACACAAACACACACGTCCGTACACATCGACGTGAAATGATTGGGCCTGGTGTCAGACAGGACCTCTCCCTCTTCTGGGTCACCACCGAAAATTGCACCAGCGCCGAGTGTGTGATTTGAATATTGATTTGAGGGACGTTTTAAACTTTCTTTCTTGGCGCAACTTCCTCTGTTTATGCAGCTTTTGGGTTGACGTGCATTATACCGCCGCCCCGCCGAGACGAGCAGGTGCCAATAGCGGGTCGTCACAGGTCAGGTCTGTGGAGAGGTGACCCCGCTCTCGGGAAAAAAAAAAAAAAAAGCAGGTAAGAAAGTATTTTGGAGAAACCGAAACACCTGTAGTGGGATAAAACCAAGATGAAAACGTGTAAAGGTCCTGGACTTCTTAGCCTGATTCATCAGCCAGTTTCTAACCTCGCAGCGTTAGGATCTGTACTTTTTTTAATTTAACCAATCACTGATATTTGACCGTGGTGTATGTAATTCGCCAAATCTCGTAGGAAGAAGGACAATAACGTTTAAAATTCACCAAACATTCTCTTTGTTCCGGCTTTAAATCCTTGATCTCGGGAATCGTTGCCGAAGAAAGTATGGCTTCATCTACATCCATCTCGACGCTTTGTTTACTGCTGTGCTGTTCCACAAAAGGGACACAGACAGGTGCTACGAGTTTCACGTCATGGCTTCACAACCAATTGGCCGTTGTGTGGTCTACAACTTCCGAAAATCTTCCGAACTTCCGAAATATCAATGCCATTTGTGTTGAGCAAGTAGGGCCGGTGGACCTGGACAAAATACACTTGGAATCTTGGTTCTATCAGGTTTGTTTCATCATTTCAAGCATTTTCATTTTTTATGTATTTATTATGATTATGATTATTATCAGTGTTGGGAAGGTGACTTTTAAAATGTAATCCCCTACAGATTACAGATTACACACCCCAAAATGTAGTTTGTAACATAATCCATTAAATTACTTAAAGTGAGTAACGTAATCTGATTACTTTGGATTACTTGATATTGTCATGTTTTTTTAAACGACATGAATGTAACAACCACATCCTGAAAATTCTTGTTTGTTTTCTTCAAATTGTCTGAGTCCAAGTCTCCATGAATAAGCAACTGTTTACTGTAGAGAAACAAAGACCACGACATCTTAATATAAGAGGTTTTGTCTGTTAAAAGACAGAAACAAGATCAGCCTTTCCTTCACCAGATTAAAAAATATTATTGATAGAGAAATTATTTTTTTATATGAGATCACCTTAAATTATGTCAACCTACTGTTAGGTGTCATGTTGTTTAGACCTGGTTTAGTCCTGGTTTAGTCCTGATTTTTAGACCTGGTTTAGACCAGGTCTAGACCAGGTCTAGATCAGTCTTTAGTCTGGTTTAGTCCTGGTTTAGTCCTGGTTTAGTCTACTGGTTTAGTCCTGGTTTAGTCCTGGTTTAGTCCTGGTTTAGTCCTGGTTTAGTCCTGGTGTTAGTCCTGTTTAGTCCTGGTTTAGTCCTGGTTTAGTCCTGGTTAGTCCTGGTTAGTCCTGGTTTAGTCCTGGTTTAGTCCTGGTTTATCTGGTTTAGTCCTGGGTTAGTCCTGGTTTAGTCCTGGTGTTAGTTCTGGTTTAGAGGTGCACAGGAGGAACGAGGTTTACGCGAGAAAACACGGTCCACACGCGGCGCACGAGACGTCGGTGTCCACGCAGTAACTACGGAAGGAGACGTGGTCCGCGGGTTCTCAGGTTGATGACGATGATGAAGGTGTGTGTGTTTGTGTGTTTGTGTGTGTTTGTGTGTTGTGTGTGTGTGTGTTTGTGTATATGACAGTAGTGCAGATATTATGAGTCTATGCAGGTTGTTTTCACCAGTGCCAGTAGCTCCTGTTTCACATTTAAGTTGTAGGCGATTTTATATTTGTTTTTTTTGTTTTTTTTTTATATATCTCACATCGGCGTTTGATGACGTTTTCATCGCTCTTACTGTCGCGTTCTGTTTGGGTTTCCAGCAATGAGTGGAATTACCGAAATAAAAAAATAAATAAATGGGATGTAGCACAAAATGTGAAAACAGGAAAATATCGCCTTGTAATCCACTTATTTCAGCAACGTAACTGTAATCCAATTACCACTCATTGAAACAGTAACTGTAACGGAATACAGTTACTCATAATTTGTACTCTGATTACGTAACGGCGGTACATGTAATCTGTTACTCCCCAACACTGATTATTATATTCTACTCCGCTTGTAGTCAGCTGTGTCCTGTCTGAATCTAATTATATTGTATTGTCCCAGAATCAGAAAGTGTGTGGTTAGCATGCTATTTGTTGTTCGCATTAGTCTCTGAGAGTAGAGAAAAGCGCTTATAAACTCAGCGCAGTGAATCATTTGGTGCTCAGGATGCACAAGGTAAATGAGGAATAACTGCAGACTAGTTCTGTTTTTCACATTTATAACACAATCAAAATCAGCTACAGTGCATTTAATGCCATACTGTGAACATTTCAGACAAGGAAATATCATCTTAATACCTTTAACACGTTCTCTGGTTCTAGTATTATTATTATTATTTTCTATTCCAAAATGACCAGGAGGGGGCAGTGTTCAATTCTGCTTGGATTTTTCAAATATGTATATATAAAAAAAAACATAAATGAAGACTATAATAACTACAAACGGTGGAATTATGTGCCAAATTGAGGAATAATTCAAATGTGTAATCTTCAGAGTGTATTAAAACAATAGCGAATCATCAAATTACGGGCCTTTATCTGGTTCAAATGACGAGCTAATTAAAAAAAGCTATAATGAATTCCTCAGATATTTCCCGCGTTTCATCGTTAGTGTTTAAGTGTTCCTCGTGAGCTTTTGGCTGAATCTGTAGTTTCAGTTCAGAGATGATGCTTCACAGTGTGGCATTAAACCTTTCTATCTTCATGGAGACCAAACCAGATCAAGTTACAGGTCAGATCGGTGGAGAGGCGACCCCGCTCACAGTCAGAATGTTGTTTTTCTTGATATTTTTGAGCTATAAAACCACATGTAATTGAATAAATGTAAAGTAGAGATGTTTAATGTCACACTGTGGAACATTCCCGGCAGAGCAAAGACGTATCCATAGAAACAAGCAGGTGATGAAGCCTCAAACCAAAAAGTGCAGCTTTAATGTGTGACTGCGAGTGTATTATAATGTCAGATTAAAGATGAAATATTCTTGTGAGTTTTAAGTCACCTTAGAATGTTGTTACCTTATCCAAAACAGACCTGGAGTTGGGTTTTCTTTGGAAGACTGAGACAAACTTTATTGATCCACAAGGGAAAGTATTTGGACACTGTATTTCACGCGTCACAATATACATATAGGATGTCCTAAAAAAAATCTGACATCATTTTGCAGTCCAATCATTTCGGGAATTCCTTTTGAAATAACCTCACATTTTCACTGAATGTATAGAAACAGATCAAGATTTTATATGTAATTAATGTTTAACTTTTGTTCTGTTTTCAGGTTGAGCCGTTCACTCCTAAGGAGAGATCATTTTCTGTCTTGGAATCTGCTGCGCACACTCACCCATGACTGTGCAGTGTGTCTTCAACGCAACATTTGGAAGGATCTTGTCAACCATCATCAACATCAGAAGAGAAGGTTGAGGAAGTTCATGAAAAACTCTTTTCAAACCCCAAGAAGTCCAAAAGGAGAACAAGATTGGAAACCCAGATTCCTCAAATGATGGTTTGGCGTAACTAGATCCTTTAACCCTGCATAGACAGCCAAACTCTTTACATTTTTGGTACCAAGTCCAAATTTTCTGTTTGTCCCCTGAGGAAAGCCATAGGCTGAAACGCGTTGGGACTTTGTGACTAAGTTGTCCATTAAGATATGCCATAAATTAATAAAGGCATTTTATTTTAACGAGTGAGTGCCTTGGGTTTTTTGCATCTTCAAATTGACTTCCTTCCCCAAAGAGCACCACTGTGTTCTGTCCGCTGTGTATTATCCTCTGGAGGTAGCGCTCTCCTTTTGAAACTTTTTATACCAAGGCCAGATTTGTTTGCCAGGTGGTGAAGTTTTTCCAAATTTTACATTGAAGGCTGCACAGTCTTGGGTGAGTTTGTGCAGCAGATTTCAAGACAACATGACATGGGAGTGAACGGCTCAACCTGAAAACCAAACCAAACCAAAACATTAAATATAACATATCCTCTGTTTCTATACATTCTGTGAAAATTGTAGGTTATATCAACAAGAATTGGGGAAATTATTGGCCTGTGAAATGATGTCAAATTTTTTGGAACACCCTTTATTATAATAACAAACAGCAACAATATAAACGGTAATAATACATTCAAAGTAAGAAGCAAAAATAGCAAGAGACTGGTGTCAAATAAGGTATAATTATGTAAATGTAAATGTACAAATAAAAAGAAAATATAGAAATATAGTAAAGCAAATATATCTCAGCTAAGTGTAAACAAGAATAACTTCTGCCTCTCTCAGGTGCTCAGGTCAGTGTTTCATTCACACACTTTTGAGTAACTCTTTATTATTAGTCTGTCTGCGTCTCCAAAGCTGAAAATGCACAGTTCCACTCAAGTTAACAGTTATATTTTACCTTTAGTTCAGTAGAGATCAGCAGTCAGGGCTGAAATGATCCAAATGATTCTAGTGAAGGCATATGGAAGTTGTATTACCACATGACATCACAAGGTGGAACAGAGTGTTTTCAGTTTGAGAGAAGAACTCAGCCGAAATAACACATACACATGTAAAAAGTTGAAGTTAACCCAGTGACAAATTGAGCCCACATGGCTGACTGTGGTTGATTGTTTGAAAGTCAATATTTCTCTATGCACTTCTAGTTAGTGACGGGCAAATGAGTCGGAGCTCCAGAGCACGTCTCGTTCTTTCTGAAACAAATCGCTCTGAAGCACTGCCTCGGAGCTCGTCTCGCAGCAGCCGCTCACGTGACCAAAGTGTCCAAGTGTCGGTCCCTTCCATGGATCTGCTGCTTCGCTCTGCGTGTCAATCGCTTCAGTGTATCGAAACGTTTCATTGGCTCAGCGAATGTTCCGCTCTGCGATTGGTTCAGAGTGTTTCAGAGTGTTCAGCGCACTTCTGTGGTTTGACGAGCGCTAAACTGCTACAGTATAAAAGATGCACCAATATTTGTTAAAAATGTTGGGTAGTGAGGAGTATTGTGTGACGTTAGTGGTGATTTTGGCATTTGTTTTATTTTCGATGGCATCTACAATTGGAAAAAAGTAATCCATGGTTTAGGATCACTTTGATCTAATTCCACCTAACAAGATCACCTATTTTCTTATTTACAGCAGCTATTTATGTTGCTCTTTACATATTATTTTAAATCATCATTATTATTGTTGTTGTTGGTATGGTGTCGCTCTGCATACAAGTATTGTCTTACACTAACAATACTTCATCGATGCTGAGACACCTGTGTGCCAATGGTTAAATTTGTCCACTAGAGGTCAGTGTTTCTCCGAGGCCTCAGACACGTCCAACCATTTGAGACAATATTGCGACTGAGGTGTCAATGCTTCACGAGGCTCCATTCGCCCATGGCTACTTCTAGTCTGTCGCCTCAACCACATGCCCATTACAAGATGACGTCTTTGGACAAATGCAGTGAAAATGTGAGACTGACAATGGCAGGCAATGCAGAACAGTTTATGATTCTATAAAGACAATCTGGAGATGCTGGGGATTGAACCCAGGACATCTTACATGCAAAGCAAGCGCTCTACCACTGAGCTACATCCCCTGTCTCTCCACACTTGTACACTAGGTTCAAGCAATGTCAATATTCAAAGGGTGCTGTTTATAAAATGATACATGGAGATAGAACAGTGAACTTAATACCTGCTAATCATATGCTGCAGCGCTGATCTTCATACCCTAAACCTGCACTGAACGAACTTACCAAGGAATGCAACTTTTGCTTCTCCAGATTATGCGCTGGTAAATGTGCCCTAAAAGCTCTGCTGAGTGGAGATGCTGAGGATTTGAGCCAGGACCTCGTACATGTGAAGCATGCGCCCGACCACTGAGCTACAACCTCTATGATCTACAGTGATTATTACAGCAAATACTTTTCTGGTTAACTGATTGAAAAGACAGCCAAGAAGACCAGAGTGCAATCAACAAAACCTTACTTCTCTTAAACAGACGTTGCTGGCAGGATTCGAACCTGCGCGGGAACATCCCAATGGATTTCAAGTCCATCGCCTTAACCTCTCGGCCACAGCAACAACAAAGCAAGCAGCCAGTTTCGCAGTAACCTCCCAGACCAAACCAATGGAAGCACCACATCTGTATTTTCTTTAGGATAAACCCTCAGAGGAGCACAGTCAAATTAGGGCCTCTGCCTTCCTCCTCTGTCCTGATCCCCCCCTCCTGTCACTCACTGGTACAGCACGTCTCTCTCTCCCCATTCAAAAGCATTCGGTGTAAATAAACTTTCAAAATGGCCAAATCCATTCACCCCTGTAAATGTTTAGAAAGGCTATTCAGTCTGTGCAAAATCTGAAATGAAATATAGAGTGAAAGAGAGATCTGAACGGGCCTACAAAAACACCAACACCACCAACATACAGACAGGAAATATGAGGTGTGTTTGGCCAGCAGAGATAAGAGTAACGTTACTTCAAATTACATGTAATATGACTCAAGAAGAAGTACAAAGCAGTAAACTAGCCCAAACAGTTCAAAAATAGTATTTACAGTGAGCAAAATATCTAAAATGTATTTACAACAAAAAATAACAGCTTGAGATCCATGGCGAGGAGAAAATTCAGTTTGTCGACTGGACAAAAGTTAGTTTAGTTGAAGACGTTTCGCAGCTCATCCAAGCTGCTTCTTCAGTTCTGGTCAGACACTGGTGGACACTTCCTTATATCTGTCTGCAGGGAATACACTGAAACTAACACACACACACTGAAACTAACACACACACTTGTTTAGAGTTTCTGTTTGTTAGTTCGGCCTATTGACCTGTACTGGATGTTGGGTGTAATTAGCATAACAATTCATAGCCAAAATGGAGCTTCCACAAAAACACGAACGCCAAATCCTATCTTACCCCCCTCCCCAGTGCTGTGGCATTGAAGTACTTAGCAGCATATAGACTTCAACGCAGGTCTATCAATCAAAAATGATGGCGACAAGGCGACGCCAGCAGTGTGCACTGACTCCATGCAGAACTATAAATTCACAAAAAGGCATATGTGATAGTGCATATGGTGCATATGGATGAAACAGCGGGAGTGAACTGGTGTGTGTGAGATGAATGAGCGTGTGTGCGCAGACGTAGACGTCGCACTTACATTTAACGGGAAAACTCCGCCTAGAACCATAATGGACTGGCTCTGTAAATGTAACTGGGTACTGCACGCCTCTGTTGGCTAGTTTGATAAAAATACACTTATCCGTTGGAATAAGAATTTAATTTGATGTATTTTTGGAGGGGGCAATAAAATACCCATAAGGGAATAAATGCTTGATAGAAGTGTTTAATGCCACAGTGTGGGACATAGGCACTAACATCTACATGTATAAACACGCATGGGACCTTCTCCAGAAAGGTTATCAATAGATATGCATACTTAAAGTACCCCATTCAGTTTTTCAGGCTCCATGGATACAAGCAGATGATTCCACCAGGGCAAGTAATGTGTCAGATCTGTGGAGAGGTGAATAAATGCACTGTAACAAAACAGTTTTTTGAAGTATGTTGGAACAATGGAAACATCACCTATTGAATAAATGCCAAACACATCCATTTAATGAGATACTGTTTAACATTTCAAGCAAAGCAATAACATCTCCACAGAGACAAGCACATGACGGACTCCCAACTGGAAAAGTTGCGTCATGTATCTTTAACACAATTGATACTGTGACTGTAAAGCTCACTTTACGACTGAACCATATGTGAGACCTTAAAGGTTGTATAGAGGATTTACCAAGGAAAGAGAAATACAGCGACTGTTTGTCCTTTTTCAACCCCTGCTCCCGCCTCCTTCTTACTCTAGAAATCATGCTTGTTTACAGCCGCTGCGTGTTCAGAATTGCTGAACGAATTGCTGTTGAAGTTTCCTGTCCAGAAGTAATTTAGCGAACAACGCGTCAGTCTTTAGACTCTTCGTCTGCTTCAGTGCACGCCATCGCTGGAAGGAATCTCCAAGAATCACCTTAGTTTGATTTTACTCCTTTTCTCCTTCTCTTCTTCTTTTAGCGACCTCAAAAACTGACTTTCTTTCGCGGCTAATGCCACATACACTGCGATATTTTCAATTGTTTCACTCAGCTCTAGTTCAAACTGTACGACCAAATCGCAGGGTTTAAAAGTTCACAGCTCTTATAACTATTTCAACAGTGCGAAACCCTCACAAGAGGCGACTGGATTTCAGACAGCTTTGATATTCTTGCGACTCACTGTATGGCTGCGTTCAGACTGCAAGCTGAAGTGACCCAAATCCGATTTTTTGGCCCCTATGTGACCTGTATCTGATCTTTTAATGACAGTCTGAACAACACAGATCAGATTTTTTCAAATGCGACCGAGGCCACTTCGATATGTGCTCCTGAAACCGATACATATCTGAATCTTTTGACATGCGACTTCAGTGTGAACGACCAAAGCGCATTCATGCGACCTACACGTTATCAACAAGCCACAAACATCACTATTCTGCGCTGAAGTAGGTGAAAATTGTTAATGAACTCCGTGTCACTGAAGTGAAGCACATCACCACTCACCACTCTTGGCTCCGTCTCCACATCCACACGTTCCTTTCAACTGATATTGCTGCCACTGCCCCACAAAACACCATGGCCAAAAACCTCATCCTTCTCCTTCTCAATCTCCTCCTTAAAACAAATAAGTTGTTCATGTTCTGGCTCCGGTACGAGAGGAACTTTAAAATCTCCAGGTGCTCAATGCTCGGGTCCAAGTTTGGACAACTTCTGTAAACACAGAGCACGCTCACTGCGGTTGACGTCATCGTGTCTCCAGTGCACATGCTGGACACTTTTGGGCCATTTAATGTTCACACTGGAGTCACATACAACTTGCATTTAATTGGAAATGTGAACGACCTTGCAAAAACATCGAATTTTACAAAAAAATCTGAATTGAGCATTAAGCCCTGCAGTCTGAATGTAGCCTTTAATTGCCGATTGGGAGCTGGTCGTGAAGTATTAACCGGGTCCCATTTCCCCATGTTTGCTACACGAAGCATGACACGATTAAGCCAAAACCCGGCCCGATGCCAAAAAATGTTGCACAAGTGAAATCTCAGCCATAGAGGGGCCAAAAATCGCACAGTGTACAACCGACTTAACTGATTTTTTTTTTTTTTTCTTCACGGATTCTTGTCTGCAGCAAACTTTGTGCTAACTGCGAGGAAGCTACAGTTGGAAAAAGCCACTAAGAACCGCTGCGTTGGTTGAGTCAAGTCAAGTCAATTATGCTAGAAACGTAGGGAGTTTGATTAACAGCCAATAGATAATGAGGTATAGATAATGAGGCCCCACCACGTTCACAGTTGATGGATTTTCATTATGATTATTTTTTTGGTTATCGTAATTACAAGGCTGCTGCATCTCTGTAATGCTATTTTGAACTTTTATTGACAACGTGAAACAAAAAAAAATGTCCTCCATACAACCTTTAAAGCCTAGAATAATTCTCTGTTTCCCATCATATGCAATGTAGGTCCAAATTGAAGCATGTGAGACATATACACAATCAATATTCTACTGGGATATTGATTTGTGTTGTATGGGGCTTATCACAGCAGGAGTGGTCTACACAACACGATTCGCCCTACACTGAAATAAACATTATCTTTGAAAGAGCTCAGAGGTGAACATCTGCCTTCATAATCCACCTCCATCAAACTAATATAGAAGTGTTATTGACCATTCCCATGCTTCATATGATATACTCTATATATTCATTCATTGTTTCGATCCACTATGAGGTTGATGTTAAAGGTTCTGTATTAAATAAAATTGTCTCTTGTGAGCTTTAAAGGTGCATTGTGTAACTTTTCTGGTGGAGGGTCTGTCAAATGCTTTTCACTGTGAAGATATTATTGATTTGTCTTGAAGGTTTCACAGAGACCACGTTTACATGATATTTTTCAGTTCCAAATTAACTGTTCTGAATTAAAGGGAAATAGGGCCTCATTTCCTAGTGAGCCAGAGTGTTGCAAATGTGTGGAAAAACTTTTTGAAATAATCCATCCAGTGCTTGTATTTGCAGAGGTCACAGGTGCTAGGCTAGTGCATGTCAATGGCCATAGTTATCCTGCCACTAAAAACAGTCTTACCCACTCCACAAAACACCCGAAGCAAATCTATTATTACACCAGACTGTCCATGTGAATATTTGTGTTGATACAATAATTTTAGAAGTAAAACCAACCTTGCATTTGAAGGATTTATGTCTGAGCAGCAGCAGTGAGTTGTACTTCCTGATAGAAAGTTCGGCAGCGGCGGACTGATATCACCGAGCGCCAACTGGCTCTGTAATAGTTTGTTTACCTGCAGCTGCCATAGCGACACATAAAGCACATGAAGAAGCCTGTTCCCATTTTAGCCACGTTCATATCATCACAACTAACTAGAGCAGAGTAAAATTCCGCTGCTGCTGAGAAAATAGTCCCTCAATGCACGACTATTCATGCAATACAAGGTTAGTTTTACTTCTAAAATTATTCCATTGACACAGACATTCACATGGACAATCTGGTGTAATAATAGATTTGCTTCGGGTGTTTTGTGGAGTGGGTAAGACTGTTTTTAGTGGCAGGAGAACTATGGCCATTGACATGCACTAGCCTAGCACCAGCGACCTCTGCAAATACAAGGACTGGAGGGATTATTTCAAAAAGTGTCTCCACATATCTACAGTAGTCTGGCTCATTAGGAAATGAGACCCAATGTCAAAAATTCTGAACTGTCCCTTTAAATAGTTTGGAATTAAAATATTCTCCTTCGAGTTTACATGAAAACAATAATTCCAAATTGAGGTTTACATGGAAAACATGTTAAATCGCCTTTATTTAATTCCGCTCAACATCTACGGGTGGGGAAGAGTTCTGATTGCACAGGGACATGAACGTATTTACGTCAACCGGAAGAAAACACACACTTCTGCTGCTACCGGCTTTTCTGTCATCTCAGTTTGTCGTTACGCCACGGACACAAACATGATCCAAACTTTTTCGCAGTTATTCCGATGATACGACTGGAATTATTCTTTAAAAGAATAAACATTTACATGTTCAAGGAATAAATTAGTTTGGCTTTAAAATCAGGATAGACCACCTGCTTACTTCGGAATTAAGTTTAATCATATTCATTAGGAAGTGTTTACATGGTCTTTTTAAAGGAGAATTCATTTTTATTCAGAATTAAATCATTTTTATCCGAAATTAAGCCCTGTTATAATGTTGTTACCTTGTCAAAAACAGACCAAGAGAAACAAAACTAAACTCCAGGTATATTTCTGATGACATAACATGGATAAAAGCTCACAAGGATCAATTTTGCATAATGTAAAACCTTTAAAGACATGAAGGAAACCAAGCACAGTATCAAAGCCTATATAATCTCACAGGCCACTGCAGTACACCAAAGTCCTTGACAAGCTCCATTGAATTTCCCCTTTTCTCACAATCCTTATAATTGACTTATTTTGGCACTTTGAAATTATCTAAGCACACACTTGTGAGAGGCAGACCTTCACAGCATGTGCCCTCTCAAAAGACCAACACGATGTCCAATACTGAGACCCAAACTGGACATAACCTTGTATTCAAAGCAGCAATGGCCACTATCTACCTGTGCTGGACAAAAGGCTATTGATACTCTGCAGTGACATCATGCTGGGGGTGTTCTTCTTGTATGTGTATGGTGAAATGTTACCATAGTGACATACTGCACACGTTAGCAAACACAGACAAAACAGAATTTCAGAAGTCTGTGATTGAAACAAACGTACAGGGTTGTGTCATAGTACTCAAGATCAGTCTTGGTCTTGAGAAAGGCTTCAAGAACATTTTTTTGCAGTTTTGGTCTTGTCTCGGTCTTGAAGGAGCTTGGACTCGGTCTTGTCTCGGTCTTGAAGGAGCTTGGTCTTGCTCTTGTCTCCGTCTTGAAGGTGCTTGGACTCGGTCTTGTCTCGGTCTTGAAGGTGCTTGATCTCGGTCTTGTCTCAGTTGAAGGTGCTTGGACTAGTTCTTATCTCAGTTGAAGGCACTTGAACTAGGTCTTAGTCTTGAAGGTGCTTAGACTCGGTCTTGTCTCAGTTAAAGGCGCTTGGACTCGGTCTTGTCTTGGTCTTGGAGGTGCTTTGTCTCGGTCTTTTTTCAGTTGAAGGTGCTTGGACTCGGTCTTATCTCAGTTGAAAGCACTTAAACTAGGTCTCGTCTTAGTCCTGAAGGTGCTTGGTCTTGGTCTTGTCTCAGTTGAATGCATTAGACTCAGTCTTGTCTCAGTTGAATGCATTGGACTCGGTCTTATCTCAGTTGAAGGCACTTGAACTAGGTCTTGTCTCAGCCTGGAAGGTGCTTGGACTCGGTCTTCTCTCGGTCTTTAAGGCGCTTGGACTTGGTCTTGTCTTGGTCTCGAGGTCTGAAACTCGACGAGTGATTAAATGGAGAGAGATTTATAAAAACACTGATGTTTAGTATGTGCCAAAATAATTGTAAAATACAAATAAATGTTGAAAATGACAAAGATGGTCTCAATTTGGTCTCAGTGGGCCATGATATTGTTTTTTTCTCTGTCTCAACCTTCAAAAGTCTTAGTCTTGTCTTGGTCTAGGGACTGTGGGACTCCCTGTGGTCTCGGACAGGTCTTGGTCTCGATTAGTCCACTCTTGATCACAACATTAGTTCATGATCTTGTTTAGGTGGTTGTTAGTCTTTAATTTGAACTTTATTTTAACACAATGGAACCATAAAGAGCAGATTGGACAGTTACAAGCCAACGAGCACCTAAACAGTACCGTTAACGCTCGTATTGATCACAAGCTCCTGAAAATGTGGTGACTTTCCACCGTAGAAACACATGTAGTACACCCGCACTGGAGTATCAGTTATGTCATTTGAATTTACAACATCATGAAAAAAACATTTGCACATTTGCACTAAAATAGAAACAGTGTAAATCAATGTTTGCTGGCAATGACATTAAAGCTGATTCAAATTCTTGTTTACCTGCTTTATTGATAAAAATCTGCATTATAATGAACCCGAAACATTTCAGTTCATTCTCTGGGTCCTGGAAAGATAAGTGAAATGCAAACTTACGTCAGGTATTTTGTTTCATTAATTAAAGCTGTATTACTCCAGGTCTTGAGTCAGGATTTTGGGCTATGTTCACACTGCAGCCTGAAGTGACCCAAATCTGATTTTTTGGCTTCTATGTGACTTGTATCTGATCTTTTAATGACAGTCTGAACGACACATATCCGATTTTTTCAAATGCGACCCAGGACACTTGGATATGTGCTCCTCAATCTGATACATATTCGATCTTTTGACATGCGACTTCAGTCTGAACGGCCAAGGCGCATTCATCCGACCTACACGTTATCAACAAGTGACAAATGTACACAAATGTTCTTCCCATCATACATTTTGAACTCCATGTCACTGAAGAGAAGCACATCGCTATCCCACCACTCTTGGCTACGTCTCCGCATCCACACGTTCCTTTCAACGGACTGTCCCTCAAAACGCCACAGCCAAAAACCTCGTCCTTCTCCTTCTCAATCTCCTCCTTAAAACAAGTAAGTTGTTCATGTTCGGGCTCCGGTACGAGAGGAACTTTAAAATCTCCAGGTGCTCAATGCTCGCATCCATGTTTGGACAACTTCCGCTGCGGTTGACGTCGTCGTGTCTCCAGTGCACATGCGGGACACTTTTGGGCCGTTTAATGTTCACACTGGAGTCACATACAAGTCGCATTTAATTGGAAATGTGAACGACCTCGCAAAAACATCGGATTTCACAAAAAACAAAAAAAAATTGAGCATTAAGCCCTGCAGTCTGAACATAGCCTTGGTCTGGACTCAGGAGAACCACAGCTGGAGGACAGAGCTTGTGAAGTCAGTCCAAAAACTGAACACACGTTGATTTGGTTCAAAATAGTGTCAGCCAATGACCAAACCTGACCGGGCCAATCCAGCCTGAAATCTCTCGGTAGATTTTATACACATTGACATCAGTCTGGTCTCCATATAAATAAAAAAAGTGCTCAAAAAGTGCCTGTTGGGTGAACTGTGCACGAACCACTGACACCATTTTGGAGCAAATCCGACTCTTCATCGGTCTCCTCTTCACACAGATGAATGAAAGAACGTCCAGCTGTGTCGACACACCGTCTATTTGTGAGATTCCAGCGAAGTGCTCCATTTAAGATGATTTTCTCTGGGCTCTTCTCTCCCTCCCTCTTTTCTTCTCTATCACGCTTCACCTCTCTCCCTGTCCTCCCATCCTCCATCACTTTACCTCTGTCTCTCCCTCTCTACATTTCTCAGTCTCTATCCCTCTCTCCCTCCCCCTTTTTAACTCTCTCCCCTCCTTTTTCCCTCCCTCTCCTCCTCTCTCTCCCTTTCTCTGTCTCTACCTCTCTTTCCCTTTCTTTCCCCCTCTCCTCCCGTCTCCCCCTCTCTTTCCCTCGCTCTCTCCCTTCCTCCCTTTCTCACTCTCTGTCTCTTTCCCTCTCTACCTCTTTTTCCCTCTCTACCTACCCCTCTTTCACTCTCTCTCCCCTCCTTTTCCCCTCCCTCTCCTCCCCTCTCTCCCTTTCTCTACCTCTGTCCCTCTACCTTTCTTCCCCTCTTTCCCTCTCTCTCCTCCCTTCCCTCCCTCTCTCTCCTCCCCTCTCTCCGTCTCTTTCCCTCTGTCTCTCCCTCTCTACGTTTCTCAATCTCCGTCTCTTTCCCTCTCTACCTCTCTTCCCCTCTCCCTCCCTCTCTTTCACTCTCTCTCCCCTCTTTTTTCCCTCCCTCTCCTCCCCTCTGTCCCTTTCTCTACCTCTGTCCCTCTACCTTTCTTCCCCTCTTTCCCTCTCTCTCCTCCCTCCCTTCCTCTCCTCCTTTCCTCTCCTCCCTTCTCCCCCTCTCTTTCCCTCTGTCTCTCCCTCTCACCGTCTCTGTCTCTTTCCCTCTCTCCCCCTCCCTCCCTTTTTCTCCCTCTGTCTCTCTCTCTCTGTCTCTCTCTTTCTCTCTCTCTGTCTTTTGAGAAAGAGTAAGTGAGTTTTTATTTATATAGCACTTTTTCACAGACATTTGTCACAGAGTCTGTCACGCCAATCGATGCCAACGGTCCCTCTGACCACCACTCACGCACCCTCCAATTTCATACCAGGCAATGTGGGTGAAGTGTCTTGCCTAAGGACACAACAACAGTGTTTGTGACTGGCGCCCCCCAGTGGCACATGATTTTCCCAGTGGCCTCCAGTCCAAGTACTAACCAGACCCGGCCCTGCTGAGCTTCTGACATCAGGCTTTGACAAACTGGTGTGACCACAAGGTTCAGAGAGCTACAGTTGTGTTGCTTGTTTGGAGAAAGTTCACTTGTTTATGTGATACGCTTGATATTTTACTGTTTTGAGTAAAATAGGTATTTTTCATATTCATTTAGTGGTTTAATAAAGACTTTTAGTATCAGAGCCATGATTTAGCCTTTGTTTTTTACTGAACTGTATTGAACTGTTTTAAAATATTTATCGTATTAAATATTATTATATAATACATAACATTATATTGATATTAAATATCTATAAATTCAAGTTGTTATATAAACATATGGTCTGGTCACAGTATGTGGAGAGTGGGTCATAATATTAGAACAATACTGCCTCTGTAGCGCTGGTTTATGTTTGTTGTTTTCTTACCATTGCTGGTTTGTGCTGTCAGTTACTTGTATTTGTTGTTTCTTACCATTGTCTGTATCCTTAACTTTACCATTGTTGGTACATTTATGTTACTACTATCAAACTATAACAGTGACTCTTTGTCTGCACTTGTAAATAGTTCATATAGTTTAATTCAAAATGTCTGCAACATGCAAAAAGAAGCTCATTGTGTTAGATTATAAAGAGTAGGGGTGGGATTAAATACATTTTCGTCTTCCCACTCCTTTTTTGGCAAAATAATAATAATAATAGTACATTTTTTGTTGTTATTTTCATTTCTATTATGATTTCAGTTATGTTATATGTTCCATTGTATATGAATGGAAATCTTTACTTGCCCAAAATAAATGCATAAATAATAAATAGTATTGAATCGAAAGTGCACTGTATCGCAGAAATGAGACCAAGTCATGGTTTTACAAGTCTCAAGTAAGTCTCGAGTCTTTGACCTCAAGTCCAAGTCAAGTTCCAAGTCAAATACAGACAAGTCCAAGTCAAGTCCTGAGTCACTGGCCCATAAGTCCAAGTCAAGTCCAAGTCGTCTGCTTTGAGCTTCAAGTCATTTCAAGTCTTTAAACCAAAGTACCAAATATAGCTTAGATTTTAGCAGCACTTATAAACTAAATTGTACTTAAAAAGTTATGGTATATTTATATATGAGTATTTATATAAGGGTTGTAGAAATGCAAATTTTTCCTTTTTAAACGTCTTGACAAAAGAGCAAATTATTATGGTCAGAATATAAAGAATTCAGATTTAAAAGTGCTTAATAACAGTTATTTTGTCATGTAGTTTGCACTGAAATCGAAGACTCATGTTCTAATACAGTTCCCTTGGTTTTACTGTATTGTACTGTATATTACTATAGTATATTTGAGGATACCACATCACACTACTTCAGTTACATCCAAAGTACCACAGAAGTGGGAGCGACATGTTCCAGTTTGTTCCTGTAAAAGTAAACGCCACATTTATCAACTGTAAAGAGAAAAGCATTTTATAAAAACTTATATTTTTTTAGGAGAAGCATCAAGTCTTCTCAAGTCACAGGCCTCAAGTCTGAGTCAAGTTCCAAGTCACTGACCTTCAAGTCCAAGTCAAGTCTTAGGCTACGTTCAGATCGCAGGGCTTAATGCTCAGTTCCGATTTTTTGGTGAAATCCGATGTTGTTCACATTTCCAATTAAATGTGACTTGTATGTGACTCCAGTGTGAACGGTGAACGGCCCGAAAGTGTCCCGCATGTGCACTGGAGACACGATGACGTCAACCGCATGCGTCAACCGCAGTGAGCGTGCTCTGTGTTTACGGAAATTGTCCAAACATGGATGTGAGCATTGAGCACCTGGAGATTTTAAAGTTCCTCTCGTACCGGAGCCAGAACATGAACAACTTACTTGTTTTAAGGAGGAGATTGAGAAGGAGAAGGACGAGGTTTTTAGTCGTGGCGTTTTGTGGGACAGTCCGTTGAAAGGAACGTGTGGATGTGGAGACGGAGCCAAGAGTGGTGAGTGGTGATGTGCTTCGCTTCAGTGACATGGAGTTCATTAATTAATTTTCGCCTACTTCAGGCCAGAATAATGACGTTTGTGGCTTGTTGATAACGTGTAGGTGGATGAATGCACTTTGACCGTTCAGACTGAAGTCGCGTGTGAAAAGATCGGATATGTATCGGTTTCAGGACCACATATTGAAGTGGCCTCGGTCACATTTGAAAAAATCGGATCTGTGTTGTTCAGACTGTCATTAAAAGATCAGATACAGGTCACATAGGGGCCAAAAAATCGGATTTGGGTCACTTCAGGCTGCAGTCTGAACGTAGCCTTAGTCTATTTTATCAAGTCAAGTCTCAAATCCTAAAAATAGTAATTCAAGTCTCACTCGAGTCCATATCACGACTTCCATTTGATACGTCCCCACCTCTGCTGTATCGTATCGTAGCTTATGTATCGAGGTATGTATCATATCAGCAACTTTTTAAAAATACCCAGCCCTAGTGACCACTCTGGGGAAGACCGCCAGTGATCAGTCAAAACTGTCAGTTCTGAAAAACAAACTCTTGGTCTCAAAAAAGAAGCTAATAACACAGTATAGGTATTTATTTAAAAAAAAAAAAAACAGTCAGACATTATTTTTTCCGACAGTAATTCATCATCTCACTTACTCCCATTGTGTTCGGGTGCTGAAGAATGGCTATAGTAATGCCGGGCTTTGATTAGGTACAGTCTGGACCGCAGAGGATACAAAAGATTTAAAAAGGTATTAAACCGTTTTTGCAGCTTATTTTCATTTCACATCAGTCCACGGATCAGAAACACAAATGCTCTTTATGTGGTTACCATGACGGCGGTTCTGGTTTCTGGTTCAGAGCTGTCACTTTCAAAGCCGCACTCGCAGGCATAAACAAAGTCCACGCTGAACATGTCCGTGACTCGTTTGCAGGACTGGAAAGTAAAAGTAAATGTGTTGAAAATACATATACAAATGTTAAAGGTGCATGGTGTAACTTTTCTGGTGGAGGCTCCGTGTTGTTGCTTTGTCTGGAATGTTTCACAGTATGGCGTTAAACCTTTCTATCTTTATGGAGACCAAACTGGACCGAATTACAAATCAGATCTGTGGAGAGGCGACCCCGCTCACAGTCACAATGTCTTTGTTTTTCTAGGCATTTTTGAACTATAAAATGACTTGTAATTTGAATAAAAGTAAAGTAGAACTGTCTAAAGTCATACTGTGGAACATCCCAGGCAGAGCAATGACATCTCCATAGAAACAAGTAACCAAAAAGCTCCATAGGCGGACTAAAGACATGTCCTTTCAATCGATTAGTCGACTAAAAAGACTAAAAGCTCCCAAAACTATGACTTATCTTTGTGTATCTGACCCAAACTGCACTCACAAGACTTACACCAGCAGGGGGAGTTCATGCAAAAATTACTACTGTATTTTTCGGACTATAAGGCTGAGTTCAGACTGCAGCCCGAAGTGACCCAAATCCGATTTTTTGGCCTCTATGTGACCTGTATCTGATCTTTTAATGACAGTCTGAACGACACAGATCCGATTTTTTCAAATGCGACCGAGGCCACTTCAATATGTGGTCCTGAAACTGATACATATCTGATCTTTTGACATGTGACTTCAGTCTGAACGGCCAAAGTGCATTCATCCAACCTACACGTTATCAACAAGCCACAAACGTCACTATTCTGGCCTGAAGTAGGTGAAAATTGTTAATGAACTCCGTGTCACTGAAGCGAAGCACATCACCACTCACCACTCTTGGCTCCGTCTCCACATCCACACGTTCCTTTCAACAGACGTCGCTGCCGCTGTCCCACAAAACACCAAGGCCAAAAACCTCGTCCTTCTCCTTCTCAATCTCCTCCTTAAAACAAGTAAGTTGTTCATGTTCTGGCTCCGGTACGAGAGGAACTTTAAAATCTCCAGGTGCTCGATGCTGCGTCCATGTTTGGACAACTTCCGTAAACACAGAGCACGCTCACTGCGGTTGACGTCATCATGTCTCCAGTGCACATGCGGGACACTTTCAGGCCGTTTAACGTTCACACAGGAGATCACATACAAGTCGCATTTAATTGGAAATGTGAACGACCTCGCAAAAACATCGGATTTCACAAAAAAATCGGAATTGAGCGTTAAGCCCTGCAGTCTGAACGTAGTTTTCATGATTTGGGTGTTTCCTGCAACTTATACTCCGGTGCGACTTATATATTACAATGAGAGGCTCTAGTCTTGTGTGTCAGTATCTGCTGCTCCTGTTCGTCCTGTGCCACTGTCACTTCACTCTACTGCACATGTCTCCTGCAGAAAGAGCCTCTGTCCTGTCAGTATCATGTTAGTCGACCGCACCATTACTTCTGTACCACTGAAAATGTTAAATTTAACCAAAAACTGTAATCGAGCAGCAGAAAGAAAGTTTGGAGTGAGTGAGAAACTTGTGACACCAGGAGGATGCACCATGAAACATTCCTGAAGTCACTGGATGGATGGACAAAGCCTGGACTTCAGTGACAGTGCCCTGCCCCTAGCCCTACGTGAGGCAGACTCGATAGACTCTTTTAAAAAGCAGCTCAAGACACTGCTATTTACACAGGCTTTTAGCTGACTGTGTCCCTAATTCCTCTGTTCTTGTTTATGTTGTTTTTTGCTCTGTAAAGCAGTTTGTGATTTTTTATCTGTGAAAGGTGCTATTTAAATAAAGATTTACTTACTTACTTACTTTACACCGAAACCATCCTGTCAGGATTCAGAAAGGCCAGAATAATTCTAACTGGAACTGATGCTGAGTCTGACGACAGCGACACAGAAGAGGAAGCGTCGCTCTGTTTACCTCCGGAGGTCGTGGAGTTGTTCAGAAGTGACACGAGGATGAAGAATTGAATGGATTTAGTGATTTGGAGTGAGATGGAGAGTTTGGTAAACTTGTTCTGTTCTGTTGTTTATGTTATAGTTTATCTGAAGAACTGTTCATATGTGACGTTAACAGTCTGTTGTTCTCTGTTCTAGTGTTATTTCCAGTGTTGGGGAGTAACAGATTACATGTACTGGAGTTACGTAATCAGAGTACAAATTATGAGCAACTGTATTCAGTTACAGTTACTGTTTCAGTGAGTGGTAATTGGATTACAGTTACTTGGTTGAAATAAGTGGATTACACAGCGGTATTTTCCTGTTCTTTAAATTTTGGGCTATACCCCCCCCCTTTTTTTTGGTCTGTAATTCCACTCATTGCCAGACACTAAACCAGGTTTAAACCAGGTCTAAACCAGGTCTAAACCAGGTCTAAACCAGGTCTAAACAGGTCTAAACCAGGTCTAAAACCAGGTCTAAACCAGGTCTAAAACCAGGTCTAAAACCAGGTCTAGGTCTAAACCAGGTCTAAACCAGGTCTAAACCAGGTCTAAACCAGGTCTAAACCAGGTCTAAACCAGGTCTAAACCAGGTCTAAACCATGCCACGCGGACCGTGTCTCCTCTTCTTCTATCAATAATATTTTTAATATGGTTCAGTAAAATCTGGGCTTTTTATTTTCTTTTAGCAGACAAAACATCTTATGTGAAGATTTCCTCGTCTTTGCTTCTCTACAGCAAATCAAGTAATCCAAAGTATTCAGATTACATTACTCACTTTAAGTAATTTAATGGATTATGTTACAAACTACATTTTGGGATATGTAATCTGTAATCGGTAGGGGACATTTTAAAAGTCACCTTCCCAACACTGGTTATTACTAGAACTTGACTTTCAAGATGAAATGTCTGTTCCTGGTCTCTGATTTTATAAAATAAATTTCCCCCAAAAACTGCGACTTAAATATGTTTTTCTTCTTCATTACGCATTCGTTGACTGGTGCGATTTATACTCCAGAGTGACTTATAGTGTGAAAAATACTGTATTTATGCAGAAAAAGTACTAGGAAACAATGCATTTATATAAAGATTAAACTTGTGAATCACAAATATGAGAATTATAAGTATAGTAAATGCTCCAGACACAGTAGGCCCTGTGCTGTCTGATTGTGATTTCCATGCTTTTTAATGTACCCACCTTTTTACTGATTGATTCAAGGCACTGTATCTGATTTTTATTGTTTTAAAAATGTAAAAAACAGAACTATTTCATTTGTAACAGTTTGCAGTGATCCAGAGTTACTCCTCACTTATTTTATGCACTCAGAACATCCTAATTATTCACCACGATGAGTTTATAAGTGCTTTTCACAACTCTCAGAGACAAGAGCGGAGTTTTGTCATGAAAGTAAAGTAGCAACAACTAGCATGCTAATGTGCACTTCTTGATTGTCTGAAAATAAAAAATGTTTCTGAAACACGTGGGTGATAATAAAATCAGGCACAGGACTTTACAGATGCATTGCACAACTTTTGCTATTGTTATTTCTTTGTCTAGAATGTTCCACAGTATAAATGAAACTTATCTATCACAAGGTTACAGCACTACGCTACATTACAGGTCAGATCTGTGGAGAGTCGCCCCTATTCACTGAGGGAATTCCTGTATTTCGTGTATTAAATATGAAATATGAAAATGAAATGTATGTGTTTAATGTCATACACGGAACATTCAGGCAAAGCAGTAACATCTCCATGGAGACAAGTAGGTAAGGGACCCTTCACCAGAAAAGTTGTGCAGTGCACCTTTAAAATGATATATGAATTATGTGATTAAATAAATACAAACAATAAAATAAAGAAATAATACAGTGAAATATAATCCATTCTGCATAATATTAACAGAATTTCTTTATTAAAAGCAGGAAATGTCTTTGTTTGTTGTTTTGATGAGCTGGTCAGACTGGTGAGAGTTTCTGTTATGACTAAGCAATGAAAAAGTGAAGCTGCCGAACAAAAAATGCATTTAAAAAACACCTCTAAAATAAAAGTAATGCAGCTTTAGTCCCTGCATGAGGTCAAATGATAAAATCAGTTTACTTTGTTATTCAAATGAACTTAAACGGGTCGGTCAGAGTCAAACAAAGGGTCATACGTGGCCGGGGAGCTGCATAATGCCCAGGTCTGATTTATACTCATCTTTTGTGTATTTTATGAAACTAGTGAAATTGGCTGCTAAATGTTCCACTGAGACAACAAACTTGTTAGAATTTCATACCAGATTGCAGCCTGATTCATCAGATGGTTTCACTTCGTAGAAACCGTCTGACCTCGCAGCATTAGGATTCGTTCGCTCGACAGTAGGGGGTACTTTTTTTTCATTTAACCAATCTCTGCCATTTGATCATGACATATGAAATGCACCAAATCATGGAGGAAGAAGGACAATAACGTCTTTCCCCTTGAAATATCACCAAACATTCTCTTTGTTCCAGCTTTAAATCCTCGATCTCGGGAATCGTTGCAAACACAGTATATATGGTTCTTCGCTGATTGGCTGGTGCCCGAACTCTCACTTCCGGGGTTTTTACAAACCGTCTAGTGTATTCTGATTCCTGAACTAGTCGCTGGAGAGAAATGAAATTGAGCAGATGTAACCGCGCTGAACTTAGCTGTGCAAAAGCCCAGCTTGGTTGCAGGAATAACCCGTCTGTTCGTCTTTTATTCGTTGTTCATCTTTTATTTGTCGTATAGTTTATCTGCGTTGTGTTGTGAACAAATGGCCAGGACATGGTGCTGTCTTTTGTGGTTTTAATCTGCATGAAACAAAATATGTACTGGTCAGGATACCTCGACTCAACACGGTGAGCAGCTCTACAAGGATAGTACATTAGCTTCTAAAAGTTTGCTTCTGTCACGACATGTGCAAAAGTAAATTACTGTGTAATAACTCATACACTGTACAAAATATTAGCTCGCAAATGTTCCGAAGGACATAAATAAGTTGTACAATTAGACTAAAATCAGTGACCCACCTCGTGCCCGTCTCTCATGAACTGACAACGTGCTCTCGGCGCCACGGGCACTTACCACTACTGGTCACCACAAGAGGGCGTTACTCAAACAAACTATATAAGTATATATATAATAGTATAAGTATAAGTCCAATAAATATAATGACAAGTGGAATAAAATACTATGTAACCACCTTTACACAGAGGCACTAGGTGGCACCAGCCTGGCTACTAGATCGTGGCCACACCAGCTTGTCAAAGCCTGAACCCTGTCAGATTTCAGGAGTTGAGCAGGGTCCAGTCTGGTCAGGACTTGGATGGGAGACACTGGGAAACACAGGAGCCACAGGGGGGCACCAGTCACAAAAACTGTTGCTGTTGTGTCCTTAAGGCAAGGCACTTCACCCATATTGCCTAGTGTCAAAGTGGAGTGTGTGTGAGAGACGGTGGTCGGAGGAGCCGGTGGCGCAGATTGGCAGCACTGCTTCCGTCAGTCTGCCTCAGGGCAACTTGGCTACACTAGTACTTTACCACCACAGAATAATGATCTGTAAAACGTCTTTAAGTGTAGAGAAAAGCTCTATATAAAACTGATGCATTATTATTATTATTATTATTTTCCAGAGTCCACTCCGTTGAAAAGTTTCAGCGCTTTAAATGAAGGTGACAGTCTAATTTAATTTACTGGACAGTGGACCACGCGTCCCCTCCCCGTGTACAATGGGGGGGGGGGGGGGGGGGGTCCCAGCGGTGGAAAGGGGGCGTGGCTCCTCTAAGACAGTCCCTCCTCTCCTCTCGCTCTCCTCGCCACTTCACCGTAGCTCAGCGTAGCGCGAGCATCTCTTCTCCTCTCCTCTTCCTCTCCTCTCCGCACGCACTCCTTCTCCTCTCCACGGGACCTTACCGTACGATCCACCACGCGCACGGAGCACAGGATAGGCACGTGGATATTTCCCTTCTTTTCTGTTTTTTTCGGACGCCCTCCTCCCCGTGCATCATGTCCGCGCTCTGGACCCGCCGGACTACCACGGGGGCTCGGTTTGGATCCGTGCGTAATTGGACTGGCCGTGTGTTCCTCCGGCTGCCGCTGGTGCCACTTCTCCTGACGCTCTCCGCCGGCGCGCGTGCACACTCCGGAGCAGGTGAGTGAGCTCGTGCACGGGGGGCAGGGGTGCAGGGGGTCGCGGAGGGTGCGGTGGGGAGGTTTGCCTCGAGTGGTCCCCGGAGCGTTGTAGAGTCAAGTTTAGGGCAAGCGGAATATTCAATTAAAAGTGGTTCACGGAGGAAGACGGTGCGTTTCCAGTGACTGAAAACGAACAAAACCCGAGTTATAACAGTCATATAAACACGAGAATATAATTAATTCCAGCAGTTTACATTTTAATACATCTCAACTATGAACAAGGACTTTAACATCTATTTACTCCAACCTATATTTACATTATAGCCCGTAAATTAAAAAAAACAAAACAAAAAACTTTGCTTTTTGTGGAGTAATGGTCATATCTCCAAAACCATACTACCTTCTAATATTTTGTGTGTTGTGTACTTTTCTGTAGGCTACACTAGATGATATTAGTATAGTACTGCAGCTGGATCAGCTTGTAGTAAATATCTGGGTGGGTAGAAAAAGAAAAAAGTACTGAAGTAATCACTACAACATAATTATTTGAGTAATTACATACAAAGTAGTAGTACTGTAACTGTTTGAAGAGTGGACTAGACCAGGACTGAACCAGGATTAGAGTGGGACTAAAGCAGGACTGAACCAGGACTGAACAAGGACTGAACCGGGACTTAACCAGGACTAAACCAGGACTGAACCAGGACTGAACTGTGACTAGACCAGGACTAAATCAGGACTGGACCAGAATTAGACCAGGACTAAACCAGGACTAAACCAGGACTAAACAAGGACTGAACCGGGACTAGACCAGGACTGAACCTAAATCTAAACTGTATGGTAAAGGCGGACTTTACTTTACAAGCGATGACGAACAAAAAAATATTGCATGGAAGAAAAATTGTAAACTGTGGGAAGCATTAAAATAAGATACTTTTAACTTTAAATGTTTTTTTTTTTCTTTCTTTTTTTCATTAAATGTATGTTTTGAATGACAGATATAGCGCCTATATGTTGTCCTTTTTACATTTTAAAACATTCAAATAAAGTAACTGTAACTCTAAGGTATTTGAGGAAACTACTCTTCATGTCAGAGTAATTGTTTAAAGTATTTAGGCGCATTATCTAATTTCTAATTTAAAGTTAATATTACTGGAAGATCAAAATATTAAAGGTCCTATATTACGCAAATTTGACTCTTGTGAGCTTTTAGTCGTGTTAAAATGTTGTTGCCTCATGGAAAACAGACCTGGAGTTGAGTTTTATTTCATTCACATGTTTAAGTAACTCTGCATTATTAGTTTGTCTACTTCTCCAAAGCTCAAAACGCCCAGTTCCACCTTGTGATGTCATGAAGTGGTAGTTTTCAAGCTATTTTTTACCCTTTATTCAGAAGAGATGAGCAATTCGAGGACTAAAATGTTCCAAATGATTCTCAACAATACAATGTTTTTGGCGAATATAACATTTTCAGAACAATAAAAGGTAACACGGTGATCTAAATATGACATCTTAGCAGTTAATACCCCGTAAAAGTAAAACACCCTCTCTTTAAATACAGCAAATTGTGTCAGAAAATAAATTATAACACAACGCAACTCACAGTACGTTGTCAGTTCAGACTAAAAAAAAAAAAAAAAAAAGCAAGTTTCGTAATTGTATACATTTCATTTCAGTGCTGTCTTTCAAGATACTAAAAGTGCGTTAAATTACTTTATTGATTCAGTTCTCAGTCACACTTGCCGTACTGGTTCTGGTTTTAATTATCAGTAAACTCCAGTTGGAAATCGCACCGATGAAGAGAGAAAAAGTGATGTTAAAGCGCTCATATTTTCTGATCCACACTATAATATTTCCTCGTCACAAACAGACCTGGAGTTGTGTTTTGGTTCATTCACACATTTAACGCACAAACCCTGCACATTTAGGTCACCTTCCACCTTGTGATGTCAATTTTAGTACATTTGTTCTCGCCTGCATTTTGTTCTTAATGTTGCTATTAAAACTCCCCCTTCTACCCCAATGAAGTGTTTTTTTTTTTTTTTTTCAGTTATTTCCCAATCTGCTGCTGTAGTTGTGTCATATGGCTGTAATAAAATCTACAGGACCAGAAATACACATGAAAAAAAGGAAAATAAAATTCACTTTTTCGTACAAAACACACAGTAAACATGTATAAACAACTTTTTGGAAATAAAAAAATGTTTAACTTAGGCTCTTGGCTAAGGATGGGTATGATTAGTCGATTAATCGATAATTGATCATTAAGAATTTCATCAATTACGTTAGTTTTAATTGACAAACCGAATGTAGGTTGCTGTGAGTAGCGTGACCAAACGGAGGTCCGTACATGTGTCTCTGCACTCAGAAGGAGCGAGACACAAACAGTCAGTCAGTCTGCAACATGCCGAAGTACAAATGTATATTTAACGATGACTTGTACAAGAAATTCCACACTTTCCGTTGCGTTCGGGACAAGTGTGAGTCCATGTGCACAGTGTACAAAGCAGCACATATGTTTCAGTGTCCAGTGGGAAAAAGCTTTACCAGGTGAGAGTCGCTCAATGTCGATGTCGAGTCCCCACCTCCCTCCCCCCGTACGGTGTCCTGGTTTTGACAAACACAAATCTGGTCACACTAACCTGTATTCACCTGAGTCGTGTCTTTTAATCCGACAGAAATTGAACCGCATCAGCGACACAAGAGCTGTAGTTTTATCTTCGCTTAGTTTATGCAAATTAGTGATGCGGTTTTAAGTTTCGTTGCGTTTTCATGCGCAAAACTGAATTAAACACATTATAATAAATGGGCTGATGTGGCTCTAGAGTGGTTACGGTTTATTTGTCGTAAAGTTGAATTTACTTATGCAGATTAGTAGTGCAGATAGTAATAATAATGATGATCATTTTAATATAAAAACGTTAATGATTAATCGATAATCGATTGTTTATTCTTCCGACGATCGATTAAGAAAATTTCATCGAATGCCCATCCCTAGTCTTGGCTGTAAAAGTGCAAAATATCAAGCATGTAAGTAAACTAAAAATATACTTATTGCCGCAAAACAAAACAAAAAAAGTGCAATGGCCTCATGACTTTCCTGGTGTCAGTCATGGAAACAGCTGGTGTCAGGTCCAGGACACAGAACCACAGCACTTCCTGCATTTCCATGGGCGTTATTACATTTGGATTTGGACATTTGGACTGAAATAAACCTGAAAATAAAAATAGCAAGGGATGTGCAATTACACAGACCAAGCTGTGTAATTTTCCATTTATTTGAGAAATAAGTGCACTTAGAGCGGCTTTTTCAATTGTTACAAACACAGACACTCAGAGCAGCGACCATTTTGACTCACTACACTCTTTGGCAAAGTTTGGCCCAATCAAAATGGACGGAGCGCATGAGTTTGGCAGAAAACAAAGTTCCTATTGGACACTTGTTTACGTCTACGTCATTAAGCAGCATGTGTGTGACATAGGATAATGCTGGAATATGCTCAGAAAGCCACAACTGTCGCTTTTCAAGGGGAAAAAAAGTAAGTTTCTATCTATTATGGTTGGAAAGTTATGCACGGTTATATAAAACATGTCCGACGTTTGGAAAGGGTTAACACAAGGTAGCCGTTAACTTGAAAACTACTGCTTCATGACATCACAAGGTGGAACCAAGCATTCTGAGCTTTGAAGATAGGCCTGTAACGATAATCAATACATCAGTAAAACGCATGATAACTTTTAACCAGCTCGATAACTTTGCCGGTCCTGATCATTTCTGCTTGTTTCTTTTCCTCGTTTCTCTCTGAATGACTGAATGTTAAAAGGTTCTGTCGCTCTCTACTGACTCCTCCAGTTTCCTTAACGTAATGACGCTTGAACGAACATGGTAATTAGGGGACTTGCCTGCATAGACTGTATAAAAAGTGGACTAAGCAATTGTGATGTCACCTATTGTGTTCAGCTCCACTCAATTGAAGCTCTCAACTTAATAATACTAATTTTATTTATCGTTTTGATTGTGTTTGGTTCAGCAATGGTTTATTCAAGTGCATTTTTTGTTAACAAGTCAATTTTATTTAGGCCTATTGTTTTTGGTTGTCTTGCAGTTCCTGTGTTAAATGTTCTTTAGAAAGTAAAGTTGATTGTTCTTTGAAAGGGTGTATTTGCATTTTTATTCCATGGCCATTATATTAATTGAAAATGGTCTCGGGCGCCTCCCTCAGGAGATTATTCTGAGCATGTCCCACCGGGAGGAGGCCCCAGGAAAGAACCAGGACACGCTGGAGGGACTATGTCTCTCGGCTGGTCTGGGGACGCCTCGGGGTCCCCCCCGGAGGAGCTGGAGGAAGTGTCCCTGCTTAGACTGCTGCCCCCGCGACCCGGTCCTGGATAACTGGAAGAAAATGGATGGATGGTCTCAAAATGTCAGTATTATCATTTATCGCAATAATTTCTTGGTCAATTAATTGTCCAGCAAAATCTGTTCGTTACAAACCTAGTTGAAGAGACAGACTAATAATAGAGGGTTCTTCAAACGTTCAAATGTAAAAATGAAACAAAACACAACTCTAGGTCTGTTTTTGAGGAGGATCAAAAGAGACAGAAAACACACACCAACATTCTTGTAGAGGTGCAAATGCAAGGAGTAGCCAGACAGAAGTGAACAGCACAGTGCTGTGGTCCAAAGCAAGAAAAATATCTGATGAAGGCTTTTTTTTGCCGAAACGTTATTTTGAAAATAAAAAAAAAGCTTTTGGACATCGGCCGTCTGAGTGTGCTATGCATTTTTTCACTTTTGTCTGTTTTTGAGGAGGAACATTATAACATGGCTCACAACAGTAAATTCTGCATAATATAGGACTTTAAAAACGACTTTAGTTGGTTCTTATACTGGGTTGTGTTGGTTTTAAGCTCCAAAGTGTGTATGGAATCTTAAATGTAGTTCTGAGGTCAGATGGAGCGAGGTGGGGAACACTGCTATGAGTTGGTGGGTAATTTTATACATCAGAACAAGTTGTTGTTCCTTGAGAATTTTCCGTTCTAAATTCTAAGATATTGAAGCATAGTTGTTACGCTGCTTTTTGCATTATAGTCAGAAATTAGTTTTTATAATATATTGTGGATCAATAAAGTTTGTGTAAGTCTAAGTCAAGTTACAAAATACACTGTCTAGTGTGGTTCATCAAAGTGTGGTCAAAAAGAAAGTTTCAGATAACCGATTAGAACCCTGCATTAGGTTTTAGCACCAAAAGATGATTTAGGATGAAATTTGGAAGAAAAAGGAGATGTGTAGAGGTTGCTCAAGCTCCATGAAGTTTCTGCATGAAGTTTTGAAGTTCCTGCAGATGATTTGTTTTTCCTTAAGAAGTTGTCACAGTCTGAAAATCCAGTTGTGAAGAAAGCACCTTAACAGCTTCGGACTGACATTTTTGGTACTTGAGTGAAGAAATATTTGGCCTGGCGTTCTTTCACTCCAGTGTGACAGAAGAACACAAGAAGCTGATGGTTCACAACATTATGGAAAAGGAAGGTTCAGAGGTTCCACCAAAGTGACATGACGCCCTTAATCAAGCAGATTTTGAAGGGAAACCACCATCGCATTTCTTCGAAGTTCTTAATCTACCAAAAACAATTCCCCAGCAGCAGACTGGGCTGATGATGTGACTTTCAGAAGGTGATAAAACTGTGCATTCCAGGGAAGTTGTCAATGATGTTACTGAAAGGGGGTGAAGCTTATTCAAGATTTTAACTGAAGCCAAACAAAGAATGAAGATCAGAAACAGGATCTACTGCAGGTGTCAAAGAGCACAGGAGCATCTTTAGTGAAAGACACAGTGGAGCTGGATTTTAGTCACATTTTAAGGACTTATTAGTGTTTTTATTATGTAAATTAGAGTTTGTGTTTGCAGAATAAAATGACAAATTATTCAAATATGCCTTATTTATTTGGTTCTATGTTGTAGTTTAGGCTCTAGGGCAATTTTGAAGTGTCTTGAGCAGCCTCTAAATATTAACTAATTTCCTTAAAATTTGGAACCAATTTGGCCAGATATGGAACCAAATGCAGGGTTATGATCTAGAGAAGTGGTGCACAATACGTTGATCCCGATCTACCTGTCGATCGCCAAGGTCCTGTGGGTAGATCGCCATGTCTTAGCACTCGTCTCTGATTCGATCGCATTTGGACTTGGTCTTGTCTCTCACTCGAGGTCTGACACTCAACAAGTGCGATCATATTTCATTACGGCCACTATTGTCAGCAATAAAATTGTACAGGTGTGCGAGAGCGTGTGGGGCGTCTCAGTGCAGCCTGTGCGCTCATTTGAAACCCGCGGAGACTCTACGGCACATCACAAACACACACGCTCCCTATGCACGGCTCGTCTGCAACAGCGTGTGCCCTCGTGTACCAGCGTGCATCACAGGGCAGGTTCAACTTCCTAATCATCCTACCTGTCCATCTGCCTCACGTCAGCACGCCGCCCCTCGCCTTTTCACGCTCTCGCTCCTTCCTGCGTACAGCCAACACAAGCCCCTCCCACAGTGCGGCTGATTAGAAGAACAAGACCAAACGTGAAGCAAAAACAAGTCTAAATTTGTGTTACAGTGTTGGCACAAAGCAGGTCTACAGCATAGAGCAGATCTACAGAACAGACCTACTGCCACATTTGGCTGAAGTTTGTCTAACAAAAGTGCACAAATGCATCTGTGTTTGTCACGATGTGTATTTGGTTTGGTAAATGTGCAGAGGCTGGTAAATATCACTGCAAAACCAGAAAAGAATGAAACTCCAGTTTGGAACAGGTTTAAAAATCTTAAAAACCTACTTCCTTCACATTTGTCACTTTTGTGTAAAGTGCCAGAGGAAGTTTTCTTAAAGAAGGGGTTCTCAAACTGTAGGTGAGGGTCCGAAAAAGGGCACAGAGTGTTTCAGTGCAGTTTGCTTGGCTTTGTATTAGGAAGATCATTTTGACTCGGTCATTTTATAAGTAGCTCACATGCTGAAAAAGTGTGACCACCCCTGATGTAGAGTCTAAAAAAATATTTTGGACCACCCTAACGCTGCCCTTCTTCGAACTGTTTTAGTTTTACACTTGTATCGTGATCTCAGGTAGTAGCGTAATATTAAAAGTGTAGTAATCATAGCTGTCCTGGGGCTGAGTGATATAAAAAGTGTCTGCCAATTTGTGCCAAGGAACTCAGCTTTTTCAGTTTAAACTCCTGTATAGACGTGAGAGATAAATTTCAAAAGTGTTATCTCTGCACTTCTCATTTTACACTCCGATCATTTTTTTGTATGATATTTGAACCTTACTCAAGAGATTGTATGAATTTTGTAATAGGAATAAAAAGAAATCAAGCTTTTCCTTTTTGCAGATATTGGCCTTCTTCACTCCTGCTTTCCAATGTTTTAATGCTGATTTAATTACGATTCTGTTCAAAGTTCACGTTTTGAACAGACCCAGAAGAACTGACAAAAAGACCGAAATATGAACTGACAAACTAATACAAGAATCACATTTCAGAGCATGTTTGTGCAGATCTGAACTACAGGGTGAGAGATTTTTATGCAGGAAAAGACTTTTGTTATGTTTTGATGTTTGTGGAGGAGATGATGGTACTTCAAAATTCTCAGGCTTTGCGATTTTCCACTTGCGTTCATTGAAATTGCTTTGATTCATCTCGCTGCCTGTGTAGATGTGACGAGCTTTAAGTCTCCAGAGGGTTTAATCATCATGGTCCACACTGAGGACTCTTATGAGGACACACTGAAAAGTCTGTATGTTGTGATGGAAACAAGCTCCTCTCTAATGTGGAGGATGGAGACTGATCCAACGTACACACTTTGTACACTACTTCTATTGATTTTTTCATGTTGGCTGCGAACATAAGATATGGATGTTGTAGATTTACTAGTAGATGACGGCTGTAAGAGGCAAGGGCACTTTTAAGTGTTGTACTTTCCAAATATTATGACTAAAGTCAGATGTTAAAGGAAGGCGATAAAACTCCTCTCACAAAGTTGTCAAAAAGTTACAGGGAGACCTTTCCAACCGTGTTAAATGAGCTGGGACAGCAGCTCGGGGTCCAACCACTGCACACTGTTATTGTGTCCTTGGGCAAGACATTTCACCCTTTGCCTTGTGTGTGCAGGAACCTGCAGATAACAGTTTTAACCATGTCAGGCCAGAGTAATCTATTTACATGTTTATTTTGTATGAAAAATAAAATGAAATGATGATGGTGGTGTGATCCATGGCGCAGATGGGCAGCCTCACTTCGGTCAGTTGCCCTGAGGCAGCTGTGGCTGTTTACCTCCACTGAATGATAGAAAAATGCATGAAACTGCAACAGGACTGAGTCTCTGGAGTGCAATATAAGACAAATACATTATTCATAATATTATTATTCTTTGCTTCTTTATTTTGGTTTAACTCTGTTTGTGAATTTGTTCCTTAAAGCTGCAGGGCACTAGCCAGGCTGGTGCCACCAAGTGCCTCCACTCAGTTTCATTTCTCTCCAGTGACTAGGTCAGGAATCAGAATACACTAGACAGTTTGCAAGAATGCCGGAAGTGCCAGTTCAGGCACCAGCCAATCAGCGAAGAGTCATACATTCTGTGTTGGCAACAATTCCCGAGATCGAGGATTTAAAGCTGAATTTTATCAAGAAGAAAGATGTTATTGTCCTTCTTTCTACGGGTTTTGAGAAAAGCTTAATATACCAATTAGCCCTGTTAACAGAGCCTTACATACGACACGACCAAATAGAGGTGAATAAATAATATAATATGGTTAAATAAAAAAAGTACCTGTCTACCGTCGAGTGAACAAATCCTAATGCTGCAAGGTCAGACAGTTTCTACGAAGTGAAACTGGCTGATGAATCAGGCTAGCAGGGCATACATGATTTTCAAACTGTGAAAAGACCCATTAGATTTAAACTCTAACTTAACTCTCACAAACCCTTTTGCCGTTTGTTAGTGTTCACTTTAGTGAACGCGAGTGTAACCTGGCAGTCAGACAGCTCTATGAGGGAATTAATGCCGAGGGCGGGTGCGTTTGATTAAATAGCTTTCCATGTGTGTTTTTTAAACCATTTGTAAAATTATCTGAATCATTGATCATTTATACAGTTACACCCGATCTTTATATCTATGTGGATAGAGTTTCAAAACACTTCAATACATTTCTTTCTGTCGTTCTGTCGATTTGGGTGTATTATAAACGGTGCTTTCATCCTCTCATCTGTGGACATCTGTACATGATTAAAAAAGCATCACTTTACAGGAGATAGGCCTAGCGGGTGCACACGCATTATGACGGATTTGATGTGAGATAAAATAAAAATGGGTGAAGCTAAAATTGTGAAGAAAGAAAGAAACAAAGCAAAGTATGGGACAAGGTTGGACAAGTTCATTGACATCGACAGTAAAAGGACAAAGGAGAAGGCCAAACAAGAAAAGCAGCTCTCTGTGATGTTATTAACAAAGTACTTAAAAACAGGACAGATGGGCAGATGTATTTAAGGTTACTTTTACACTGAAATGTACCACCGCATCACAGTATCGGAAATGATTTGCTTCCAGACACGCCATTTCTGTGTCCGCAAACCTTCCCTATCCACACAGCTTTGCACATATTTGTTTATGTTTTACAGAAATGAAACTTTAAACCACATGGCTGATTTGCATAAACTAAGCACTCAAAAAACAGCTCACTCCTGATGCAGTTCAGCTTCTGTCGGACTAAAGGACAGGACTCAGTGGAATATCTGTGTTCTTTCTGTGACAGAGGGGTGTTCTGTTAACCACGTCTAAAGTTGTAGCAGTCGATTTCGAGCTGAGGAAGATGGCAAGCGTGAAAACAGTCTTTTCGCGGACCATGTACGAGCATAGTAGTTCTATCTATGCTGTTTCCCGTTTATCTATTTTTTGTTTTACCTTTTTCCGCAGTAGCATCACATGACCGATGTCACAAACCCAGTGAATCAGGAAGGCACAGGCCTTTTTTTTTTTTTTTTAATTAAACACAGCTCAGTGCATAAACTTGATACAACAAACATGGTTGTGAGTCGTCAGCAGTTACAGGTCAGAATGAGGGAGCATATTGAACGGTAACAATATAATACAACAGTAATAAAACAACAGTTCTCAAAAAAAAATTAGGAAGAGAAAAGGATAATAGCAAGGGGAGTACAATTCAGTCAGCCTGAGTTTATAAAGTCCAGGGGAATTTCACACATGTAGGAATTAGAGATGCGTGGTTGGGCTATTTTTTCATCCGCAACCGCGACACAAAACTCATCATCCGCCCGCTGTCCATTTTGCACCGAAGGTTTTCAAAACCGCACCCGCCCGCCATCCGCTGATTGATTTTAGATTTTAGAACAATCATACAGCAAACAAACTAAGGAGCCTCGATAAAAATGCAAACTCTATAGCTCATTCATTCCAAAATTCGCTCAGCGTGTATGTTCGCATTCTTAATTGTCCGTAACAACCCCAGACTTACCTGGTTTTCTTGCGCAGCTAATTAATTGACAATGTTTTCCGACAAGTTTTTCTTCTTGCCTTCGTGTTGGATGTTGTTACATTCTGAACATTCTGCCATTGCCCAATGTTATTTCAAAGTCATAGCCTCACTCCATCGGTCTTTCTTTAAGTTTTAAATCCCCCGAGTGGCAGTTTACACTATAATGTCTGCGTGTTTTAAAATATAACTGATATCGAAAGAAAATAGACAGATCATCTCATCCAGATGAACCTTTATTGAAATCAGGCAATGCCCTCTTTATATTCCAATTGAAATAGGCAAGAAAAAATATGCATAACTAAATAAATATGGCCCTATAGCCACTTATGTGTTGGTAAACAGCTGAAATAAATTAGAAATAATAATATAAACTGCATATAATATGTGCCTCGTAAACCTTAGGCATCAATAACCCTGACACAACCTTGAACCTTCAGAACATAAAAACGAGGTCAAATGGGCTAATTAAGGACATGACGTACACTTCATACTACAAGCATAAACAATGACACTCGTCATTTCAGATGTACATAACAATAACAAACAATATTTTTTTTTTTTTTTTTTGTAGTTAAACCGCCACCTGCCCGAATTTAATTAAAATATAATTTTTCGTCACGTCATCCGCCTGACCCGCGGATTAACCGCGGATACCGCGGTTGTAACCGCAATCCGCGCATCTCTAGTAGGAATACACTTCTTGAGCTTTAGGTCCATTCATTTATTTCAGAGCTTTTATATATCATTTGAGTTCATTTTTAAAACAAGCAAAATTAGGGGGACACTTCTGAATTTTACATTTGTGGATGTAAAATTTTGCAAGACATAGTATTAAGTTTACACAGAGTTCTTCTTTTTTATTTTGTAGTACTACACCAAAAATGAAAACATCTCTGTAGGAAGGCACAAGTCACAGTGACGTGGTCCAGTAAGGACGCAACTAGAGCTCCTACATCAACGTTTTCAGGCGTCCACACGGTGCCGGATCAGATCCATACACAGATGAATTCGTGGAAGCTGGCAGCACCAGATCGTTTTGTTTCTGGAGCCGTTTTCTATCAGATTAGTGTGAACACTGCATCCACAACGAAAACTCAAATACATACTAGTGTGGACGGGGCCTAAGATGCACCTTTATTCAAGCATAAAGGTACACTGTGTAACTTTTCTAGTGGAGGGTCTGCTCGTTCCCATGGTGATATTATTGCTATTGGATTCCTGGGATGTTCCTTAGTATGACATTAAACAAATCTATCTTACATTTATTCAATTATAGGTGCTTTTATGTATCTCAAAACTACCACAAAATCATGCGTTCTTACCGTGAGTGGGCCCACTTCTCTACAGATCTGACCTGTAACTTGACCCCGTGATGCGGCTGCTCGTCTCCGTGGAGACAGCTCAATTAAATGTCACATTGTAGAAAGTTCCAGGTGTCAAGCAGGTGGCAGATCCTCTACCAGGGAGCCGCGTTATCTCGACACCGGAGTTTGACGGCGATGAGAAAATAACGGGCGCAAACAAAAACATGCACGATCAGATAAGTAAGGAATTAACTGATATTTTCTCCTCTAATCAGCTTCTTTCAAGAGTTGTTTTTGTCACAGACCAAGGTCCCAACATCTTAAAATGCATTTGAGGACAGAAATGCGTCAGTTTTCATGGTCTTGGCATATAGCTAAATTTAGAAAAGCAAAGTCTTAGTAACCTATCGTAAGAAGTTTGGCAGCACACTCACACTTCTGCACGCTGTTCTGCAAGAGTGTGAGAAGCTGGAGTGATAACAAGAACAGCGTACGGAGGAGATCCAGGTGGAGAGTTTCTGTTGATCTTCAAAGATGCATTTAACGAGCTACCGACTATCTACAACTGCAACTGTGTGTTCCTTTGGTTTAACACGCTCAAAGCCACCAAGTACAAACTCAACACTTTTCTCACATGAAGGTTCACTGCAAAAACTAGAATCAAGTTGGGATGATTTGAATTAAGACAATTTGACCATGATTTGAGTGAATTTCACGTGACAAATAAAATGATCTACCAATGGAACAAGACGTTTTGTAGTTAAAATATGAAAATACATCTTGCTACTCCTAAAGGTGCATTGTTTAAATTTACTGGTGGAGGGTCCGTCAAATGCTTTTCTCCATGGTATTAAACCTTTCTATCTTCATGGAGACCAAGTTACAGGTCAGATCTATGGAGAGGTGACCCTGTCAGAATGTTTTTCTAGGTATTTTTGAGCTATAAAACTAATTTGTAATTGAATAAATGTAATGTTGTTTAATGTAATAACTGTCATGTTACATGAGAGCTTTAATTCAGAATAACAATAATTTAATTCTGAATAAAAGTGAAGTGTTTACATGGTCTTTCTAAAGTGTAATTAATTTGTAATGAAAATGATTATTTGGAATTAAAGTTAATTCTGAAGTAAGTGGGTGGTTTATTTCGATTTTAAAGTTGAATTGATTTATTCCTCGATCATGTAAACCAGGGCTGTCCAAACTTTTTTGATCAAGGGCCACATCTCTAAACACAGATGAAGCAGAGGGCTGATCGAGGGCCGTATACTCAGTACAGTGAATAATTGAAATATGTGCACGTTTAACATGTTAGAATGAGCCATCAGTCTTTATTCATGCAAAGATCCTTAAAACCAGACAGTAAATATTAAATATTCACTTTATCAAGGTAGATTTAAAAACAAAAAAATTGCAATAAAACATTAATTTTTAAATGATGCAAGGTAATTTGGACCAATTCACCTGGAAGCCTGAGGGCCAAGAAAAAATTGTCTGAGGGCCGCATTTGGGCCACGGGCCATAATTTGGACATTCCTGATGTAAACATTTATTCTTCTTAAAATAATTCTGACCAGAGTTTTGCATCTTTGGCTACGGTGGAGTGTATTAAACTTTTCCACTCTGGAGGATGGTTTCAGATGTTTGCATTTCTAAGCCCCCAAAATGCCGTCACTGTCTAAAGCCTTAGTCACAATAACCCAGAGGGGCAGTTCACCGGTGATTTTTGGCCATGTCCGTACGGGGCTCGCAAGTGGCTCGTACAAGATTCCAAGCTGGTAGATCGCCCGGTGAGCCCGTAGGGAGGAAATATTCATGCTAATTTTTTCCTGCGAGCAGCTTGTAGCAAGCACATATCTCACACTTACGGGAGAAGTATGGGTCAAATACGCGTCACGCCGGGGTGTCGTACAGGTTTTTCCATTTTCTCAAGCCCCGAATTCCTGCGGCCCACTCACGGGTCCTGGACGGGCCAATTGCGTCGTTCCTACAGGTCACGTGCATGCCTCGTACGAGCTACCAGGGTCATGCAACCTGTATAAAAGCTGATGCGGTGCCTGTGCGGGCACACACGAGTCATAGCAGCCGTACTGTACACACCAAGTTTTCGCTGACGAGATGCCACCCAAAGGGAAGGCAAAGGGCAAGAGGACGGGGAAGGGCCGTGACACTGAGGGCCCGGAGACTACATCAGGAGCAGGGGCAGCCACAGCAGCCACAGCAGGTCCCCAGGCAGAGGAGCAGGCAGTCAGAGAGCAAGGCACTAGTGGGGAAGTGTTGTAAGAGCCATCGTGGCATCGCCATGGTCGAATGATGGATGAGTACGATGTGATGAAGTGGTGATGACGAGCTCAGTATTATACAGCACAGACCGAGTTACAGGTCAGATCTATGGAGAGGCGACCCTGTTCACCGTCAGAATTCTGTTTTGATAGGTATTTTTGAGCAGTAAAAGCACCTGTAATTGTAGAAAGGTAAAGTAGACGTGCTTAAGGTCATGCTGTGGAACATTCCAAGCAGAGCAATAACCAAAAAGTTACATTGTGCACTTTTAAACAATGAAATAAAACAAACTGTGCAGATATATGAAAAACTAAAGTGAAGCAGGGACCACAAAGTGCAGCTCTCGTCCCAAAGAGAGTTGTGCATCGATACACGCTGTACAAACAAACCTGGACAGTGTGGAACAGTCTGAGTCGGTCAGGAAGTGCTTCTTTTACAGTACACTTTATGGGGAAAACAGAATGTGCTCATTTAAAGAGAAAAGTTGGGTGAGGCGTCTTAAATGTGCAAGTGAACTGTTTTTGTTGGTTCATTAGTTGTAAGAGCCTGTAACTGTAGTCTGCAGCTTACACCACAAAAAGCTTTTCTTTCACTCCTTTTGTCATTTGTGCTTTTGTGCTTCACATTTTGTTTGCGTGGTGGCTGCTCGTGACTTTTGTAGATAAATAGTTTGATAGACAGTTGCTTTATTAATCCATAAAAGGTGAAATTCAGGTGTAAGTCTTCTTGTCTAATTTGATTCTAAAGGTGCATTGCGTAACCTTTCTGGTGGAAGGTTCGTCAAACGTTTTTCTCCATGGCTTTGTCGGGAATCTTTGCGGTAAGGTATAAGCTGTATTCACGTTTACGTCACAAACCAGGAAGACGTTTGGAAAGATGTGATGACTTTCATTGTACCGACCCACCGATCAAACCCACTGAAGTAAATGTGATCAGCGGTAAAATGAAGACTGCAGATGTATGTGCGGTTTGGAATCAACTTGAATTTGGCGCCTCATCACTTCTAATCGCATGTACTCAGTGCACTCAGAGTAGTGTGTCAGTGTGGAAATGATGAAAACTGAGGTGTGGTTGTAATTATTGATTAGTCGAACATAACGGAACGCTACGATGACGTGGAGATGAAGAAAACTGGGACATTTTCTCATTTTTCCTAAATTTTGTCAGGTGTTCAGACAGAGCCTGCCGGAAGTTGTCATCGCAGGTTTCCAAATGTCTTCCTGGTGAATAGAGCCTATAAACATTTCTATCTTCATGGAGACCAAACCAGACCAAGTTACAGTCAGATCTCAGTCAGAATGCCTGTTTTTCGAGGTATTTTTCAGCTATTAAACCACCTGTAATTTAATAAATGTAAGGTAGAGCTGCTTAATGTCATACTGTGGAACATTCCAGACAGAGCGATCACAATCATGATGGATCCCAAACCGAACAATTACATAGTGCACCTTTTAAAGAGGGGGGATTTTACATTACTAACACATTACATATTTAGATCACCTGTTACCTTTTTGATGCTCTGAGTCCTCCCGCCATTTACTCTCCACTTTAAGTCACTCCCCCTACAGAGCACTAGCACAATACAATCAACTCACATCAAACCTGGGCACTGGGCAACACAGAGCCCTTTGTTTGACTCTGACCGGCCCGTTTAAGATAATTTGGAATCACGAAATAAACATATTTTATCATTTTACCTCATGCATGTACTAAAGCTGACATTTTTTGTAAGGTTGGTGCCACCTAGTGCCTCTACTCTACTTAATTTCTTTCCAGCGACTAGGTCAGGAATCGGAAAACACTAGATGGTTTGCAAGAGTCCCGGAAGTTGTAGACTACGCACCGACCAATCAGTGAAGAGCTGTGAAGCCATGACGTCAAACTCGTCGCGTCTGTCTGGTCCCTTTTATGGAACAACACAACAGTAGTGACGGGCAAATGAGTCGGAGCTCCGGAGCACGTCTCCTTCTTTCTGAAACAAGCACTGCCTCGGAGCTCGTCTCGCAGCAGCCGCTCACGTGACCAAAGTGTGGAAGTGTCGGTCCCTCCCCCGACTGCTTCACTCTGCGTGTCAGTCGCTTCAGTGTATCGAAGCGTTTCATTGGCTCAGTGAATGTTCCGCTCTGCGATTGGTTCAGAGTGTTTCAGAGTGTTCAGAGCACTTCTGTGGTTTGAAGCGCTAAACTGCTACAGTATAAAAGATGCACCAATATTTCTTAAAAATGTTGGGTAGTGAGGAGTATTGTGTGACGTTAGTGGTGACTTTTGGCGACTTTTGGCATTTGTTTCATTTTCGATGGCATCTACAAGTGGAAAAAAGCGACCCATGGTTTAGGATCACTTTGATCTAATTCCACCTAACAAGGTAACACCTATTTTCTTATTTACAGCATGTTATTTATGTTGCTCTTTACATATTATTTTTAATCATCATTATTATTGTTGTTGTTAGGTACGGTGTCGCTCTGCACACAACTATTGTCTTATTGTTAAATTTTGTCCACTAGAGGTCAGTGTTTCTCCAAGGCGTCAGACACGTTGAACCATTTGAGACAATATTGCGACTCCATTTGCCCATCACCACATAACAGTAAACAAAGCGGTCGAGACGAATGTAGATGAAGACAGACATATTGTGTTGGCAACGATTCCCGAGATCGAGGATTTAAAGCCGGAACAAAGAGAATGTTTGGTGAATTTTATCAAGGGGAAAGACGTTATTGCCCTTCTTCCTACTGGATTTGGCGCATTACATACATCACAACCAAATAGCAGCGATTGGTGAAATAAAAAGAAGTACCCATCTACTGTCGAGCGAATGAATCTTAATGCTGTGAGGTCAGACGGTTTCCACGAAGTAAAACCGGTTGATGAATCTAGACTAACTTTTTCATCGCTTAGTCATAACATAAACTCTTACCAGTCTGAGCAGCTCATCAAAAACAATGATATTTACTGCTTTTTATAATGAAATACAATTAGTATTACGCAGAACTGAGTTAAGCATTTTGGCCCTCCAGAATATTTTCTGTTTCTCATGTGGAAAAAATAATTACCCACTCGACTCCTGCACTAATGAAACTACTGCAAATCCCATCAGGTTTGTCAAGTAGCTGTGTAGTTTTGTATCATGTTTTTTGTATATTTACGGAGAATTGGGTGACATAGGCTTGTGCGCAGAATCTTACAGCTAATAGTCAGGAGGGTTCGAATAAGGCCTCGTAAGAGATCGCTAAATTACTCAAACATGCATGGGTGGCATCTAAAACCTCGTCCTGCATGTTTTTAATGATGGAACAACATTAAAACATGGCAGAAAGCTCAGGGAGAGTGTGGTGTAGCCTTGTTAACATATTTTTATTTGTGCATTCATACCTTGTCTTGTTTGTGTGTGAGCTCAGTCTATGCTTTTCTATAAATTGCTTTGGAAAAATGGTACAACAAATATAAAAATGTGCTCTTTCCACATGGTAGTTTTAGTGCATTGTCTTTTCTTCCCCTGCCTGATGCCACACTGACATAACACAAACTGAAGAGCTCTTGTCAGCGCCTCGATTGGAGCCTGTTATTACGCCCCTACACCAAACCGAGCTCCACGCCGCCTTCAAGGACCTTCCCTCGGCGTGACCTCAGAGCGGCGGCGGTGGTGCGTTCGAGTGCCTGCTCATCCTGTGACTTCTGAGTGACTTTTGGGGCTGTGATGAGTTCACAGTCGGGGGCGAGTGTGGGAGATTTGACTTGTCCTCTGGGGGATAAGGGCCTGTCCTGCTCCGAAGCTCAATCCCACGAGCTGCTGTCTCCAATTTTAGCTCGTGCCCCTCACAAACAGGCTCAGCGAGGAGAGATGGAGGGACACGAAAACAAGAGAGGAGTTAGAAGGGAAGTGGAGGACAGTGTCTGCAAACTTTTGGAATACAAAGAAGACCATGTGCTACATTCAAGTACTGTCAAAAGTAACCAAGAACAGAAACTAATCGATACGAAAACTAGCATCCAAACTACTGTAGATAATCTGTGTATCATTCGTTCATTCGTTTTTCAATACAAAACCAAAAATAAGAAAATTATAAAATAATTGTTTTTTCATTATTTGGCTCCAAAACCAAAATGAAAAAAACAGTAACAATTCATTTTTTTAGTTTTCGATTTTGTGTTTCAATGAATAATGGAAACGGACTGAACCAGGACTGAATCAGGACTAAACTGTTTTCAGTCCTGGTCTAGTCCCAGACTGGTCCCGGTCTCAGCCCCGGACTGGTCCCAATCTCAATTACTGTCTGAATCACGGCCTGGACCTGGTCTGGTCCCGGCCTTAGTCCTGGTCTCAGTCCTAGATAGTCCCGGTCTAGTCCTAGTCTAAGTCCTGGTGTTGTTCCTGGTCTCAGTCCTGGTCCTGGTCCAGGCCTCAGTCCTGATCTCAGTCCCGGTCTCAGTTCTGGTCTCAGTCCTGGTCTGGTCCCGGTCTCAGTTTTGGCCTCAATCCCGGTCTGGTTCCGGTCTGGTCGGACCTGATTTAGTCCCGGTTCAGTCCGTACGCAGCGTAAAAGTCCGGCATCGCAGTTTAAGTCACATAAACGGGAAGGTCCTTTCTCCTGCGGTCACCTCCGTGCCTGTCCTGACAGTGAGTCCTGTTTCAATTCTGGTTTAGTCTTGGTTTAGTCCTCCTCTTCAGTCCTGGAATCAGTCCTAGGTTAGTCCTGGGTTAGTCCTGGTTTAGTCTTAGTTCAGTCCATGGCGCAGGCAGCGCAAAAGTTGATATAATCTCGGGTTAATGGGCAGGTGCTGTGTTGTACTTTGCAGGTGCGGCACTGTAAAATATAAAGTTGACTACTTCGCGGATTTCACCTATTGCGGGTTATTTTTAGAACGTGACCCCCACGATGAACGACGGAGCACTGTAATCACTTTGAGAACCAAAACACCAAATTATAACATAAACAACTTAAGCATCATGCCCAGTGTTTTTATGACTAAGGATAAATCAATACAATTACAGTGTCAGACAATATTTGATTTGAACACATCTACCTTTTACCTGGAGACACAGTTAGGTCAGTTGGCGCGGTGGCTGAGTGGTTAGCACTCATGCCTCACAGGTTTTGCGATCGATGTCCGGGCCTTACTGTGTGGAGTTTGCATGTTTCTCCTCGTGTCTGGATGGGTTTCCTCCGGGTGCTCCGGTTTCCCTCATCAACCCAAAACGTGCACAACAGCTCTCCAGGAAGAACAGTTGAGAGCTAAGGTCAATTAAATACAATCAATCAAGTAACCTGCCCAGGGACGACAGGTGGAAATTAACACTGGTGCTACAACCTGGTAGAAACATCTCTCCTGTTAAGGTTCGTGTAGATCAGGGGTGGGCAAACTACGGCCCGGGGGCTGTATGCGGCCCTTTAATCTGGCCCGCCGAACTTAAATAAATTTACAATAATAAACCTTGTTGATGTTTAATTTTTCCTTCTTTTCCGGCGTTTCCCAGTAGATGGCTCACTATATATACATTGAGGTGCGGCGTATTATGTTGGCCGCAGTGACAGGAGTCATTTTCGGGGGGTGTATTCGGACCATGAGTGAGGTAGAAGTGTTCAAGACATAAGGCTGCACTGTTTCCATTTTGAGTGGATTTAAAGCAAAGTCGAAACACTTACAGATGCTGTGTTACAACTTTTAACACATGGAATCTCTTACGGGTCTGGTTGTGCTGCACTGTAAGTGTTTACACTAGGGGTGTGCAAAAATATCAAAATATCAATATATCATATCATTTAAAGTGATGATACAGTATCGATATCGTGGGCTGCTGTATCGATATATCACCAAGAGTATTTTTTGGTATATTTTACTAAATTATTTTGTTAAAGCTACAGTTTTGTTGCTTGTTTAGAGGAAGAAAACTTGTTTATGTGACACATTTGCAGTGTTGGGGAGTAACAGATTACATGTATCAGAGTTACGTAATCAGAGTACAAATTATGAGTAACTGTATTCAGTTACAGTTACTGTTTCAGTGAGTGGTAATTGGATTACAGTTACTTGTTTTCACATTTTGGGCTATATCCCCCCCCCACTCATTGCCGGAAACTAAACCAGGTCTAAACTAGATCTAAACCAGGTCTAAACCAGGACTAAAACCAGGACTAAAACCAGGTCTAAACTAGATCTAAACTAGACCTAAACCAGGATTAAAACAGGACTAAAACAGGACTAAAACTGGATTTTACAGGATTTAACAGGACTAAACCAGGTCTAAACCAGGATTTAACAGGACTAAATCCTGCTGTGTGGACGTGTCTCTTTGTTTTCTATCAATAATATTTTTAATTTGGTTCAGTAAAGTCTGGACTTTTTATTTTCTTTTATCAGACAAAACATCTTATGTTACGATATCCTGGTCTTTGCTTCTCTACAGCAAATCAAGTAATCCAAAGTATTCAGATTACGTTACTCACCTTCAGTAATTTAATGGATTACATTACAAACTACTTTTTGGTGTATGTAATCTGTAATCTGTAGGGGAATACATTTTAAAAGTAACCTTCCCAACACTGCACATTTGACATTTTCACTGTTTTGATGATTAAAATATTTGTGTTTCATATGAACTTTGCACAAGAAGTGGTTTAGCAAAGACTTTTAGTATCACAGTCAAGATTTAGCCTTTATTTTTTATTCAACCGTATGGAATTGATTTGAAACATATCGTATCGAATCAAAAGTGCACTGTATCGGGATATGTATCTTATTGTGGCCTATGTATCGAGGTATGTATCGTATCAGCAGCTACTTAATGATACCCAGCCCTAGTTTACACACGTATCCTCGTGGCTTGGGCTCTGCTTCTCGACGTGATCTAAGCGCTCATTCACGCTTGCCTGTGGTGTGTGGTGTAGCGGACCTCATTCACTTTACATTTATTCTGAAACTTGCGCGTCCAAAAGTTGCAGTGCGTAGTGCAGAACACGTTCTACATGAGCGCAAACAGGAGTGCTTACATGTCATGTCCTGTCTCCTGGTCCGGCCCTTCAGTCAAATTTTAGAACCCTATGTGGCCCCCGAGCCAAAAAGTTTGCCAAACCTTCATGTAGATTGTGCACTGTCCCTGTCTCATTAAATAAACAAACTGTTATAAATGTTTATGGAATTTTAAATCAGAATCTTACATTTACATTTGAGGTTAAAATATGAAATATGATCTGTTGACTTACACAAGAATCCGATGCATTTCAGAACATGTTTGTAGAGATCTAAAGAAAGTGAGCTATTTATTCCCATAGAAGACGATCGTATACTGTATAGTGTACTGTATACTGAAGTCTTTTGATTTTATTGTGCAGCCAGCAACTCAAGAATATTCCATCTGTAAGTGACTCCCAGAAAATGTTAATTACTCGCTTTGTTCAAGTTCAGAGTTCAAAGACGACTTATTTGTGTTTGTGGATGTGTTTTGAAGTGAGATAGATGCAATACGATGCCTCACACGTCCAGATATTACACACACTCACTACATTTATGACCAAGGCTGGGTATAATTAAGAAGCTGCTGATACGATACATACCTCGATACATAGGCCATGATACGATACATATCTCAATACAGTGAGCTTTGGATTCGATACAATATATTTCAAATCAATTTAAAATGGTGCAATAAAAATAAAGGCTAAATTACGGCTGTGATACTAAAAGTCTTTGTTAAACCACTTCTGGTGCAAAGTTCATATGAAACACAAACAGTGAAAATTTAGTTTCCTTCCATTAAACAAGCAACAAAACTGTAGCTCTGTAACAAAATAATTGATTAAAACATACCAAAAAATACTCTTAGTGATATATCGATACAGCAGCCCACGATATCGATACTGTATCATCACATTAAATGTTACGATACAGCGATATTTCAATATTTTTGCACACCCCTATTTGTGAAGCGCTCAAAAAGTGCTCTGGAAAAGTGGACTCACACCAGTACAATGAGAGAACATGTAAGAGAAAGCACTTTTGGTCCCCGAACCACCGTTTGAGAACCACTTGACTGATATTTTATTTTAAGGAGTATAGTGTTTGTGACTATAGAACTTACTGTAAAGGCCCTGTCAACATTTTTTTCTATATGGTTGAACAGAATTTGTCTTGCCTCAGTGCAGATGTATTGTAGAAGCAGCTCTTGAGGTCAACATACGTCTGCTGAGTAATGAACACTGTTGGACTTGTTACTGTCATTTCAGAGTAATTTGTTACATTACAATATTACTGCATTTAAAATGGAAGGTATTGCATTACTATTGCATTATTTTTAAGTTACTTTCACTCTAACGGTGAAGATGCTGAACTTTTGCGTCGTATATGGACTGAACCAGGACTAAACAAGGACAAAAACAAAGCTGAACCAGGATTGAACCAGGATTAAACCAGGTCTAAACTAGGTCTGAACCGAGGACCGAACCAGGACTGAACCAGGACTAAACCAGGATTGAACCAGGATTAAACCAGGTCTAAACTAGGTCTGAACCGAGGACCGAACCAGGACTGAACCAGGACTAAACCAGGATTAAACCAGGATTAAACCAGGTCTAAACCAGGACTGAACCAGGACTAAATCAGGATTAAATTAGGTCTAAACCAGGATTAAACCAGGACTAAACCAGAGCTGAACCAGGACTGAACCAGGTCAGAGTGGAGTTCTGCGTCGGTCTTTATCTCGCAGTCACCCGATAAGTCTACACAGGTGCTTCTCCAGCGTTTGTGGTGATTTTAGCAAATTTGTATGAAGAAAAAGCCACCACTTCAGTCCAGGTTAAAAAAGCATTGTAACACGCGTTACTGACATTTGTACCGAGTAAAATATTACAATTTTTTCCCTGTCATGCCGAACATTACTGTGTTACAGCAAAAAGCAACGCATTACAGTAATTGGTTACTTTTATAATGCATTACTCCCAACACTGGTGATCAAGAGTGCGTTTTTGCATGCTATTCGGTTTTAGTTTGTATGTTTGGTTGTTTTTGCTCCGCTCTGACTTTTGAAAGTTGTGGAAAGCACTTATAAACTCATCGTGGTGAATAATTCGGATGCTCTGAACGCATAAAGGAAGTGAGGAGTAACTTTGGACCACTGCAATCAGTTTTTTTTACATTTTTAAGACAGCAAAAATCAGGTAACTTTAACCTTCAGAACTTTTTAAACTTTTATAGTTTTCGTTTTTATTTACTTTTATCTTACTCTAAAAATGGTCTTTGTCTTCCTCACCATTAAAACCCCTCACTCTCTTTCCTGAATATATTTCTAGTATTTGACTTTTTATTGAAAAGCTGATGTCCAAGGGCATACGCTCTGCAGACAGTTGTGAATATTGGATTTTATTCATTAAAGACTTTCTATGTATTGAATCTCTTTAATCCAAACCAATCCTGGATGGTGCCCGGACAGCTTTTTAGTCGAACTTTTACAGTCGCATTTTAAACCACCTTTGAAACAGGTGAAGACCAGAAAGTACAGAAGCATGAGACTGTGTCCTTTTGAACAAGACAAAAGCAGCAGGATACTTTAAAGGGCCCATATTACTCGATTTTATAGTTTTCTCATCAAAAACAGACCTGGAGTTGTGTTTTTTTGTTTCATTCACACATATTTAACACACAAACCCTGCAGATTTAGGCTGAGTTTTTCTCTCAAACAGAAAACTTGTGATTGTCATGTGGAAATACAAGGACGTACTGTGTTTTTAAACTCCATACACCTTCACTAGAATCACTTGGATAATTTCAGCCTTGGAACTGTCAATCTCTACTGAACTAAAGACGAAAAAGTAGCTGTTAATTTGAAAGAGCTTTGGAGATGTAGACAGACTAAAATGAAGTGTTACCCAAACATGTGAATTTAATTGAAACTTTTATCTGTCTTAACTTAAATTATTATTATTATTATATTTATTTATTCTAAATTAAATTATCATTACTGTTTTACTTTGTCTCCATTTTGATTTTTATAATAACCTTTAGGAGTTTTATGTTTTTGTTTTTATGTTTATGTTTAAATTGTTGTATATATGGATGAAACAAAGGGATGGGATGGGGGGTTGCTCTTGATTTTAATTATTGTATTGTAATTTTTCTGTTGCATGTGAAGCACTTTGTGCTACATTTTAAATGTATGAAAAGTGCTATACAAATAAAGTTTGATTGATTGATTGATTGATTGATTAAACAAAACACAACTCCAGGTCTGTTTTTGAGGAGGTAACAACATTAAAACATCATTAAAAGCTCACGAGAGTCAATTTTGCACAATATAGGACTTTTAAGTGCGCTGGTTTGGTGCCTGTATTTTTTTCATAGTTTTACTTCATAAGAAAAGATCAAGTGGTCAATTATTTTTTAATAGTCAAATCATAACCAGTGAGTAATTTATACATGTTTGTTCCTTGTTAATATTCTGGTTGTTAGGTAACAGTCAGGGCATTACCTCTACACCTCACCTGCTGCTGCCCATGTCCATCCAGGAAGTAAAAGTATGAGTTTGTAGTTTTTCAAGATGGAAGAACTAGAAATAAAATCTAGGCAAGATTCTTGTAAAAATGTTTTATAACTTATATAGTGGTGTTACCCTTCCAGACACACAGGATCGTAAACGATACTGTTTATATAACTGCGCATAACTTTCCAACCATAAATGATATAAACCTTTTTTTTTTTCCTTAAAAAGCTGAGACGCCACTTATTGCCTCCGCTCAATTTAATTTCTCTCCAGCGACTAGGTCAGGAATCAGAATACTCTAGACGGCTTGCAGGAACCCAGGAAGTGCAAGTTCGAGCACCAGCCAATCAGTGAAGAGACAGACATTCTGTGTTGGCAACGATTCCCGAGATCGAGGATTTAAAGCCGCAACAAAGAGAATGTTTGTTGAATTTCATCAAGGGGAAAGACGTTATTGTCCTTCTTCCTATGAGATTTGGGAAAAGCTTAATATACCAGTTACCCCCGTTAGCGACGCATTACATACGTCATGACCAAATACCAGCGATTGGTTAAATAAAAAAAGTACACGCCTACCATCAAACAAACGAATCCTATTGCTGTGAGGTCAGACGATTTCCATGAAGTGAAACCAGCTGATGAATCAGGCTAGAGACTTGTTGCTTTCCGAGCATATTTCTGGCATTATCCTCTGTCACACACACGCTGTGAGATGACGTAATGAAAATGAGTGTTCAATAGGAACTTTGTTTTCTGCCAAACACATGCTCTCCGTCCATTTTGATTGGGCCAAACTTCGCCAAAGAGTGTAGTGAGTCAAAATGGTCGATGCTCCGAGCGTCCGTGTTTGTAACAATTGAAAAAGCCGCTCTAAGTGCACTTATTTCTCAAATAAGCGGCAAATTACGCATCTTCATCTGCGTAATTGCGCATCCTTTGATATTTTTATTTGAAAGGTTTAGTTCAGTCCAAGTGTACAAATAAAAATGTAATAAACACCATGGAAATGCAAGAAGAGATGTGGCTCTGTGTCCTGGACCTGACACCAGCTGTTTCCACAACTGACACCAGGAAAGTCATGAGGCCAGTGCACTTTTTTGTTTGGTTTTGATTCAATAAGTTTATTTTTAGTGTAGGTCCTAAGCATTTTTTATGTCCAAAAAGTTGTTTATCCATGTTTGCTGTGTGTTTTGTTTGAAAGAGTATGAATTTATTTTATTTTTTATTTTTTCATTTGTGTTTCTGGTCTTGTAGTTTTTCTTACAGCCATATGACACAACTTCAGCAGCAGATTGTGAAATAATAGGTAGAGGTCTGCCCGCCCGTTCATGCAAAGAATTGTAATTTTCAATCCCGCTCCCGCCCGCATCTGCGATATTTTGTCCCGCACACACCCGCAAGTCCCGCAGGATGGGAACCTTTGCTTTCTTAAACTATCAAACACGGAGAAGCGAAAGGAATTGGGCTGTGTATGAGAGGAGGTGCAGTGGGCGATCCAGCGGCATGGTTATGTCCTGGCTAAATCCTGTTTTAGTCCTGGTTTTAGACCCGTTTTTAGACCTGGTTTAGTTCTGGTTTCGTTGCGCAGGCCACACGACGTAAGGAAGGAGGGACTGTTCGCGTGGCATACAGGACGGGTGGGTCAGTCTGCGCGGCGTACGGGAAGGGGGACGGTCTGCTGCTTAAAATGTTTTTATTAACGCTAAATAAAATCTCCAGCACAAATTATGCATGCTATGTTTACATTTATCTTTTGTATATTTTACTTTACACTCATATTTAGTTTGCGGGACTGCAGTTTATCATCCCTCCCGCCAGCTCCCGCGTTGTTTAGCCCCACTCCCGCCCGCGACCGCAGCGAGCTTTCAAAATGTGTCACGCGTCGCAATGGTTTGCGTTGGGTCCCGCAGGTTGTAATGAAAAAAAAAGGATGTGTAACTCTTCATTAAGGGGTAAAAGTGGGAGTTTTAATAGCAAAATTAAGAACAAAATCCAGGCGAGGACAAATGTACTACAATTTCCCTTAGGTCTTAACTTTGATTTAGTGAAATTAACCGAGCACTTTCATGCTTGGGAATACTTATTTTTGCTTGTCTGACCAGCCAGTCCATTGCTTCAAAACTGACGTCCTTCAAAATTGAGATAATCCAACCGCAGCTGCTAATTTATGCCAAGTGTCCCTCAAATGTGGAAAACATCTCTTGAAAATTCTCAGAAGACTCAAAACAATATATAACTTCTTTTACCGGAGATAAGTCATAGTTTGGTGCTTCTATTGTCGATTCTGAGAAAAAATTTGCGCTGTTGGTTAATCCACCTGTCAATCACATTCCCTGAAATCAAGGCGACAGGACACGGCTCCACATCCACTCGTGTTTGTAAAGTTTTGTCAAAGCGTGCGGTTCCGGCTCTTCAGGTAATATACTCTCAAATTGCCGTAATATAAACTGCAAAATTCCTTTATAAACACGACCACTCTACCACCTGTCGCCCAAAACTAAATTACAGTTTTATCTGATCTCCACTGTTGTCCGTGTTTATTTTTGCCTTCACGTCTCATTGGCCGCGTGTCTGCTGCTGCTGCTGCCCCACGACGCGTACAATCCGATGAGCTCCGGGGTTAATTAAAGGATCCCTATAACGTGTTTCTTTAAATAGCCCCTGTCTGCGTCCTGAGTCCAGAGCGCATCACTAACCGGGCTGTAACGAGGCGCTCTCATGCAGCGGAGACTCGCGCGATCAATGTCAGGGCACATGGACACATGGACAGATGGACGGGCGGATGGAGCAGAGAGGAGCGAGGTTTAAGGGCTACGCTGCGGTTTAGGATTGTAATGATGTGTAAGACCGATTCACTAATGACAGAGCTGAAGTTAAGATATAAAAAAAAATGGTTAAAAACATTAAAACCGAACTGGAGTTGTGTTTTGTTTCATTCACACAAACCCTGCAGATTTAGGCTGAGTTCTTCTCTTGAACTGAAAACACTCTTGTTCCAACTTGTGATGTCATGTGGTAAAAGCAAAGTGCTCCACTGTGTTTTTAAACTCCATATGCCTTCACTGGAATTGCCAATCTCTACTGAACTAAAGGTAAAAGGAGCTTCATGACATCACAAGGTGGAAAAGAGCAGTTTGAGGTTTGGAGGTGTAGACAGACTTATATATAATAATATATAATAAAGAGTTACTCAAACATATGTGTCTGAAAGAAAACACAACTCCAGGTTAGGGTCGTCCCGATCCGATCACGTGATTGGAAATCAGCGCCGATCAAGTGACTCCGGACTCGGTCTGGTATTGGATAAATTATATATATAAAAAAAATAAAATGTGTTTCTCACCTTCCACGGTGGTTGGTCTCTCACCCTCATTGAGCTCGGGTCGTCTACCAGAGGCCTGGGAGCTTGAGAGTTCTGCGCAGTATCTTTGCTGTTCCCAGTACTGCACTTTTCTGGACTGAGATGTCCATTGTTTTTCCCGGTATCTGTTGTAGCCACTCTTCCAGTTTGGGGGTTACAGCCCCGAGTGTCCGATCACCACAGGCACCACTGATGCCTTTACTTTCCAGGCTCTCTCCAGCTCTTCCTTGAGCCCCTGGTATTTCTCTAGCTTCTCGTGTTCCTTCTTCCTGATATTACCATCACTTGGTATTGCGATGTCAACCACCACGGCTCTGCTCTATATATATATATATATATATATATGTATGTATATATATACATATATATACACACAGCACACAAATTTTTTTTTTTTTTAACTGAGGTGCAGGATTTGCTCAGTGACGTCCAGTTAGTGTGGTTATCTGTCCCAGTGCCTGTTGTACTAGAGGTGCACTTACGCTGGGACTTTTGGGCTGTGTCGTGCTCGGGCGCTGTTACCTGTGGCCCGTGTTCACATCTGTGATGTTTCCGATGGCGATCGTCGCACAGCGCTGTTTGTTTGCATGTTGCGCAACGAAGTTGGTGCTTTTGAAGTGTCTATTGAGCGGTGGGACCGATGTTGCGGTGCGTGCTCCTCTGTGGGTTTGTGGATGTGGTGGTGCAGGGGAGTGGGGGCAGCCAGGGGACAGAGGCTGTGGGGCTTCTCTCATCTAGTTTTTATTTGGTAAGATTTTGTATTATTTGGATTTCATAGACGAGCCTAAATGTTTCAAATATAATGCACATGCAAACATATAATATCAAATCTACAAAGTGTAGATTGTACAGAGTCGAGTCTCAGGTCTGATCTGATTCTGGTCTGGTTCTTGTTTTGTTCAGTTCATTAAGTTTACTAAGTTACATATTCCAAGACCAGACTGTGAAAAATCTAGATTTTTAACAATGATGGTTCATGGTTAGAAAAGTTAATAAAATTTAAGTTTTGGACATCTGATTTTTCACACTAAGTTCAGCCCAAATACTACCCATGAAATCAACACAATCTGATCTCTGCACACATCCTGGATCTTATTCTTTGCTCTTAGTTCATTTCATAATGTTTTATAGAAGTATCGGATCAGGACTCGGTATCGACAGATACTTAAAATCAAATGACTCAGACTCAGGGGCAAAAAAATGTGATCGGGACGTCCCTACTTCAGGTCTGTTTTTGATGAAAGAACAACATTATGTCCTTTTTTACCAATGAAGCAGAGGTTTTTAAGTTAACAGCTCTGTTGTGGAATGAGACTCGGTTTGTAGACACTGATGAATGTTGAAGCAAAGACAAAGAGTTTATTTCGAGCGAGAAATAGGTCCAACAGAACAATCAGCAGCATGTCTACCGAATGTCAGACCCCGAATGATACAAAGCACCAAGTTTATATCCACTGAGAAGACCAGAGGACATATTGTATTTTTCTGACTACAAATTAACTTTTTTCATAGTTTGGGTGTTTCCTGCGATTTATACTCTGGTGTGACTTATATATTAAAATGTTCACACTGAAGCGGTGAGAGGCTCTAGTCTTATGTGTCAGTATCTGCTGCTCCTGTTCCTCCTGTACCACTGTCACTTCACTCTACTGCACATGTCTCCTGCAGAAAGAGCCTCTGTCCTGTCTGTATCATGTCAGTCGATCACACCATTACTTCTGCACCACTGAACAATTTAACATTTAAACAAACTTATAAAAACGACTGAGAAGACTGAACACAAAAGAAAATCATATTTTGCAGATTACAAGCTGCAAGTCATGAAATCTGCAGCTGAAAACGGTAATCAAACAGCAGAAAGAAAGTTTGGCGTGACGAGAAACTTGTGACACCAGAAGGATGAAACATGAAACTTTCCTGAAGTCACTGGATGGATGGACAAAGTCTGGACTTCAGTGACACTGAAACCATCCTGTCGGGATTCAGGAAGACCAGAATAATTCTAACTGGAACTGATGCTGAGTCTGACGACAGCGACACAGAAGAGGAAGCGTCGCTCTGTTTACCTCCGGAGGTCGTGGAGTTGCTCAGAAGTGACACCGAGGATGAAGAATTGAATGGATTTAGTGATTTGGAGTGAGATGGAGAGTTTGGTAAACTTGTTCTGTTCTGTTGTTTATGTTATAGTTTATCTGAAGAACTGTTCATATGTGACGTTAACAGTCTGTTGTTCTCTCTTCTATTGTTTTTACTAGAACTTGACTTACAAGATGAAATGTCGGTTCCTGGTCTCTGATTTAATAAAATAAATTTGCCCCAAAAAGTGTCACTTAGGCTGCGTTCAGACTGCAGCCTGAAGTGACCCAAATCCGATTTTTTGGCCTCTGTGTGACTTGTATCTGATCTTTTAATGACAGTCTGAACAACACAGATCTGATTTTTCAAATGTGACCGAGGCCACTTGCATATGTGTTCCTAAAACTGATACATATCTGATCTTTTGACATGCAACTTCAGTCTGAACGGTCAAAGTACATTCATCCAACCTACACGTTATCAACAAGCCACAAACGTCACTATTCTGCGTTGAAGTAGGTGATAATTGTTAATGAACTCCGTGTCATTGTAGTGAAGCACATCACCACTCACCACTCTTGGCTCCGTCTCCACATCCACACGTTCCTTTCAACGGACGTCGCTGCCGCTGTCCCACAAAACACCACGGCCAAAAACCTCGTCCTTCTCCTTCTCAATCTCCTCCTTAAAACAAGTAAGTTGTTCATGTTCTGGCTCCGGTACGAGAGGAACTTTAAAATCTCCAGGTGCTCAATGCCCACATCCATGTTTGGACAACTTCCGTAAACACAGAGCACGCTCGCTGAGGTTGACGTCGTCGTGTCTCCAGTGCACATGCGGGACACTTTCGGGCCATTTTCTGTTCACACTGTAGTTCACATACAAGTCGCATTTAATTGGAAATGTGAACGACCTCGGAAAAACATCGGATTTCACAAAAAAACTGGAATTGAGCGTTAAGCCCTGCAGTCTGAACGTAGCCTTATAGTCTGGAGCGACTTATAGCTGGTTCACCTCAGAATGTGGAGTTAAAACAAAAAAAGGTGTGGTGTATTTCAAAGAAGAGAGACCTGAAAACCAACTTCCCTTCCTGACAAGAGGAGCGAACAAAAGTGTTTACATTGAAGAGTCTTTCTAACTCTGTGTTTAACCAAATGAGTTGTAATTACAAGACCAAATGTGTTTCTCAAAGATAAAATAATCGCACGATATTTACATTTCCTTAACAGCTCCTTTTTACATTTAGTTCGGTAGAGATCGGCAATTTCAGAGCAGAAAAGATCCAAATGATTCTAGTCAAGGTGCGTGGAGTTCAAAAACACAGCGGGGCACTTCCTAAAAAATGAAGCCTTTAAGTCAAAATCATTTATAACACCTCTAATTTCCATCGCGGTAGTGAAAAAACGACCCGTGAGCGTTTTTTTTTTTTACCTGAGCCGGAGCAGGTTTTTCAGCTTTATTTCACTCCGGCCCTGTCTCGCATCGGGCGGTCCTTTTAAAACTCCGCCCTCCTCCTATGCGAAGCCGGAGGGCGAGACTGTAGCTTAAAAATGTTCCTCCGCCGGAATGAGGTGATTTAAATTTTGGCCCCGGCTCCCTGCTTCATATGCGAACGCCTCTTCTCTCATCACAATTTATTACTTTCCGATGGGCTGCTGGTTTGCGCTGAAAGAACATAAAACTCGGGAATAAAAAATCAATTTGGTCGGTATGTGTCTCGCGAACGTCCGCCGTGCTCCCCCCCCCGCCGCACGAACCGTCTCGGGCCGCCGAACGGGAAGTAGATGGATCGCGATGTCTTTTTTAGTGCGTTATGAAAACGCGTTTAGTCAAAGCGGAGGCCATGAAGAGCTCCTGATTAAGTCAAGGTTGCATAAAAGAGGCGTTTAAAGGAGGAGCAGGCGGCGGGCGCGATTTATGGAGGAGGGGATAAGTGGCCGGATGATAAAAGAGAGACAGTCTGCCGGCTTTGTGACCCGAGAGGTGTAGTGTTTGCCCAAGGCTGATGGAAGAGGAGAGGAGAGGGGGAGAGGAGAGGGGAGAGAGGGGGGAGAAAGAGGGGAAAGGGGAGAGGGAGATAGAGAGGAGAGGAAAGAGAAGAGGAGAGACCAGACAGGTGCAGTGTTTGTCCAAGGCTGATAGAAGAGGAGAGGAAAGGACAGAGAGGGAGAGAAGGGGAGAAAGCGAGAAGAGGGAGAGGAGAAAGAGGGAGGGGGGAGAGAGGGAAAGAGGAGAGGAGAGAGAAGAGGAGAGACCATAGAGGGAAAGAGAAGAGGGAGAGAGAGAGAGGAGAAGGGGAAAGGAGATATGGAGAGAGGGAGATAGAGAGGAGAGGAGAAAGAAGAGAGGTGTGGTGTTTGCCCAGGGCTGATGGAAGAGGAGAGGAGAGAGGGAGAGGAGAGGGAGAGGGGAGAGAGAGGAGAAAGAGGGGACAGGGGACAGGGGAGAGGGAGAGGAAAGAGAAGAGGAGAGACCAGACAGGTGCAGTGTTTGTCCAAGGCTGATAGAAGAGGAGAGGAGGAGAGAAGGAAAGAAAAGAGGAGAGCAGAGGGGGGAGAGGGAAAGAGGAGAGAAAGAGAGAGAGAGAGGGGGAGAGGAGAGAGAAGGGGAGGGGAGAGGGAGATAGCGATAGACAGGGGAGGGAGGAGAGGAAAGTGAAGAGGAGAGACCAGACAGGTGTAGCACTTGCCCAAGGCTGATAGAAGAGGAGAGGAGAGAGGGAAAGAGAGGGAGAGAAGAGGGAGAGAGAGAAGAGAGGAGAAAGGGAGAGAGGGAGAGGAGAGAAGAGAAGGGAGAAGAGGAGAGACCAGAGAGGTGTAGTGTTTGTCCAAGGCTGATAGAAGAGGAGAGGAGAGAGGGAGAAGGAAAGAGAAGAGGGAGAAAGTGGAGAGATGGAGAGAAGGAGATAGAGAGAGAGGGGGAGAGAGGGAAAGACATGAGGAGAGAGAAGAGGAGAGACCAGACAGGTGCAGTGTTTGCCCAAGGCTGATAGAAGAGGAGAGGAGGAGAGGAGAGAGGGATAGAGAAGAGAGAGAGAGGGAGAGAAGGGGAGGGAGCGAGAAGAGGGGGAGGAGAAAGAGGGAGAAAGAGAGTAGAGGGGGGAAGAAAAGAGGGAGAGGGGGAGAGAGGGATAGAAAAGAGAGAGAGGATAGAGGAGAGGGGGAGAGAGGGAAAGAGAAGAGGGAGAGAGAGAGAGGAGAAGGGGAAAGGAGAGATGGAGAGAGAAGAGAGGTGTGGTGTTTGCCCAAGACTGATAAAAGAGGAGAGAAGAGAGGGGAAGAGGAGAGGGAGTGAAAGAGAGGAGAGGGGGAAAGGGAGAGAGGGAGAGGAGAGAAGAGAGGAGAGGAGAGACCAGAGAGGTGTAGTGTTTGGCCAAAACTGACGGAAGAGAAGAGAAGAGAGGGAAAGAGGAGAGGGGGAGAGAAGAAGGAGAGGAGAGGGGGAGAGAGGGAAAGAGAAGAGGAAGAGAGAGGAGAGATGGAGAGAGGGAGATAGCGATAGAGAGGGGAGAGGGAGAGGAGAGGAGAGGAGAGACAGGTGCAGTGTTTGGCCAAGGCTGATAGAAGAGGAGAGGAAAGGGGGAGAAGGAAAGAAAAGAGAGAGAGGAGAGGGGGAGAGAGGGAAAGACATGAGGAGAGAGAAGAAGAGAGACCAGACAGGTGCAGTGTTTGTCCAAGGCTGATGGAAGACAAGAGGAGGAGAGGAGAGAGGGATAGAGAAGGGGAGAAAGCGAGAAGAGGGGGAGGAGAGAGAAAAGAGGGGAAGAGGAGAGCAGAGGGGGAGAGAGAGAAGGGGAGAAACCAGACAGCTGCAGTGTTTGTCCAAGGGTGATAGAAGAGGAGAGGAGAGAGGGAGAGGGGAGAGGGAGAGAGAGAAGAAGGGGAGAGACGGAGAGAAATGAGGGAGAGGAGAGAGAAAAGGAAAGACCAGAGGGGTGCAGTGTTTGCCCAACGTTGACAGAAGAGAAGAGAAGAGGGGTAGAGAGGGACAGAGAGAGGAGAGGGGGAGAGAGGGAGAGGAGAGAGAAGAGGAGAGACCAGAGAGATGTAGAGTTTGTCCAAGGTTGATAGAAGAGGGGAGGAGAGAGGGGGAGGGAAGGAAGGAGGGAGAGCGAAGATGGGGGGAGATGGAGAGAAGAGAGAGAGAGGACAGGGAGGAGGAGATGAGAGAGGAGAAAGGGGGAAGAGAGAAGAGGGGGGAGGAGAGAGATGAGGAGAGAGAAGAAGAGAGACACGAGAGGCTGATAGAAGAGGAGAGAGAGGAAGAGAGAAGAGGGTCGAGAAGGAGAGAGGAGAGGAGAGACAGGAGAGGTGTCGTGCACTTCGCTCACAGAATAGGACCGCGGGAGGGAGAGAGAGAGTACGGGAGAGAGAGAGAGCAGAGGGTTGCAAGAGGAGAGGAGAGAGACGGAGAGATAGAGAGTAAAGGAGAGCGGAAGAGCGAGAGAGTGAGTGTCATTATTTTCGATCAGACGTTTTTGTGCCAAGAACGACGGTGGTTTGTGCTGAGGCGGTGACTCTGCCGCTCCACAAGTCTCAGTCTGAGGCCAAAGCTCTGATCACGCTGTTACTTAGACCTGAAGAGAGAAGGAGAGAAGAAGAGAGAAGAAGAGAGAGAGATGTGTGTTTATCTACTGTCAGGAAACATCCACCTTTTATCTTCTTTCTGGTTGTCTTTATATATACTTTTTCTTCGTGCACAATAGAATTAATAGTTTGACTAGAGGACGACCTGCAGCTGCACACACACAGACCGATGTGTGTATGGAGTTGGACACGTCGGCTGTAATGACTCTCTGAAACTGATCGGGGAAAGCCGGAGCGGTCAAACAAATACTCCGTGCTGATTGGTCGAAACTAGGGACGGGCATTCGATGGAATTTTCTTAATCGATCGTCAGAAGAATTAACGATCGATTATCGATTAATCGTTAACGTTTTTATATTAAAATTATCATCATTATTATTACTATCTGCATTACTAATCTGCATAAATAAATTCAACTTTACGACATATAAACCGTAACGACTCTAGAGCCACATCAGCCCGTTTGACATTATAATGTGTTTAATTCAGTTTTGTTGCAACTCTCACAGAAACAAAACTTAAAACCACATCACTAATTTGCATAAACTAAGTGAAGATAAAACTACAGCTCTTGTGTCGCTGATGTGGTTCAACTTCTGTCGGATTAAAAGACATGACTCAGGTGAATACAGGTTAGTGTGACCAGATTTGTGTTTGTCAAAACCAGGACACCGTACGGGGGGAGGGAGGTTGGGACTCGTCATCCACATTGAGCGACTCTCACCTGGTAAAACTTTTTCCCACTGGACACTGAAACATATGTGCTGCTTTGTACACTGTAAACATGGACTCACACTTGTCCTGAACGCAACGGAAAGTGTGGAATGTCTTGTACAAATCATCGTTAAATACACATTTGTGCTTCGGTACGTTGCAGACTGACCCACTGTTTGTGTCTCGCTCCTTCTGAGTGCAGAGACACATGTACACACCTGTTTAGTCACGTTACACACAGCAACCTACATTCTGTTTGTCGATTAAAATTAACGTAATCGATGAAATTCTTAATGATCAATTATCGATTAATCGATTAATCATGCCCATCCCTACATCATCACATCACAACAGCAGAACGAGACGAGACAAAAAGCACAAAGCTCTTCCCTCTGCACGTTTCTCACAGACTGAATACTCCGTGTTTCTGCTAAAACACACTCAAGTACGTCTATGGTTCGTTCAGACGCTTCACTTTTGGCTTCTGCCCAAATGCTGCGCCGTGATTGGTCGATTGTTTAATCACTGCGTTTATACAGCGCCTTTCAGGACACTCAGAGACTCTTTATAGATCATTATTCATTCACTCCACACTCAGCGGTGTAAGCTACTGTTGTGGCCACAGATGCCCTGGGGCAGACTGACAAAAGTGAGGCTGTCAGTCTGCACCATCGGCACCTCCAACAACTACCAACACTCACACACACTCCACGTTCATACTAGGCAATGTAAGTGTCTTGTTTAAGGACACATTGACAGTTTATTGTGACAGGTGCCCCCCTGCTGCACCTGATTTTCCCAGTGTCTCCCATCCAAGTTCTGAACAGACCCAGTCTTCTGAGCGTCTGACATCTGACAGGATCAGACTCTGACAAACAGGTGTGGTCATGTTTGAACCTCGACAGCGAGGGCTGGTCCAGATGCATTCATGTGAGTTTGTGAACTCAGAAATATTGCGAGAACTCATCTTTCTGTGTAAGGTTCAAAGGTCCATTACATGAAATTGACTCTTGTAAGTTTTAAATCATGTTATAATCAGTGTTGGAGAGTAACAGATTACCAGAGTTACGTAATCAGAGTACAAATTATGAGTAATTGTATTCAGTTACAGTTACAATTTCAATGAGTGGTAATTGGATTACAGTTACTTTGTTGAAATAAATAGATTACATGGCGGTATTTTCCTGTTTTTTTTCTCAGTAATTCCACTCATTGCCGGACACTAAACCAAGTCTAAACCAGGTCTAAAACCAGGTCTAAACCAGGTCTAAACCAGGACTAAACCAGGACTAAAACCAGGTTTAAACTAGGTCTAAACCAGGTCTAAAACCAGGACTAAATCAAGACTAAACCAGGATTAAAACCAGGTCTAAACCAGGTCTAAAACAGGACTTAACAGGACTAAATCATGCTGCGTGGACTGTGTCTCCTCCTCTTCTATCAATAATATTTTTAATCTGGTTAAGAAAAGTCTGGGCTTGTCTTTTAGCAAACAAAAATTCATATGTTACGATATACTGGTCTCTCAGCAAATCAAGTAATCTAAAGTATTCAGATTACATTACTCACCTTAAGCAATTTAATAGATTATGTTACAAACTACATTTTGGGGTATGTAATCTGTAATCTGTAGGGGAATACATTTTAAAGTAACCTTCCCAACACTGTTCATAATGTTGTTACCTCCTCTAGAACAGACCTGGAGCTGTATTTTGTTTCACACATTTGAATAATCCTTTATTATTAGTCTGTCTACATCTCCAAAGGTCAACCTGCTCTGTTCCAATTTGTGATGTCATGAAGTGGTTGTTTTTATGTTACCAGATACCTTTTACAGTTAGTTCAGTAGAGATTGGCGAAAATCAAAAAGTTTATTTTCAATTTTCATATGAAACATGAACATCTGAAACTGTGTTCCTCACTCCCAATCTTCTAAATAAATAAATAATAATAATAATAATAATAATAATAATAATAATAATAATAATAATAATAATAATAATAATAAATGGAAAAGTGTAGGAGAAAATTCAGTTTGTCGACTGGACAAAAGTTAATTTAGTTGAAGACGTTTCGCAGCTCATCCAAGCTGCTTCTTCAGTTCTGCTTCAGCTTGGATGAGCTGCGAAACGCCTTCAACCAAAGTAATTTTTGTCCAGTCGACAAACTGAATTTTCTCCTACATGGATTCTACCTGGACGACTGAGGGATTCTTCACAAATAAATGGAAAAGTGCAAGTGTTCTTTGGGGAGACACAGATTCCTGCTTCCTGTCCGCCTGTTGGGTAGAGAGGGGACAGAGTTCAGCATCCTAACAGCCTGGTGGATGAAGTTAGTGTTGTGTTGTTGTGTTGTTGTACTGTTAGTGAGTCTGGCGGTGCAGGGACAGAGGCTCCTGTAGCTCCTCCTGGAGGGCAGGAGGCTGAACAGGTTGTATGTGGGGTGACTTGCATCACTCACAGTACCAGAGTTGAAATGATCAAAATTATTCTAGTGAATTTCTATGGTGTTTAAAGACACACTTGCTGTATTACCACATGACATCACAAGGTGGAACAGAATATATATGTTTTTTTTATTTTGAGAGAAGAACTCAGCCTAAATATGCATATGGTTTGTGTGTTAAACGTGTGTGAGTGAAACAAAACACAACTCCAGGTCTGTTTGTGCTGAGGAAACTACATTAGAACATAGATCAGAAATACCCCGGGCTGTCACAGTTGACGTCACCAGAGCAGTCGTGGTGACAGTAGGTTTCCTCACTCACTGTGAGGCTGGATGAATCGTGGCCACTGTACTGCTGAGACTCTTGTCAGTGTCTGTACAGACCAACACAATCCAGGGTCATTATTTTTATTATGAAGCTTTTTTTCTTACTGTAAACATTTGAAGAGTCAGAGTGCGTGACCCTCGTCTTTTTAGAACACTTCTGTGGACTGTGGGGCCGTGTAGGGCGTCACGTTTCACAGCTCTTATTGTGACGTTCAGTCCGCAGACAGGTCCAGTGAAAGCCCAGCGCACACTGTCCGCTTTATACTGCGGCCTTCAGACCATCAGAGACAAAGAGACTCTCACAAAGACTCAGACGGGAGACTGAGGAGGAAACTCTACTCCAGCTTCATTGTGTCCCACAGACCAGAGACGAGCAGAGAGAGGAGGAGAGGAGGAGGGAGAGTAAAGAAGAGAGGAGGAGAGGAGGGAGAGAGGAGCGAGGAGACGGGAGAGCGAGGAGGAAACTCTACTCCAGTTTCTTTGTGATGAGCAGAGAGAGGAGGAGAGGAAGAGGGAGAAAAGAGAGGAAGAGAGGAGAAGGGAGAGAGGAGAGGAGACAGGGAGCAGAAGAGGAAACTGTACTCTAGCTTCATTGTGTCCCAGAGACGAGCGAAGAGAGGAGGAGAGGAGGAGGGAGAGTAAAGAAGAGAGAGGAGGAGAGGAGCAGAGGAAGAGGGGGAGAGGGGTGGAGAGGGAGAGGAAATGAGAGGAGGAGAGGAGGGAGAGAGGAGACAGGAGGCCGAGGAGGAAACTCTACTCCAGCTTCATTGTGTCCCAGAGACACGAGTCGAGCAGAATGAGGGGAAGAGAGGAGGTGCGAGAGGAAAGGAGAGAGGAGGAGAGGAAAGAGGAGAGAGGAAACCAGAGAGGAGAGAGCAAGGGAGAGAGGAGACAGGAGGCCGAGGAAGAAACTCTACTCCAGCTTTATTGTGTCCCAGAGACAAGAGACGAGCAGAGAGAGAAGGAGGGAGAGCAAAGAAGAGAGGAGGAGAGGAGGGAGGAAGAGGGGGAGAGGGAGAGGAAACAAGAGAGGAGGAGGGGGAGGGAGAGAGGAGGAGAGGAGAGAACAAGGTAGAGAGGAGACAGGAGGCCGAGGAGGAAACTACTCCAGCTTCATTGTGTCCCAGAGACAAGAGACGAGCAGAATGAGGGGAAGAGAGGAGGAGGGAGAGGAAAGGAGAGAGGAGGAGAGGAAAGAAGAGAGAGGAAGCAGAAAGGAGAGAGAGAGAGTAAATGAGAGAGAAAGAGAGAGGAGAGACAGGAGGCTGAAAAGGAAACGTTTCCAGCTTCACTGTGTCCCAGAGACAAGAGACGAGCAGAGAGAGGGGAAGAGAGAAGGAGGGAGAGGAAAGGAGAGTGGAGGTAAGGAGGGGGAGAGGAGAGAGGAGAGGAAAGGGGAAAGGAGAGAGGAGAGGAGACAAGAGGCCGAGAAGGAAACTGTGCTGCAGTGACAAGAGACGAGCAGAGAGAGGAGAAGAGATAAGGGGAGGGGACAGAGAGGAGGAGGAGGAGGAAGAGGTGGAGAGAAGCAAGGAGAGGAGAGGAGGAGGGAGGAGAGGAGAAGGGATAGTGTAGCAGTGGAAGAGGGAGAGGACCAGAGCTGCACCGAGGAAAGGTGAGGAGAGGAGTTAATGAACTTCTCTCGGTGTGAGCTGAGTCTCCATGTGGAACAGTGAGAAGATGCTCACCACAGTTTGAAAAGTTTCAGTATTTTCATGCATGGACTCTTCTATTATTCTCCCTGGGTCTCACATAAAGGCATAAAAACAGTGCGCCGTGCTCCACTTATTCCTCTTTTACCTGATGCATTTCCAGCCGTCCAATTATTCACTGCAATGAGTTTATGCTGTTACGCTTTTCAGAACTCTCGGCGGCCAGAGGGGAGTTTTGATCATGTACAAATGTGGGGCAAATCACTCTTAAATGTGTTTATTTTGGGCAAGTAATAAGTGTACATTCTTTTACAATGGGAAATATAACATGAGTGAAATTGTAAGAGAAATAACAACAACACATTTGCCCAAAAAGGAGTGGGAAGAGAAGAAAAAAACTTATTTAATCTCACCCCCCTCTTCTAATCTAACACAATGAGCTTTCCTTTGCATTTTTCACTTTTTACATTAAAGGGACAGTGCAGGATTTTGGACATAGGACCTAATCTCCTAGTGAGCCAGAGTGCCGGAGACGTGTGGAGACACTTTTTGAAATATTCCATCCAGTTCTTGTATTTACAGAGGTCGCTGGTGCTAGGCTAGTGCATGTCAATGGCCATAGTTAGCCTGCCACTAAAAACAGTTTTATCCACTCCACAAAACACCCGAAACAAATCTATTATTACACCAGACTGTCCATGTGAATGTCTGTGTTGATAGAATAATTTTAGAAGTAAAACCAACCTTGCATTTGAAGGATTTCCCTGTGTTCGATTATCTTCCGACTCCCACTTAAATCATTGTAATATGGTGCATGATTATGCTAAATGACCGAAGAAAATTAACTAACTAACTAACTTGGACCTGGGATTTGACTAGGGCTGGGTATCATTAACCCTTCCAGACCTAAGGGCATTTTTGGTACATTTGTCCTCGCCTGGATTTTTTTCCTAATTTTGCTTTTAAAACTCCCCCTTTTATCCCCTAATGAAGTGCTATACATCCTTTTTTTCAGTACAACCTGTTCTTTCACAATCTGAATGCTGTAGTTGTGTCATATGGCTGTAATAAAAGCTATAGAACTAGAAATACAAAGGAAAAAAAAAAAAAGGAAAATAATATTCACACTCCTTTATTCAAAACACACAGCAAACATGTATAAACAACTTTTTAGACATAATAAATACTTAGTTTAGGGTCTTAGCTACAAAAGTGCAAAATATGAAGTTTGTAGGTATTCTAAAAATGTCATTTTTGCCCTCAAAACAAAAAAAAAGTGCACTCGTCCAAGTCCTTCACTAGTGCCAATCATGGAAGCAGTTCCTATCAGGCACCAGGCATAGTGCCACATCACAGGCCTTGCATTTCCATGCAGTACACTGCCTCTTCCCCTGTGTTTGTCAGCAGTGCACACATGACAGCCTCCCATATGATCCTTGCCTGCTGCGGTCTTCCTGGTGTGTGTGGTTAGTAAGTGTGGTGATGGAGATGAAGTACTGAGGAGTGGAGATCTGGATCTTCCATGTCCTCCATCCCTGCCCCTCCTCCTGCTCTCAGAGGAGATCGTAGGTGTTGAAGGTGTTGATGGTTCTGGACGGGTGGCTGGGGTTGTAGACACTGATGAAGCTGGGGAGACACCTGAAGTGAATGGCACAGGGGAATCTGGAGGAGCCTGAGGAACATCCTCTGACTCAGCACTAAACAAAAGAAAAGGAAAAAATGTTAGTTTGTGCTTGTGTAAAACTTGTGTATTACATATGGACTACAACAAGTCTAAGTCTAGTGCAGCAGGGGCAAACACAAAGCACAACCCCATCCCCCACCCAAATGGTGTCAACAGATTATGACCTCACTAATTAGGACATCCACACATCCCAAACCACTTCATCCACTTTACACATGTAGTTTGTAGCTCGTTATTTAAAACAACATACATGTCATAAGTCTAGTGCAACACAGGTAAACAGTTGTCTGAAGTTCACAATCTCATCCCCCACCTAAATGATTATACCCCTCACGCATCAAATAAAACTGTATCCAAACTACGTAAATAGGCATTACGCATGCTACTATTATGTATTTACGCCCGTTTACTACAAGTGTTGCATGATGTTTGCTCCAAATAACTATGAAATATTTGCTACTTACTCTTCAATAGGGTCCAGATCCTCCAGGTAATCCAACTCTTCATCTGTATAAAAAGTGTCCACATCGGACTCGGCGTCACTGCCAGGCTCCGTTACCATTGCCACTGCTTCCAGCAAGGAAAGTGACGCTTTGCGTGCCATTTCTGTTCGTTCTTTCTTTCTTTCTTTCTTTCTTCTGATAGACTTCCCGGAGCTCTTTATCCTCTGTGCGCAAAACAACAAATGCCTTGGCACACAAATGTGTGTACGCCAAGCGCGCATCTGCGCGCACCTGCTCACACCCGCGCGCATCCGATTCATTGCTCGGCACTAGGCTGTTTACGTCCTGTTGGGTGTATTATGTATCATTTGCAAGTAAAAAAAAACTTTTCAAATAAAAATAGTAAGGGATGCGCAATTACGCACACCG